>NC_082663.1:113548030-113851060 GCF_025265405.1 Mesoplodon densirostris | reverse complement strand
GTGTCCATAAAAAAAGTTTTATGAGAACACGGCCACACCCCTTTGATTACGTATTATCTCTAGCTACTTGCATATTATAAGGACAGAGCTGAGTAGTTGTGACAGTGACCACATGGCTCACAGAGCATACTATCTGGCCTTTTAGCAAAAAAGCTTGCTGACCTCTGTTTTAAAGCAACTACCTGGAACTGGTATATGGTACTCATGCTCACATTTCACTGGTCAAAACAAGTCAGTTGGCCTTGGCTAAATTTAGAAGAGATGGAGAAATGTACGTAAGGGGGGGGACCTGGAAGTATTTGGTGAATAGCACTGATGACGACCCCATAGACAGAGGGAAGATGACCTTCTCCCTAGTATCTGGCTGAGATCTCACCAATTCTTAATGAATTGAATCCAAACTAAAGATAATTTACTTTAAATGCCTATTGAAACTCTGCAGTGCCTATGTTTATGTAGACCTGGCCCTGCCTCAGAATGACTTCAATCGATCTATGATTATTCTCATAACGTCAATTTACAACTTGATAACAACAGCTGGAGAAATTTATAAGTAACCCAATGAGCAATTTTAAGGAAAAAAAATCAATTCCAGTTCTCCAGAGTACAAGGGGACATTTAATACTGTAAATTGTCTGAGCTCAGCTAGAAAGAGAAAAAGAAAAGCATTTATTTTCTTATTTACAGCCTCCATTAGGGTAAGCATTTTGACCCTTATCTTGGAGTGACATTTCCCAAACAAGGCAGGAGGGGGACTAGCTAGGCTGGCACTGCTTCCTGAGAAAGTTGCAAGCCCTTCCACCAGCTTCAGATATGTGCACTGCTTCCTGAGAAAGTTGCAAGCCCCTCCACCAGCTTCAGATATGTTCCCCACATTAAGTCCATAAATGCTAAGTAAACCATTAAGAAAATAAGAAATGTGAGTAATTTTCAAATGTTATCTCAGGGCTGCTGGATTTAGACTCCCCTCATGAAATGTAGACACATGCTTAGCTTCCCTCCCCGAGTTCCTGGTCACTGACACCAGTGTATGGACACTACACATGAGCTTCGGGCAGTCCCTCCCCAGACCACTCTCTGCCCCGTGGACACACAGACCTGAGAGAGCAGGCTTGGGCATCCCGACCAGCTGTTCCAGAGGCCACTGAGGCCACTGAATCGGCCTCGCTTATTCTGGCTCCCTGAGATGTTTCCTCCCTGCCTTCTCTTATACAAGTTACAATCCCTTTCTTTTAAAAAATCTCCTGAAAGCTCTTGTGCTTTTGCTAACCACAATTATTCGTAATGAATCATCCCCAGAGGGCACGTCTTCATGAAGTCTTGCCTACTTCCTTATGGTTCTGGCAACTGAGTAATCAGAGGATATAAGAGCTCTTGTTCTCTGCCATAAAATACGTTTATAGAGATATAATTAGCCATCGTATTATCTTCATTTGGACTTAGCCATATTAAATGTCCTACAAGAGTGGTTTAAGAGGTGATATGAATGGTAATGGTATTAATAACGCGATTAGCCAGAAGTATCAATATTTCCCGCCACTCACTGCCTCCTAATGAGGTTGCATGTGGAGTTCTGGGATGGGAATGAGCTGGTGGATTTATAGAAAGTTGTAAGAAAGCACTTAAGAGTCATTAAAAGGAATTTGGTAACCTTCAACATGTAGGGCCCTTGTCCTTCCTTGAGCTACTTGCAGGGCAGGTTTCTGGACACAGATCCCAGTGGCCCTGGACCCACCCTGCTCTTTGCTCTCTCCTTGCCTCCTCAGGTCTTGCTCCCCTGCCTGAGGCACCCTGGCCCATTCAGTCATACCCTTCCAGGGGCTGGTTCTCTTACTGCCTCCTCTAGGGAGCACTCAGAGCACTCACTGGGGGCTTAAAATGATTCCATCCTCTACTGCGGATGGCCTTGGCTCACGGGTTGTCTTGTCTTCTGACAAGAGTGTGGGTCTTTGAGATGGGTACGATGTTTCCCATGTGAGTATCTCTTACAGCACCCAGGAAGAAATAGCCTTGACTCTCCACACTCTGAGCATCCCAGCTCTGTGTCTTTCAGCACTCTGCAGGTACTTATGCCTCCTAGATGGCCCTGGAGTTGTAGGGGTAGAGCTGGGGAAGCCTCAGTTGCCATTTAGTCCCGCCGGTCACTTTACAGAAGAGGAGCCCAGGGCCCACAGAGGTGATCTGCTTTGCCACGGTCTCATGTGGTGGGTGGCAGAGCAGGGAACAGAGCGCATCTCTCTGAGTTCCCAGGCCCAGCTTTGCAATGGACACGTGGGAGAGGAGAGGAGAGGATAATCACCGTGGAAGCTCCAGTGCTGGGCAGAGGGTGGTTCCGCCATTCCTGCAGAGTCCTGGATGTTCACCCGACTGAGGAAAACTCCCGTGGAAGCCAGCAGGCAGCATGGAGGAGGGAGCTCTGGGGCCGGCATCAGGGGCCAGCTCTGTGCGTTGCGCGCCTGCCATGGCTGAGCCTCGGTTTCCTCATCTGGGAAGTAGGGATGATATTCTGTTCCGTTGGCCTCCCTGTGTGCCTGTGAGAATCCCATGGTAGACTCGCCAAGAAAGTGCTTGGGTTTGTGTGCACCCCTCCCTGCCCACGCAGGGCTGGGTGGGGGTGAAGGGAGAGTGTGAGTGCAGTGAGCAGGGCCCCCTGCCCAAGGCCCTATCCATTCTGTTGGCAGTGGTGGCCCCTCATTTCCTCCGTGTGGTGGCGCTTCCAGCCCAGGTCCCTGACCTGCCTCTGGGAGCTGCTTCCACCCATGTTGGGCAGGCACCCCGGGGAGCTGTGTGTAGCATGTCTCACACTGACACTGACACATCCTCCTGATTCACGGCCAAGAAGCCTGCTCCATCGGGGATTAGCTCATCACCACCCCTGACCTTTGACCTTGACTTGGGCACACACGCCTGAGTACAAAGTGAAGACTATCGGCCACTGGGTTAAGGCTATAACAATCTCATTGGCACGTCTGTCTGGAAGAAGTGGGCAAAAACTTATTGATTTTGCCACTGGAGCCCGCTTTTTGGGGGTCATGCAGGACGTTCCTCAGAGCATCTCTGAGGGCAGAGCTGGGCTGTTCCCTTAGTCTTCATGCAGGCCAATCCTGGCTGTCACCAGTGGGCACTCTGGCCCTCAGAGAGGACAGGGTCTTGTCCAAGGCCTCACGAGGAGCCTTGAAGAAGGATGGATCACTGGATCCCCAGACACCGAGGGTCTTCTCACCATGAAGGTGAGTGCAGAGGGACCATGGTTGTGAGGGTGGAGGAGAGACGATGGGCCACCCTGGAGCAAACCCCAGGATGGAGTCTCTAGGAAGGCCTTCTTCCTCAGGCCTGGCCTTTGAGAGGAGACCAGACTTTGTATGAAGACCAGGCACCAGGTTCTCCCATTGTTCCTCAGGCGGGCACCTGTACTGGCCAGCAGTTTGGGCTCTGTTCTATCACTCTGGGGTCAGCAGGGACAGCAGGACCACTGGCCCTTTCTCTACATCCCTTGATAACACCAGGAAAGTATCCATCAGCTTGGGAACTCCTGAGCGCTGGCAACTGTCAGATTCCTTGCTATACTCATCTCGGAGCACACAGTAGGTGCTTGATACACAGTATCAAGGTGCTGATACTGTGTATACACAGGTGCTGAGACACAGGTACTGAATGAATGAATGGGTAAGGAGGGCATATAGAAGACAGGGTGGTTGGGTTTGGTGTTTGGGATGTTTTGGAGTCTTTTCTTGGAGGAAAGTGAAAAATCTCCCTGAGTCTCACCTGAGGGGGAGCATCCTTCTGATGTCCCAGGTGAGTGGTTTGCGGGAGGGGTGGGTGGCAGGAAGTGCTACTGGGCTCCACTCTCCCCTTTGCTGACAGGGCTGCCTGTCCTTTGTATATGGCTCCTCTTAGCCCTCTCAGATACTATTATGCCAACATAAATTGAGTTACAGCATCAAAAGCTCTGTTTGGTGAACCAAGCACTTTGTATTAGTTACCACATCTGTCTTGTTTTTTTGCGTCATCTTTTTTTTTTTTTTTTTGCGGTATGCGGGCCTCTCACTGTTGTGGCCTCCCCCGTCGCGGAGCACAGGCTCCGGACGCGCAGGCTCCGGACGCGCAGGCTCAGCGGCCATGGCTCACGGGCCCAGCCGCTCCGCGGCATATGGGATCCTCCCAGACCGGGGCACGAACCCGTATCCCCTGCATCGGCAGGCGGACTCTCAACCACTTGCGCCACCAGGGAGGCCCATGCGTCATCTTTGCTAGAAGCCTGCGTGCGTGTCCTCAAGGAGAAGGCTGAAGAGACTAAGTGATTTATGAAATCTATTTGGATCTTTTGGTTATTTTTAAATAGGATAAACATTGGCATGGGGGTTCCAGTATTTGCAGGGGAGGTGCATAGAGGGTCCAGGGTCATCCTTGGTCTGGGGGGATCGTAGTGCCCATGGTACCCCATACGTGATCAGCTGAAGGTGCGGCTGATTTTCTCGTAATCTAATTAGGCATGGTCTGTTAGAAACAATTCTTGCAGAATGGTTGCAGAGATGTGAGAATTACCAAGGCTGCCAATTCTTTGCATTTGTACAGTTTAAAAAATAGCAGTTTTTCCACATTATAAAAGTAATACTTTGTGCATCGTAGAAGATTTGGAAAATAGAGACAAAGCATAATGGAAAATAAATTCCAAATCCCAGCTCTAAGGGTAAAACGCTGTTAACACTTTAGTGTGTGGCTTTCTAGAGACTCTTCCAGGGGTGTGTGTGTGTGTATCTATACCTATACATATGCACTTACAATTTTTACAAGAAAGGGATCAAAACTGTATTTGCCTTTTATCCTCGCAGCCGTGGTGTATTTGGTTCCCTGGGAAGCTGGCTGACCTGTCAGCTCACACAAACCCTTCTTCCCTGGCTGCCACTGTCCCCTAGGGATTCTGATCCATCTTAACACACAGGAGGTGACAGAAAGTGGACCACGTGTCACCAACACCCAAAGCTCTGCACCTGCTGGGGGGTCCTCACGGGACAGGAGTTGGGACTGAGTCCCCTCTGGTGTCCCTCGATGGCTTTGTCACCCAGGAAATACCAAGCTGTTCTGCACCTCTTGGTGACTCTTCCTAGCCCTGGGCTGGGATGGATATTGATGTGCCCCTGTGTGGCCAACCTCTCAGGCCCTGAGGCGAGTCCTCATCCTTGAGCCTGCAGGACCCCAAACTGTGCCCTTGCCCTCTGCTCTGCCGTTTGCCTCACCCTTCTGCCGGAGGATGGCTCCAGGGAGGTGTGTGGCCAGCCTTGCAGGCAGGGTGCAGAATTTGGGGTGGGGTGGGGTGGAAGAAATCTGTGCTTTGCAGGCCTTTCAGCTAGAGGAGGAAAATAATACCAGAGGAGCTTACAAACTTCGGTCTTCCCGCTGGCCTTAGGAAAACGTGACTTTTTGTCTCTCAGTCACTCACTGGTGGTGTTAAAGGATCTCTGCCTTAGTGCCGATTTATAAGGGAGTATTTGTTCAATGTCCACTTTCCATTTTCCCAGAGAAATCAATCCTCCTTGTCAGAAACACATAGTTCCAGGTGATGCCTGCCTCGAGTTCAGGGGCAGTGGGAGGGGGCAGGGTGGTTATGGGGCGGGGGCAGCGTTCCTTATTCAATATTCTTTGACCTCCCAGCTCACCCTGACTTGGATCGGTTGATCGCCTCCTGTTGTCAGGAAGGCCTGCCCTTGAACATGGCTGAGGAGTCATTACCTGTCAGAGGCAGCCAGGTGTGTCTGCACATGGCGGCGCTGGGGGCTCGTTAGTTGGCTTAGTAATTAAAGGCAAACAAAGCCCGGATGGAGCCCTATTGGTGGTATTGAGTGCACTGAGGCAGAAACGAGCTGGAAGGCAGCCAGCTTCCAGAGCCCAGGAAGACATGGCGTCCTGAGAGGTGACAGAGAGGTGCTGAGTTCCTGCAGCAGGGGAAGCGCGTGGCTCCACCACAGGCCATCCTGCAGGACCACGAAATCCCCACTCACATCTGGGCCTGGGGTGGGCCTTCTGTGGTGCAAGAGGAGGATGGCAAAGCCTATTCTCACATCACTGCCCTGCTGGGCCCTTTATTAGAATCAAACTGGGTGTTGGTAACATCCTAAGAAAGGACTGAATTTTAGTGATTGAGTAAGTGGCAGAGACGGGATTCAAACCCAGAGCTTCCCGACCCCAAAGACTTATTCTTGCTCTTTTTCTGTAGGTGGGGTGTATAAAGGGTTGAATGGGTGGTTTTCCCCCAAAGATATGTCCATATCCCTGAAATCTGTAGATGTGACCCTATTTGGAAAAAGGGTCTTTGCAGATGTAATTAAGGATTTTGAAATGGGGTGACCATCCTGTATTAACCCGGTGGGCCCTAAGTCCAATGACAAGTGTCCTTATAATAAGAGAAAGGCAGAAAGAGATTTGAGACAGAGAGGAGAAGACACAGACGTCAGAAGAGGAGGCAATTTGATCACAGAGATAGAGAGTGGAGTGATGCGGCCACAAGCCAAGGAACGCTGAGCCACCAGGAGCTGGAAGAAGCAAAGACTCTCCCTTGAGCCCCTGGAGAATGTGTGGCCCTGCTGGATTTTAGACTTCTGGGCTCCAGAACTGTGAGAGAATACATTTCTGTTGTTAAAAGCCACTCAGTTTGCAGTAATTTATTACAGCAGCCGCAGGAAATGAACACAGGGTGGCTCAGCCTGTCAGAGCTGGAGGTTTGCAGCCCCTTTGCCATCGTGGCAGCATTTTTTTGGAATGGGACAGCCCTGCTGGGGTGTGGCCTGGGCATGGAGGCGTGTGGCTCCCCCTGCATCCATCCCTCCAGGCCTCTCATGGCATCCATGGCATCGCAAGCTGCCATAGTCTCGGTGCCCTTCTCGCGTACCCTGGAGTCCCCAGCCCTGGAACACAGCGAAAGCTGACCTGATGTTGCACATACATCTTTTATGAATGGATTTTGCTTAGCTCTGAGGTTGGCTGTTCCTTGCCTGGAGGCAGTGGCAGGAAGTTGGTGCTGTTTGGGGCCTTCAGCCCTGAAGTGGCTCACTCCATCTCCAGCCTCATCGGTCGGTAACCTCACAGGAAAGTTATAAATAGCAATCAGGAATGTGGTCTGAGTGCCTTAAAGTGGAAGCACAATCACTTGATGACAGTTCAGTGCAGGGGGAGACAGCAGGATGCTGGGGGCCAAGGCTTCTCTTCTGCTCTGACGGTGATCAGAGTAGGCAGATGTCTCCGACAGCTGGGGCTAATAGGCTGTCAGACAGGGCCGGACCGGCCTGGGACATCCTCCGTGCTCCCTGGCACTGGTCCAGCTCAGACCGAGGGAAATCAAGCATGGGGCCTATGGGGAAGGCTGTGGACTTGCTAGCAGAGGCTGTGCCCCCTCTCCCTCCTGCTGAAAACTCACTCACTAGGAGTGGAGGTCTCCTCTGCCCACCCTAGACAGTTTTTTCATTTGTGGGAAATGGTCATTTGAATTATTGATGAGAGATTAAAACTAGGCTAATTCAGTTCAGTTTCTCTAATAGACGAAACTATAATTAACCTAGCATCAAAGGTCAAGGCAGTGGTAAATGGCTGGGGTGGCAGAGGAATTGTAATGCCGACCCGCTTTGTGCTGGGGGTGGAATTTATGCAAGAACCGTCTTGAGAAGTGCTTTGAAATGAATTCTTGATTCAAGACCAAAGTGTGGTGCTACCTGAAAGACCTTCCTCTCAGCCTTGGGACATTTTGAGCAAAGGAGGGTCTGGGTTTGTTTCTTCAGTGTGTAGCCCTGAAAAGGGAACCAGCTGGTGGTTTCTGGGGAGGGAAGCCAAGATGTTCTTGACTTGTCTGTCCAGGCAGCTGGGGCTTTGTCTTTGGTGGGGGTCCTGGACCAGGGTACTGTTCAGCAAACTTGACAGGGAGAGGACTCAGGGATCTGGAAGAAGGTAGTGGTTTCTTCCAGCACACAGCTGGGTCCGCCTCTCCCCTGCCTCCAGGGCGCCTGCACTCGTTGGGTAGGAGAAGTTTAGCTATTTTGGCAATGAGTGTCCTGGTGAGGAGCTGGCACACAGGCAGGCACTCCAGCACGTCATAGGAAGGCACAGGCCTTCTGTGCCCCCAGTTGTTTTTTTTTTTTAACCTCTGCTTTGGAGCTGAGTAATGCATCACCTCTTATTTAATGCTGGTAAAATGTATTTGGCTATTCACTGCTGAACCATAGAAGTAGCTTTCACGTATCTATATAGTAGCAAAACCCTTTAAAAAATGAAACCTTATGAGCAAATTCAAGAAGTAAGACAGAAAAAGTGTAGGGGCTGCTCTGCAGTGGGCGAGCTGTGGCCCTACCTAGCTGCTTCCCTCCCCAGGGTCAGGCTGCCCTCTGAGGGACCATGAGGACGACCCTCATCCCAATCCCAGGGTATGCTGACCTTGGTCAGAAAACTACCCGATGATAGGGCTGACCTGCTCATTTTAAAGCAGAGGGACCTGAGACTCAGAGAGGGGAGTGGACGGCCCAGTGTCTGTGGGCTCCTGGCTGAGCAGGACTCTCCAGGTTTCTAGGCTGGTGGTGGAGGGAGGAGGGAGGCTGGGGTGGGGGTTCTGTCTCTGACCCCACATCCCTCTCTGGGAGCTGTTCTCAGCCCTGCTGGATGTTGGGTCTCTGAGTTTCTGAGGACCTGGTCTCCAATAAGATCTCCCCACTAGTCCCCTAAGACTTAATGTCAGGCTAAGGCCTCACCACTCCTGTCCAGTGAGGCCCCACACAGACCCTGGAAAGAAGAGAGGAGGGGAGGGGAGGGGAGGGGAGGAGTCCTGTCTGGCAGAATGTGACTGTAGCTCAGGAGACCAACAGGGCTGCCTTGGGACACTCCCTTCTGATGTTTTTCATTTGATTTGTTTCCTGGGTGGCTGAAGCTGATTTTGGAAGGAGCTGATGGGGATACATGGGTGACAGGAGTGCCTGGTGATGACCAGATCTAGCTCTGCCTTCCACTTGTCCTCGTTCATTGTCCTTGACCCTGTAGAAACTCTTGGCTTCTTTTTTTTTTTTTTATTTTTATTTTTATTTTTTTTTGCGGTATGCGGGCCTCTCACTGTTGTGGCCTCCCCCGTTGTGGAGCACAGGCTCCGGACGTGCAGGCTCTGGACGCGCAGGCTCAGCGGCCATGGCTCACGGGCCCAGCCGCTCCGCGGCATATGGGATCCTCCCAGACCGGGGCACGAACCCGTATCCCCTGCATCGGCAGGCGGACTCTCAACCACTTGCGCCACCAGGGAGGCCCTGAAACTCTTGGCTTCTTGATTGAGGATTTGCCTCACATTCGTCTCCTGAATGCTATGGCACTTAATCACCTTCTGATCTACCATATACTTTCCCTAGTTATTATGTCTGTTGCTTATGGTCTGTTTCCATGCCCACGACTGCAAATGTAAGCTCCTTCAGGGCAGAGATACTGTTTGTTCACTGCTGTAGCCCAGGTAAGATCTCAATAAATATTGTTAAAAGGATGAATGAACAAGTGGCCAACATTTCCTTCCCACAGACCTACAGACCTTTTGACTTTCTCTGAAGGTTAATTCTCTGCTTTTTATTTTTATTTTATTTTAATCTTTTGGGCCTCTTTTTGGGTAGAGTTAAAGTTTGTGGGTTCCAAGAAAGGGCATTTGATGTTTGCTGGAGGAATATAAAACTATGTCTTCAAGATGGGATCCATATTCTTTCTGAAATAATGCCTTCCCCAGACTGTATGTCTGTGCGTTTCCATGACAGTCCCTGGAGGGTTCCCATCCATAGCTTTCCTCCTTCACGCTGGACCCTGTGTTATTTCACAGGGCTCCACTCTCACCTCCTTCGGTTTCTGCAGTTTTGAAGTCTGCCCTCACCTCTCAATAATGAGGAAATAAACACTGCTGCTGTGTGTGACCTCTGATTTTAATTGGATTTTAGATCAGTTTTGAATGAATGAATGAAGTTGTTAGGCTCTAAGAACAAGCGCTTCTAGTAATGAGCTGAAACTATTACATTAATTTCCTCAGGACCTCTTCCTTCCTCAGCTCAGATTGTTTGCAGACACTGGTCAATGCTACCTATAAATTGAGGTCTCAAAAGGCTAAATTAACAATTAATTGGAAGCATTTCTAAGCCCCTAAAATGGAAATTGTCCCTCGATTGTAAGAGGAAATCTACCTTCAGAGACCTCTTGTTATCGAAGACGTGCACCTTGAGCACGTCAGGGGAACGTAAAGTGAACTCTGGTTTATAAGGTCCAAAGGGGCGAGGAGTGTTCATACATCAAAGACATAATTCTTAGCGTTCTGTCACATCAGCTTTTCTCTTTTCTCGTGTGAACGCAAAGTACTGGAGGAAAAGGCATCTCTGTCACTCAAGGAGGGCAGCAGGTTTGATTTAGAAACGTGCGTGAGCTGCTCGTCTTCACCCCTCCTTCTCGCGGTATCTCCTCAGACTTCTCTAAGGCACTTGGCATCCGATACCCCTGCCTTTCGTGCTCCTCCTTCCTGAACCACCACGTTCTCTGCCCCTGGATTTCTGGCTGCTCTCCTTGCCTCCCGTATGTCCCTCCCCATCCTTTCTGAGCACGTGGTCTGTCATGACGCTGCTCCAGAATCCTCAGTGACTCCCCACTGCCCATAGGAGGAGTTAGGAGCTCCTCCCCCCAGCCCTGCACTCCCTGCTCCGCACCCTCTTCCCTGCGCCAACTCTGCTCCACCCTCCACGCGGGCTGGCTCTTCATCACGCTGCTCCCCACTCCCCACAGCTCTGCTAATGCCCACCTCCAAACGTTTGCTGCCGCTAATTCTAGGCTGGTTCATATGGTCTATTGTCCAAACCAGGGTGGTTTTGATAATGAAAGGGGACACTACTAGTAATTGTGTTGGGACAATGGGTGTGAGTTGGATGGTCCCAGGAAACCAGGACATGTGGTCGTCTGAGCTGTGTCCTACCATTGTTCTCCCACTTTCCATCTCCATTCTCACCCTCCTGCTAAGTTCAGCTCAGGTCTTTTCTGTCCTTGATGGCTCACTTCCAGGAAGCTTCTCATGGTGAGTTAGAGTTTCTAAGTCTTCATTAGAAGGCTATGTGCCAGAGGCCCTTTGTTCCCCCTGGCTCTGTGCTTCTCATCTTAGAAACTCTCAGTAGGTGCGTGGTGGCCCCCAGATTAGGAGCATGGATTCTGCATCAGAAGGGGGCCTTCCTGTTAGTGCCAAGAGTTGGACCACAGGTAAGAGCATAGGATGTCACTCGGTTATGTGTCATGGTCATTGCCATGCTTTTTGTTTTTCTAGTATCTGAACCCCCTTATTCTTAAGGAATTTCCTCCTTTTGAGGCAGACGGTGTCTCTTACAAATACAATGAAAAATGCCAGGTACTCACTTTCTGGCTTCCCTTGCAATCAGGGTGCAGGAAGGGACCATCTGGACTCTAGTCTGACGAGCATGGCAGCTGTGATGGCAGCCAGTGGTCCTAATCATGGTGTCTCCTATCAGGTGTTGGTGGCAACCCCAGCTGGGGTGTCTGCACCTGGCACAGGGGCATCAGTGGTGGCTTCTCTGGACCAGTTCTGGAGTAGATGTGGAGATCTGTTCCTGGTTGTGTGCCTCCAAGGATGGTTCTCTGGCTCTCTTGGTGACTCTGGGGGCTGTTTACCATTCTTTATTACAAAAAATTTGAACCATAAACAAAAGAAGAGAAAAAAAATCACACAATGAACCCAAGTCCCTACATGCTCACCAAGTAGAGTCAACAATACAAAACTCTGTCCATTTTGACTCCTCTGTTCCTGAGGGCCATGTGGGTTTTGGTGTCGAAGTAGAAGGTGGAAGAAGGGGCGGAGAATGCACACCTGCTTCTTACCCGTCGGGAAACGACACCCAGAGTTTCTCATTCCATTTGTGAGAATTAGTCGCGTGGCCAGCCCTGCATGCAGGAATGGTTGGGACATAGATTCCCTTGTTGTCACCACTTCCCAAGGCAGTGCTACACCATGGGAGAGGGAGCATCCATTTTCACAGACAGTTCTGCCACTGCTTTCATGGTTTGTGCAGAGCCTGGCTCGAGTGATGCAATCACACATGGAAACGCAGGGCACTGCTATTCCTGCACATTTTCCTTTTGTTACAGCCTCTGTGTGTGGACTTCTCATTCTGCTAGTTGTTGCTCATCTTGCCCACTATCCGATTCTTCCCCTGATGGCCCTGGGTCCTAGGGAGGGTCTCATTTTTAGCTCAGTCTTGGCAACAGCCAGATGAAAAAGAGACGTGGATGGCGTGACATCACGGATCCCTCAAGGAATTCTGCTACTAATCAGAAGAAAGTTCTTTAAAGAGAAAGCCTTCTCTCTTTAATCAGTGTCTTTACTATTTAACATTTACTTTCTTTCCTAACCTCCTTGTGAATTCTCCAAAGGTTGACAGCAGCCTGTAACATAGTTTGTATTTAACTTTTAGAGGGAAGGATTAAAACAAGTTTTCAGAAGACATAGCTTTCAAATAAAATCCGTGGCTGCTCTTATAACTTCTTTGCAAATCTTAAACTTCCATCGATCCCTGCCCTTTTCTGAAAATAGCCCCTTATTGGTTAGGACACAGTATTTATTTATAACATACATTGCGTTGTTCTGCAATAGTTTAATATGTCTTTTTTTCCCCCAACAACTTTAGAAATCCCCGGAGAGGGGATAAGATATTGTATGTCTTAATTCCTCATTCACCCCCAGCTCAGGCCCAGCTACAACTATTGCTGGTGGGTTGGTAGACTGCTCTTACATTGTCTAGAAAAGAAGTGACAAACAAAGTGTGAACGCTAGCACTTAAAAAAGCTCAAGCCGCATGTGGTTTTGGGTTTGGTGGAATGTTGTAGAGTTGGGGACCTCCGGTCTCCCTGTAAAGTTATTCTATCTCCTCGCTGTTGTACACAGGCCAACCGACTATGAGATGTATAAATCATGGACACTAGGAGGGGTCAAACTGAAGGACCACTTAAATGTTTCATAGGAAAAGAAAAATGTACATCAAGTGGGGTAGGGAATGAGGAGGTAATGCCTGTGCCAGACAAGCCTTTGTGTTTTTTAAAAAATTTTTATTTATTTAATTAATTTTTTATTTTGGGCTGCGTTGGGTCTTCGTTGCGGTGCGCGGGCTTCTCATTGCGGTGGCTTCTCTTGTTGGGGAGCACAGGCTCTATGCGTGCGGGCTCAGTAGTTGTGCCACGCGGGCTCAGTAGCTGTGGCTCATGGGCTCTAGAGCGCAGGCTCAATAGTTGTGGCTCACGGGCTTAGTTGCTCCGCGGCATGTGGGATCTTCCTGGACCAGGGCTCGAACCTGTGTCCCCTGCATTGGCAGGTTGGCAGGTAGATTCTTAACCACTGAGCCCAAGGGAAGTGAAGCCTTTGGTTTTGAGTGTGCTTCCTGCCTGAGGGGGAGAAAACCAACATGGTCACCAGGATGAGTGTTCCCAGGCATCTGATGACACTATAAATAGCATAAACAATGACAAATTCCATGAACATCACTGATGGAGGAATTTGCCTTGAAGTTCCTTCTGGGATCTAATTTAAAGGAACATTTTGGTGAAACCAAGGTCATGAGGGAAACAGAAATAAACAGAGAGAAATGCAGTGTGACAGCCAAGCCCTCCCAGCTTGCCTGCCAAACTGCGCTGGCTCTGCCGGAGAGAGGATGGGCTCTGGGGAGGAGGTGCTGGTGGGAGTGATCCTGCAGCAGCAGTAACCCCTCAGGCCTGCTGGCACCAGGCCCCACAGGACAGGAGCTGTGCCGAGCTGGGAAGAGGATCCAGTGAGAAGATCAGAGTTCAAGTCTTACCTCTGCTGTTTACTATATATAGTTGAGTGACCTTGAACAAGTCATGTGCCTGAGTCAACACTCCTTTATCTGAAAATGGAGCTGAAGTTGTTGCCCACTTGGGCTGCTGTGAGGACCAAGTGCAGTCATGTCTCCAAGGAGAGGAAGGGTGGCTGTCATGCAGTCAGTTCATTAATAAGGAGGTGCTGGCCAGGGGACATTTATATTGGGTCCCCCAGTCTGAATGTTCGTCCCATTCAAGGGTTTATTTAGGCTTTTAGTTTCTGAAAAACAGACTTTTTCTTTCTTTCTTTCTTTTTTTTTTAAATCAGAGTTGGGAATATGAAGTTGGAAAGCAGGAGGGTCCATCCAGAACAGTGTGGGTGGGCAGCCGGGTTTCATCTTGATCTCTGGATGTATTGTGAATGTCTCAGGTCACCTAAACCTGGGTGCAACTCCAATGCTGCCGTGAGTGTAGCAAGTAAAGGGCACACAGGCACGGAGAGACACGTAAATTAGAGCCTGCAGATCCCAGGGCCCTTCAGGCGGTGCTTTGTTCTGCAGAGTGGGTGACACGCCTTTTGTGTGGTCCAAGAGGCCAAACATGAGGGACCTGCAGGCTCAGCAGTGATACCTGTGCTTCTCAGAAGCCCAGCAGAGTGGAGGCCTGGGGCTCTGATGTCCCTGGAACCCGTTGTTTAAAAACTGTCAGGAGGGAAGCTTTTGTCCCCAGAGAAAATAGTACAGATGAACCTATTTCCAGGGCAGGAATAGAGACGCAGATGTAGAGAACGGATATGTGGACACAGGGTGGGAAGTGGAGGGTGGGATGAACTGGGAGATTAGGTTTGACATAAATATACTACCATGTATAAAATAGATAGCTAGTGGGAATCTGTATAGCTCAGGGAGCTCAGCTTGGTGCTCTGTGATGACCTAGAAGGGTGGGATGGGGGTGGGAAAGGGAGGTCCAAGAGGGAGGGGATATAGGTATACATACAGCTGATTCACTTCATTGTACAGCAGAAACTAACACAACATTGTAAAGCAATTATACTCCAATAAAAAAATAAAGTATTACAATACAAAAAGTAAAAAATAAAATAAAAACTGTCAGGAGGGAAGCTTTCCTCCCCAGGGCGTGCACCTGTTTATTTTCAAAGTGAAGCTGACTTTAAGCTCTTGTTCTAGGTGGTTCTTATTTTAGCTGAAACCTACAGTGTCTGTCCTCAGGGCTGCAGGGGAGTGTTCACTGCATAAGGGAGATGGGGAAGCAGCAGGCAGGGCCTGGAGCATTGAGAAAGGATTGTGGAAACTGTGTGGCGTGGGCATGGGGGTGAAGGGCTGGGCAGATTCGCTTGGTTCATGAAATCCTGTTGATCTTCCTGGAAATTGTGTACGTTTATTTTGTCTTCAAAAACATCTTTTCTAAGAATATTTTGGAAGAGAAGGGCTGGGGGGCTTGGTGGGGGACTTTAAGCTGAGTCCCTTTCTGAGATGAGTAGGGTTGTTTTTGAGCTTACAACTGAGGTCTAATTCCTCCTTCTAGAAAAGGAATCTGGAGAGAGACAGGATTTGTTATTATTATTTTAAAAAATGTTTTATTGAAGTATGTGATTTACAATGCTGTGTTAATTTCTGCTATACAGAAAAGTGATTCAGCTATACACACATAAATTCTTTTTCATGTTCTTTTCCATTATGATTTATCACAGGATATTGAATATAGTTCCCTGTGATGCACAGTAAAATCTTGTTGTTTATCCATTCTCTATATAATAGTTTACATCTGCTAACCCCAAACTCCCAATCCATCCCTCTCCCTCAACCTCCAGCAGCCACAAGTCTGTTCTCTAGGTCTGTGAATCTGTTTCTGTTTCGTAGATATGTTCATTTGTGTCATATTTTAGATTCCACATGTACGTGATATCATGGTATTTGTCTTTCTCTTTCTGACTTACTTCCCTTAGTATGATAACCTCTAGGTCCATCCATGTTGCTGCAAATGACATTATTTCATTCTTTTTTATGGCGGAGTAGTATTCCATTGTGTATAGATACCACATCTTCTTTATCCATTCATCTGTTGATGGACATTTAGGTTGTTTCCATGTCTTGGCTATTGTGAATAGTGCTGCTATGAGCATAGGGGTGCATATATCTTTTCAAATTATAGTTTTTTTCTGGATATATGCCCAGGAGTCAGATTGCTGGATCAAATGGTAGCTCTATTTTTAGTTTTTTGAGGAACCTCCATACAGTTCTCCATAGTGGCTGTACCAATTTACATTCCCACCAACAATGTAGGAGCGTTCCCTTTTCCCTACACCCTCTCCAGCATTTCTTGTTTGTAGAGAGAGAGCCGGGATTTGGTGTGGGGCGGGAGAAGGTGTAGGGGTGCATGGACCTGTTCTTTTTTTCTTTTAACATCTTTACTGGAGTATAATTTCTTTACAATGGTATGTTAGTTTCTGTTTATATCAAAGTGAGTCAGCTATACATTTACATATGTCCCCATATCTCCTCCCTCTTGCATCTCCCTCCCACCTCCCTATCCCGCCCCTCTAGGTGGTCACAGAGAACCGAGCTGGTCTCTCTGTGCTGTGCGGCTGCTTCCCACTAGCTGTCTGTTTCACATTTGGTAGTGTATATATGTCCATGCCACTCTCTCACTTTGTCCCAGCTTCCCCTTCCCCATGTCCTCAAGTCCATTTTCTACATCTGTGTCTTTATTTCTGTCCTGCCCCTGGGTTCTTCAGAACATTTTTTTTTTTTTTTTTTTAGATTTCATATATATGGAACCTGTTCTTTAGAGTGGATGACACTAGGGTCTCCCCGGGCTCGGTGGAAGACATTTGCAGCCCTCTGAGGCTTGGAGGATGACGCAGCTATCACAATACGCTTCATAAGTGGGCCATGGGAGGTGAATTTAATTTTACGTCCACCTGGAGATTCCAGCAGTGTGTTTCTGTGGTGCGGAATCATTATTTACAATGCAGCACTTACACAGAAGTAGTAAAGTTAATGGAGGTTTCAGAGGAATTAGCCTCGTTTGGTCCCCCAGTGGCACAGCCCGCTTCCCTCTGCAGTAGCGAGATGGGGCGAGGAGATGGTGCGCAGAGCTAGTGGAATCTGGGGGCAGAGGGTGGATGAAATCAGCAGGGGTCCTAAACGGCAAGACCCAGGGCTTCCGTGACTGGCTTGCGGCTGGGTTGGGCCGCAAGGCTGCCTCCAGGCCGACAGCCCTGCGCGGCTTTTCTGCAGGTTCCTGGGCTTTGCTGGCCCTGGTGGCTCCTGGCTGAGTCAATGCTGTTAGTTCCACTGCCCATCGTGGCTCTTGCTGCTGCTGTAAGAAATGCCAGGAGCTGGAGTGTGTGATGGTGACCTGGGAGTCAGCCCCAGGCTCATGATCCCTGAAGGAGTGACCTGCCTGCACCAGGGGGACAGTGACCCACTCAGGCCAGTCACACACCACGAGGTCCTCGGGCTGCAGATCCCCGGACAAGGTTGCTCTATCACCCTGCCTCCCCATTCCCTGTGTGCCCCCGGGGTTAGGAGCCAAGCAGATGTGGGTTTGAATCCGAATTCTCCTGGATAACTTGAGCAAACTGTGTGGTCTCTTGAATTTCATTTTCCTTATCTCTAAAATAGGGACAACATTTATACCAGTGTCACAGGGCTATGTGGCATTAGGTATGGAAGCACTGAGCACTGTGCCAGGCACCATGTACGTCACACCACATCCTCACTTGCTGTCTTTCCGCCTTACCCTGCCATCTGTGAGTGTTTCTGGGGCGGCAAACCCACAGACGGAGCTCCCCAGGCTTCCTTGCCTGGGGGCCTCCTGGTGGGTTCTGCCTGCAGGAGGCCCGAAGACGGGAAGGTAGGGGAGGCCTTGGTTCTTCTTGGCTCTCTCACTCTCTTCCTGACCCTTCCAGTGGAGTCTGAGAGGCAGGCAGCACCTGCAGCGGCCCTTTCTCCATCTCCCAGCTCCTGGGGCTGAAGCCCCCTCCTCTCCTCCCTTTGTGCCCCAGCCCCAGAGGAGGTGTTGGCTCCCTGAATTTCCTAATCTCTGTGTCACCTCACCTTCTCCTTAGTAGTGTCCCAGCACCTGTATACGCGATTTGCTGTGTTAAATCTCCTTCGTGTGGAGGACCTTGCATGGTTTCTGTGTCCCTGACATGTCTCTAATCCATGCAGTGGAATTCTGTTCATCATAACAAGAGCACAGCCTTGGAATCAGACAAGGCAAGATTCACACACCGTGACTCCACCCCTTCTTGCTATGTGACCTCTATGTGTGCATCTGTAAAATGGGGATGACAATAGAGCCAACCTCATGGGGTTATTGGGAGGAATTAATGAGACACAGTTCTTTTGCAGTAATAAAAGTAAAAGCTTCACATAGTGTGGTAATGGACAGCGACACGGCGTGAGGGTATGTTTCCAGAAGTGTTCGTTGCTTTCTCAGGTTGGCCTAGGGAGTGCTGGGGAGGCCACTGGAAAGGGCGTGTGAGGTGGTGGGCTTGGGTCTGGGTATCTATGGGCAGCTGGGGGCTGTGTGGGGTCTGGAGGGCTGTGTGGATGGGGACAGGCTGGAGCCGTCTCATGTTTTCTCCCAGTTTAGCTCAGAGCTTCAGCTAAGCACCAAGGGCCGGGCCCTCCCCGGACCTGTAAGTGTTATGGCCTTTTCTTCAAGTCTCCAGGGCTCAGATAAGGGAGGACAGGTCAGTGCCTCAGTCTGAGGCATCCTTGTTCACGTGGCTTTTAAAATCTCCTTATTCATTTTACCTAATTTGCCAATGACCTCACACCAGCCTATAATGTTATTTTCCACTGCGAATGACACTCATGGGGTTTGGGGAGCTGGAATATTTGATCTGCTGCTGGATGGCCAAACTTCCCAGCATTTCTCACTCAGACCCTCCAGTGGGGAGGGTGGCGCTGGCCCTGCCCCGGGGGTTATCTGAGAGTCACAGGGCCTCGGAGGGGATGGATGGGCCCCAATGGAGTGCTGGGTCAGCATGCCCACTGTGAATGGATTTCCCCGGGCTTTTTATCTCTAGGATGTTGGGAGGGTGTGGTCATGATGAGCAGGCAGAGACTCTGCCAACCTTGGAGGGATGTGAGTCAGCAGAGCTGAGACAACTTGCATCCTAAGCAGATCGTCTGGCCTGTGCAGTCTCGCCCACCCTGCCTGCGCTCTGTTGGGCCCTGCCTTTTCCCAGGATGCTCCTGGAGAGCTGGAGCTGGAGCCCTGCGTTCAGAAAAGCAGAGGCCCAGAGTGCAAGCTCCTCCCTCTACCACCTGCCCTCCCCACCGGGAAGTCCCCAGCCTCGAGAGCATCCTCTCCTTCAGACAGGTCAGCCCCCAAGGTGCACCTTTTTGCCCCCAGCCTTTGCCACAGCACCTTGCCGGTGATGCCCTCTCCTCTCCGAGAGTGCAGATCCTATTTGTTCTTTAAGGCCCTAGGAACTCTCCCTGCTGTTCAGAGGCCCGCTTACCTCCCTCCTTCCTGCCTTCTCCGGATTGTGTAACAAACGCTTCATTAGGTTTTGACTGACATGATTCTCCAGGTCTTTGCAAATGTCAGGCTGGAGTCTCTGTTGGCTTCTGTAAAGTTCAGGATTGCATGACCAGCCCTACAGGGGTGCAGATTTCACTTTGGGACCTTGGGTACAATTCTGGGTACTCTTACCAGGAAGGAAGAGTTTTCAGGTAATTGCTGTTTGGGGCCATCAGCGAGGATTTCCCCACCTGTGGTTAGGGGAGGAGCTCCAAAGGTTTCTTAATCTGACTTTGTGCCTGGGAAAATATTAGAAAATTTAATTCTTAGACCTCACTCCCAAACACTCTGTTTTAGCCAATCTGGAGGCAGGGCCTGGGGATGTGCGCTTTGAAGCCAGATTCCCAGATAATTCTGATGTCCAGCAGAGTTTGGGAACCCTGGCATAGAAGAACACACAAAGAACAATCACCCTTACAACTATGCAACATCCTGTAATTTTGGGGACAGTCTGATTTCAAATATTCTGTCCCATTGCTCCCACAAGCCACTGAAATGGCCCCAAGCCCCAGGTTTTATTACCCAAAATGAGTGTCTCAGGCCACCTCTCAGACATGAATAAGACAGTAGGCGTTTTCCAGACCCAGTCCTGAGCTGGGAAATGGGTGCCTGCCCATAAAAGCAACTGAATCATGAGGTACTTGATTTTCACTTATCTCGGAATCTAAGATTTAGCAAAGAGTAGTTCAAGAACCTCCTCTGAACGATTCAATCAGTGCTAGAATGATCCCAGCAAGAGGAGCCCACCACACTTGTGCTGTGTTGGTGACCCCATGGGCGGCCCAATGGGTTAGAGCTTCTCCGTTCCTGGGGTGGATGCCCTCCTTCCTGTCCCTCTCAGCCCTGGTCTTACTTCAGCCCTCTCGAGCAGTGATTTTCAACCCTGGCTGTGTGTTAGGACCACATATTGATACCCAGGGCCCTCGTGCTGAGATTCTGATCCGGCTGGTTGGGGTGGGGCCCTGGCCTTGGTTCTGACGTGCCCCTGGACCTGAGAAGCACTTGGAACATGCCGTGTTCTCATATGCATGCACGCAATACAGTGGGAGCTAAATTAGAGCAAAATTTGAGAAAATGTCAACGCTTAGGCACAGTTTAGAACGTTCCTTACTGAACTCTAGCTTTCCTCACCTCAAAGTTCCTTATTCAGTTTTCCAGATAATTTGAAACTATCTTTCTCATTGCAGCACTTAATACTTCAAAATGACACTGATAGTGGACGTGCCCCCAGACGCCCACTTGCTGATTGAGCGACCTTCTGCTCTTGACAGAGTTGCTTGGTTTACTGCTTCTTCTTCTTTTTTTTTAAATAAGCAAATTTATTTTATTTTTTAATTTAATTTTATTATTTTTATTATTTTTGGCTGCGTTGGGTCTTTGTTGCTATGCACAGGCTTTCTCTAGTTGCAGCGAGCGGGGGATACTCTTTGTTGCAGTGTGCGTGGGCTTCTCATTGCAGTGGCTTCTCTTGTTGCAGAGAATGGGCTCTACATGTGTGGGCTTCAGTAGTTGTGGCGTGCGGGCTCAGTAGTTGTGGCTCACAGGCTCTAGAGTGCAGGCTCAGTACTTGTGGCACACAGGCTTAGTTGCTCCGCGGCATGTGGGAACTTCCCGGACCAGGGCTCGAAACCGTGTCCCCTGCATTGGCAGGCGGATTCTTAACCACTGTGCCACCAGGGAAGCCCTACCGCTTCCTCCTAACTCTCCTTTTCACTGTCTGAACCCTCTCTGGCCTTTATGCTCTTATGATGGGAAGCTGAACTTTCTGCTCTCTCCCCAGAGCATCACAAAGGAGAGAGAGCAAGAAGGAAGTCTGTACCATCACTGTGTTTCTCTTCACCAACCCCTTGCATCTGCCATATCTTCTGGGTTGGCTGGTGTCGTTGTCCTCCACAGTGTGCAGGGGCCACGGGCATGGAATCAAGATTATCTGTGAATCCCCCCAACTCCTGCCCAGTTTGGTTTCCAAAAGAGGAAGATGTTCTTTACGCTGAACCCTGGAAGACTTTGCATTTTAAACCCAAGTGTGTTGGGCTTCCCTGATGGTGCAGTGGTTAAGAATCTGGCTGCCAATGCAGGGGACACGGGTTTGATCCCTGGTCTGGGAAGATCCCACACGCCACGCAGCAACTAAACCCCTGTGCCACAACTATTGAGCCTGTGCTCTAGAGCCCGTGAGCCACAACTACTGAGCCCACGTGCCACAATTACTGAGCCTGCGCGCCTAGAGCTCATGTTCCACAACAAGAGAAACCACCTCAATGAGAGGCCTGTGCGCCGCAATGAAGAGTAGTCCCCGCTCACCACAACTAGAGAAAGCCCATGCACAACAATGAAGACCCAACACAGCCAAAGATAAATAAAATAAATTAGAAAAAGCTTTAAAAAAAACTAAATAAGTGTGGCTTCCTTACGGTCTCTAAGGGGAAGATGCACATCTTGTCTGTTCTTCCATTTGCTCCTTCTCTCAACACAAGCCTTGTGCTAAGACCCAGTCGGCCCCAGGAAGCACTCACTGTATTAAATTCTGTTGAATTCCTTGCTCTTCCTGCACTGGGTTTACTCTGAGAGCAAGTGTAAGGAATAGTAGTGTCAGATTGTACGTTCTCACTTCAGCAGGCTGTCACTGTCCTTGTTTTTGACATCCCCTGGTTTCACGGCCCCTGTTATGTGGCGTTTAGCCCAGGAAATGAGCTTATTGGAGGAGAGTTTGACCAGCCAGGGATGGGATTTGTTAATATGAAGGTGTGTGATTCCTGCACACACTCAGATTTCCAAATAAGCCTCTTCTCTCTTTGGAATTGAATTGCTCTTACCCTTTGTAGCTGGTTTATAGGAATCATTATTTCTACTATTAGAAGCAGATCCCTATTAAAGTCAGTTAATAAACTGTGGTAGTCTCTTGGTGGACCTGGAGCCAGGAAATACCAGAGCCTGATCACAGCAATGTCTTGGGGGAAACCCTGCTTTTCTTCCTTGGCAGGGAGGGCTGGTTCCCACCACTTACACATACAGTGGATTCAAGGCACTGCAAAGGGTTCTGTTGCCAAAATTTAGGGAAAAGCAAGAAAAATCAATGCAGACTCTGTTTTAATCTCAATGCAGGAAAACCTGCGTCATGTAAAAAGATTAAACAGGGCTTCCCTGGTGGTGCAGTAGTTGAGAGTCCGCCTGCCGATGCAGGGGACACGGGTTTGTGGCCCGGTCCGGGAGGATCCCACGTGCCGCGGAGCAGCTGGGCCTGTGAGCCATGGCCGCTGAGCCTGCGCGTCCGGAGCCAGTGCTCCGCAACAGGAGAGGCCACAGCAGTGAGAGGCCCGCGTACTGCAAAAAAAAAAAAAAAAAAAAAAAGATTAAACATATGAGAACAAAATGCATCCCAGATTTGACACAATGCTTTTCTCAAATCTACCACAGGCACAGCTTGGTTATTTTGGCCCACACTGTCCAACAGAATGGCCACTGGCCACACGTGGCTCTTGAGCACTTGAAATGTGACTGGTCCAAATCGAGATGTTCTGCAAGTATAAAATACATACTCAAGTTTGGAAACTTGGTACAAAGAAAATACATAAAATAGCCAATTAATTTTTTCATTGATTGAAATAATATCTGAGATATATTGGGTTAAGTAAAACACAAAAATTAATTTCACTTGTTTCTTTTTTCCTTTTTAAAATGTGGCCATTAGACAATTCATAGTTACCTATTTGGTTCTTGTTTGTGGCTTATACTATATTTCTGTTGGGTGGTGTGGAGGGTGAGCTCTCCCCTGTTGGACAGGGGGTTGATGACTTCTTCTCGAGATGAGGATGGCCCTGTGGTTGAGATGCTCCCTGGCCATCTTGGCCTGTCCTTTGCTCCAGTCTGCTCTTCCTGGAAAGCCAGTCACCAGAAGGTTACTGAGATGACCCATGGGGAGGTATCTCCCCCATGAACTTTCTTTTGGAAGCCCCAGCTCAGTTTGTGCTCTTTCTTTGTTCAGACCAGGAGTATTATCTTGCAGGACCCAGCGTAGAGACCATGTCACAGAGTTTAGGAAATATCCAGTAAACATTTATTAAGTGCCTACTAAGTTCCGAGCACTGTCCTGGGCACTAGGATGCAGCAGTGGACATGGCAGATAACCTCCTGCCCTCCTGGAGCTTACCCTCCATTGGTGGAAACAGACAATAAACAAGTACAAAAATAAATGAATAAGATGCCTTTAGGGAGTAATATTTGCATGGATGTAAAATAAAGCAGGGACAGTGAGTCAAAAATGATGGAGGGAGATGTGGGGAGCTACTTTAAATTAGGTGGTCTGGGAAGGCTTCTCTGAGGAGGTGACATTTAAGTATAGATTTGATTGACATGAAAGAGCCCATCAGGTGGAGATGTGAAGGCTGAACACTCTCTTGAGAGGGATCAGCTCATGCAAAGACCCTGAGGTTTGGCCAGGCTGGTTGTGTTTGAGGACCAGGAGAAGACTGATCAGAAGGCATGCGACAGGAACTGAGGCTGGAGAAATATTAGGGGACAGATCATGTGTGACCTTGGGGCCATGGTAAGGAGTTCAGGGTTTAGTGTAAGAGCCCCTGGGAGCCCCTGGAGGGTGATGTGATCACTCTGGCTTCTCTGTGGAGGACGGACAGCAGACAAGCATGGAAGCAGGAAGAACAGTGGAGTCGGTGCTTCCAGGCAGACATGATGGTGAGTGAACCAGAATGGTGCAGTATAGTGGCAAGAGGTGGTTGGGTTCAAGATGTATTTTGGAGGTGGAGCCGCCTGGAGTAGCTGTTTGTTTTCACTGTGGTGGTGGTGGGGGGGCGTGAAGGAAAGAGAGGCATCATGGAGGGTGCCTAGATTTTTATCCTGAGCAACTGGATAAATGGATGGTGGGGTTCTTTACCAAGATGGTGAAGCCTGGGGGAGGAATGAATTTTGCAAGAGGTGGGAATTGAGTATCAAGAGTGCAATTTCAGGCATGTTGAGCTAAAGATTACTTTAGACATTCTATGTGGAGACACTGAGGAGGAGCTTGGATGTATGACTCTGGATAGAGCTCAGGGGAAATGTCTGGGTCTGTGATGTAAACACAGAAGCCACAGGCACCTACGTGGCATTTAAAGCCACAGCTCTGATGGGATCCCCAGGGGGCTGGGGTAGATGGGGAAAGAGAGGGTTCTGAGAACCCTCTAGCACTTAGAGGGGGAGCAGAGGGAGAGGGGCCAGCAAAGGGGATGGTAAACTTGACAGAAAGCACAGAACCCAAACCTGGGACATTTAAAACTCCTGAGCCTAGCTCTGGTTGGCTCCAGACATGAGCTCCTAGTTTCTGGCCCTTTGATGAATGTGTTTGAGGAATTCCCAGGCCCAGGGAGGCTTCAGTGTTGTGTAAGGAAGAGAGTTGGGCTCTGGGGCTGCCTCAGGCAGTCCTTCTGCTATCTCTGCATCCCAGGGAGCATCCAGGATGCTGCAAGAACACCTTTTGTTCAGGATGGGATTTCAGCCAGGTCTCCACGGATGAGAGCAATGTAGGAAGGCTTCACAGAAGAGGCAAACCCTGAATAAGCCTTGAAGGGCAGTGAGAATTAAGATGGGAGAGGGCCCTTTAGGTCTGAAACCAAAACCTGAGACAGGAGTAACATAGGATGTGTGGAGAAGGGCTGAAGAGAAAGGGGGCTTATGAAGAAGTCTGTCTAATTTTGGTAAATGAGATAACCTATTAAGTGGCTATATCAGAACTCAATAACATTTTTTTTCAAAAGTAGAGGTTTTATGTGGGTGTGTAAGAGAAATATGGCTGGATGGGCTGGTACCCATTTGGAAATAGTATAGCACTTTTGAGAGGTGGAATGTTGAGTTAAGGGTGGTGTTTGAGGCTGATGAATCTGGCGTGGGGCAATGTGAAAGGCAACTGAGTTTCTGAAATACAAGTAACGCAGTCATCACGTCCAGGGGAGATCAGTAGGGCTGGACACAGGGCACTGAGCAGGTTGTGCCAGATGAACCAGAGGATCTGACAGCTTCGAGCTTCTGGACCAGCCCCTATGTGTCACCTGTTAGAGGGGCAACCCGAGGAGTGGTGGCCTCAGGCATCAGGGTGGTCCTATGACTCAGATCCCCAGAAGTCAGAAGCCCTGCACGGGCAGGTGTATGCAGAGGAAGGGCTTAGGTGTGATTCCCAAGCCCTCCTTGCTCTTGAGAATGGGCTGCGTCTGAGGAAGCAAAGTGGCCACCAAGCACGTGGCACACACGTGGCACACCCGTGGCTTGAAGCACCTGTCCCAACTGTATGCTTATCAAAACTGGTGTAATTACTTATTAAGTGTCTATATCCCCAGCCTGGCCACACTTTTGTGCAATGTGGTATGTTCAGATCGCAGCACTGGGCCTGGCAAACAGCAGGTGCCCAATTAATGTCTGTGGACCAAGTGGAAGCCAGTGCTGTCCTCTTTGTCTGGGCTGTCAGGGCTGGGAGGAGAGCCCTGCATGGAGGAGTGAGCCCTACTGTCCATTTCCAGGCAGCCCCTCTGGGAAGGGAGGGAGAGAGGGTGATAACGCTTCTCCCACTTGGCCCTTTACCCGTAGCAGTTGTGGGACGCCCGCTGTGAGCAGAGTCCTCACGCTGGTCCCAGCTTCTTCCTCCTGTCTCCTTCCTGAGCTGCCAACTGGTCTCTTCTGGCCACGTAGTTTGGGATTCATTTTTACACAGTTTTCTTTTTTAAAAAAAGTTAGATGCTACCCTGACTTAGGGGTAGACACTTTCTTTGAGTTTTGAAATTTCAGACCTTGTTGTTGAGACTAATTCTGCTGAAAGTGGGGTGCAGACACAGGAGAAGCTGTTAAACACACCAAACTGAGCACTTGGAGTTAGAAAGGTAATTCCTGCATTCTCTCCCCTGCTCCACACTGTCAGCAGCGCTCAGGTTACCTTTCAGGGTCATCAAACCCACTGCTAAGAAATGGGCCTTCCTGGCTCTGGTCCTTGAACTCAAGTTCACACTACTCATTCAGAACAACTGCCTTGGAAGTGAACGGACTGAGCTACAAGTTCCTAGGCATCCTGCAGCCCCAGTGATTCTGGTGCTTTCACCGAGTTCATTTTTTTCTGTTCTATCTTCCAGGCCCCGCCAGGCTTTGTGTGCGTGGGTAGCAGAGGAGGGACGGCATACTTGCTTCTTGGGGTGTTTGTGTTGTCACGAGGCCCTGGGGTCTCTACCTTCTCTCTCAGTGCAAAAGCCCAGAGGGGCCTGCTGGGTGAGAGATCCCAGCTAGCTTATTCCTTGATTTCTCCTTTCAATGACTTTGTGGGAGGCGTGTGGGAAAAAAATTCCAGGAGGCTCTATTTTACCATCAGGCTTTCAAAGTCATTCCAAAGGATACCAGCTAAGATAGCATACTTAACTTTTCTGTTTTGTTTTTTGAATTTTTTTTTTAATACCGCAAAGTTCACACCGAAGCCCCTTAACAGCTGGTCTTGCAGCTGCAGGTGTTATCCTTGGTTCCCAGCCCCATGCTGGCCCTCAAGCCTGGATGGGTTTGAGGGCACGATGACGAGAGGCATGTCTGGTAGCAGTTAATTGGCTTGGACCATCAGGACTGGAGACTGAGCTTTGCCAGATGTACCCCAGTTTAAGTGACATGACTTTGTTCTGTCCTGGAGATGCTCCCCGCTTCTGTGCCTCCTCCCCGAATTTGGTCCTGAGGGTTCCGTGATACTCAGCACCCTGGCTGCTTAGGAAAGCCATGTGTCGTGTTCTGTTGCAAATGTGCTAAGTCTTAAAGATGGCAGGACCTTGCATTCTAGTTTGGAGCAGCAACATTTAGAGGAGTTTAAACACAGGGGGCAAAGTTAAAAATTTGACTATATTAAAAAAACAACAACCCTCAGTTGAGTGTTTCATATTTTATGCCTTAAAAACAAAGTTCAGTGTGTAACCGGCAAGGATTTATTTGAAGCTGTGTGGTGGGGAAACCCCTTCTTCTAAGTTCCTAGTGTCTGGTGGGTGAAGAGACAGCAGAGGGGAAATCTGAGGTGAGAAGCTAATACCTGAAGTGCAGGAAGTATGGGAGTGCGGCTGGGGGTGGGCAGGGTTCTGGGTGGAGATGGAGACATTTCTCCCAGAAGGTACCATCCAAAGCAGGACGAGAGGACACCATCTTACCATCCAGGGAGAAGATGCGCTCATGCGCTGTGGGCAGATTCTGTCTAAGTGTGATTAGGGCCTCCCTTAGTTTGATCTGGATTTTGCAGGGAGAGGACCGGACCCTCTGTCTGCAGAAGCTTCAAGAGGCAGCCCTCTGGCTCTCCTCCCCCCTGCACCTGTTCACCGAAGGCCTCTGGTTTCCACTGGGTTGCTTAAACTGCTCACCCATCTGCAGCTCTTTATGGTTACAGAGTGTCCTCACGACTTTCAGAGACAACAGTCAGCTGGTGGAAAGCGAGGGAACAGAGTTCCAAGGGAGCGAAGCGGCATGACCTGCTTCCATAAATTTTGAGCATCCCTCTGTTCGTTGAAGTGTCTGTTTGCAGAACATCCTCTTCGATTATTGCATTTGTCCTCCATTTAAAGTGTGAAGAGCCCTCTTGACCCCATACAAGCCAGTCATAAAAGAATGTTTTAACAAAAACTCTCTGAAGTAGAATTCTATTTACAGAAATGCGATTTGAACACAGTCTCCATCTATACAGGGGAGGGGAGCGGTGCTCACGGGGTCATGCTTGCATTTGGAATGCAGCAGCTTCCCCCCAAAAGCACCCGGCATTTCAGATTTTAGCTACAGTAAGTAAATATTAGTCTTGTCTTGCTGCCGGGAGACTGAGGAACAGAGAGAGGAGATGGGGGCTTCCTTCCCAGCCTCCTCCCCTGACCCAGCAGACCACTCAGTGTTAAGAGGCTGTTTAACAACAAAAGGAATCGTGTTACTGTTGCAAGGTTGATGGGATGCTCATGAATATCCAACGACACTTATGCATATTCACAAAGCAAGAGTGTGATTGGCAGGCCACACCTGAAAGGGTTCCCGGAGTGCCCTCAGAAGTCTCAGCCATGAGCCTGGGTGTCTGCCCCCATCTGGGTGGGCTCTGCAGGGACGGGGACCCTTCAGGTAACATCTACCTGGAGAGTCAGCTGCAGTACTTGTCTTCCTATTCTTGCACAGCAGGTGCCTTTATCCACGTTGCTCCAAGTCCTGCTTTGGGAAAATAAACATTTCTCCCACGACTCCCAAGCAAGGTGGAAGCATAATTGGTAATAGAAGCTAATACTCTGGGACTTCCTTAGTAACGCAGTGGTTAAGAATCTGCTTGCCAATGCAGGGGACACGGGTTCGATCCCTGGTCCGGGAAGAACCCACATTCTGCGAAGCAGCTAAGCCCACGAGCCACAACTACTGAAGCCCGCATGCCTAGAGCCCATGCTCCGCAAGAAGAGAAGCCAAAGCGGTGAGAAGCCCACGCACCACAACGAAGAGTTGCTCCTGCTCATCACAGCTGGAGAAAGCCCGTGTGCAGCAACGAAGACCCAATGCAGCCAAAAATAAATAAATAAAATAAAGGCCCTACTGATCTCATTAGGAGATACATTTCAATAAAAAAAAAAAAAAAAAAAAGAAGCTGATACTCCTGGTGTGGCCAACCCAGCAGCACCCAGGAGCCAGTTTCTCTCTGGGTCAGAAGAGGGAGGAGGTGAGAAGGCTGGTGCTCTCCAGATGGGTGCCTGGGATTTCCTTACCAGGTACGTCATCCATTCTGGGAGCCAAGGCAAGGCGCATGCCTTCCCGAGACCCCCGCTGTGGACTGAAGATTATGCTGTTTGCTTTCTCTCCAAGCAGCTCTGAGGCCTGAGAATGACGGCAGGGCCTAGGAGTTACTCAGTGGTCCAGGTTTTGTCCCCTGCTCCCTCGCTGGAGGAGACTGGTGGGTGTGGATGTTGTGGAGGCCTCTGCAAACAGGAAACGCCTGTTTCCCTCCCAACTCTCGGTTTCACCTGCAGCTCCTGCGTCCCTCCCTCACCCACGTCTGAAACCTTGGCACTTTTTAAGTGGGATGTGAATCTCCTCTCTGTCTGGAAGCGGGCTGGCTAGGTGGTTTCCACACATGCCACAGAATGTGTGGATTTCTGCTGCTTGGCGTTACTGGTCAGGGTTCTCCAGAGAAACAGAATCAACAGGATGTATGTACACATCCATCCATCCATCCATCCATTCATTTATTATGTATATTTTAAAGAGGGTAAGCAGATTTTTTTTCAAGGGGGCTATTGCAGTGGAGTTTTGTATTAGGTGAGAGAGATCAGCTCAGCTCCCTAGACATTTATTTTAAGGAGTTGACTGGCTCTTGTGATTGTGGAGGCTGGCACGTCTACATATGCAGGATGGGCTGGCAGACTGGACACCCAGGGAAGGGTTGATAGTGCAGTTTGAGTCCAAAGGCTGTCTGCTGGCAGAATTGCCTCTTTTCAGGGGAGCTCATTCTTTTTCTACTTAGGCCTTCATTTGATTGGATGAGGCCCTCCTATGTCATGAAGGGTAATCTGCTTTACTCAGAGTGCACTGATTTAAATGATAATCTCATCTAGGAAATACCTTCACAAAACATCTAGAATAGTGTTTGACCAAATATCTGGGTACTGTGGTCTAGCCAAGTGGACACATAAAATTAACCATCACACTTGGCTTCCCTGACGCTTGATGTCATAGGCTTGCTGTGAGCCTCCTGTGTGACTATGTGCTCCTCATAATGGAGCTGGCCGGGATTTTCTAGAACCATCCCCTTGGCATGGATCTTTCAAGTAGTGCTTCATCCTGGAAGAAAAACATTCCAGGGTCTGAGTCCCAGTTTTTTTTTTTTTTTTTTTTTGCGGTATGTGGGCCTCTCACCGCTGTGGCCTCTCCCATTGCGGAGCACAGGCTCCGGATGCGCAGGCTCAGCGGCCATGGCTCACGGGCCCAGCCACTCCGCGGCATGTGGGATCTTCCCGGACCGGGGCACGAACCCGTGTCCCCTGCATTGGCAGGCGGACTCTCAACAACTGCGCCACCAGGGAAGCCCCAAGTCCCAGTTTTAACCTGAGTTTGTGGCAGAAGTGATGCTTCCTCGCCTTGATTTCTTGTTGTATGACAGCTTCTCAGAGGCTGGGATCCTGGCTGACTCATCCTTGCCCCTTCGGTACCCAGCATCAGACCTTGTACAAAGTTGGACCTTGGTAAATATGCTGAGCTGACTCTTGAGGTCTGGCTCTGTGGGCAGTTCTCTTAGTGGTCCTGGGGCATTCAGACGCCTATACCTTTGGTCTGTGAGCCGTGCCTGCTGCTGCCCAGGGCCCCCGGCCCTGTCCTGCGTGGCCACCCTTGGCAGACCATCTGTCAGCTCTGTGGTCCCATTGCTTGGGCTGCCTGGCTCTGCTTTGATTTGATTGGATTCCTCAGCAACAGGGGTGCTTCTTATCCCCTCCACCTAGCCTCAGCCCTGGGACCAGGCCCTTGAAAATGGAGCTCAGGAAAGGTTTACTATTGCTGCTGCTCATTTGAGAACCAGTCTGGGCTGCATTAATAGGAAAAAAGTTGGCAAGAGGGGACCAAAAGAGTGAATTAGCCACAGAGATTTCTAAGGGGTAAAAGAAAAAATAATCAGGACAAAATATACTTTGATAGGGAAGCCTGCCCTTTGTTTACTGACACACATCTCTGCTTCAAGCTATTTTGAAAATGACTATTTTATTGATAAAATGAATGTGATGAAATGAATGTGTGGAGATGATAAAAGAATGAATGGAAATTTACCTGTGAACGTGTCTGTAATTGAGTGCCTATCTGTGGGATGAAAAGTGGAAGAAAATTATCCACGGTGGGCCAACTCTCTGCTTTTGTAGGACTGTGTGTTCTATTCTTCCTGCTCAATAGAGGACGTTGTCTGCTCCACCAAATTAGCCAAACACAGATAATGTTGTCAAAGAATGGCTCCATTAGATTTCACAGACGCCTGACACCAAGACAAAAGCCTCTGCCCTCACAGCATTTCAACTTCAATTTTTTCCTACATGACTCAAAAAATAAATTTGTGGGGCAGAGATGATGTGTTTGACAGGTTTTTAGAACAGAAGATAAAAGAAAAGTTGGCAATATTGGCTGGGGGGATTCCAGCAAATTTCATTAGACTGTGTAACATACATGGGGATGTAGGCAACTTGGTGACCTGGAGAGGGCCTTCCTACTGAGGGATGGATCGGGAGGCCTGGTCTCCACTCCCCATGGGGATGGTAACTTGGTTTGCACATTCTGCCCCATGGAGATGATAATGTCGAGATTCAGAGTAGGGACCTTGAGCTAGGAAGTCTGGTGGGAACTGAGGGCTGGGCACAGTTCACACCCACAGCCTGCACGTGGTTGAATGTTTCTGATAGAACTCAAAACAGTGCTCAGATAACAGTGCCGTGGAAGTCTCAAGTCTGTTGGGAGAACTGAGTGGAGAGTAGGTCACAGGGCATCCTGGAAGTGGGACAACTATTCAAACAAAGAGAGGATGGGGAAGCGTTGCTCCCACAGTACTGTGTGGGCTAATTTTAGCACCCATTTAAGGAAGATCTGAGAGAGCTAATGATCTCTTTATACTTTATTTTCTTTTTTATTGAAAAAATAATAATAGGGAATCCTAAAAAATAACTCTACCATCTTTCTGCCCTGATGTAACAGTGAACATTTTGTCTGTGTTTTTCCATATGCATGTGTGGAAGGCTGGTTTTTCTGTTTGCTATTCTCGTCCGCTCCAGCTGGAGTGTGGCACACACCTCCTTTCTGGGGCATACACTGAGGTGGGAGACCTCATGGGGAGAATGGAGGCAGGCACTCTTTCTGCAAATAGCACGCAGCGCTGGGCCCAGGGCAGACTCCTTGGCAGAGTGGGGGCCTGGGTGTCTGCTGGATATTTGATGGGAAGACCAGGGTCTCCTTCATTCTCTCTCCGGGGGCCTGGCTCTGACGCATCCTCAAGCTTGATGGGCAATGGACTGGGAAATGGTGGCAGATGTAGGAGCAGGATGACGGAGTACTGAGTCTGAAGGCCGAGGGGCCCAAAAGTGGGGTTCTAGGAGGGGCGAACAGAGGGAATTAAGAAACCAAGGAAGCAGAGGGGTTGGGACTCAGAGAGAGGTGGGATTGAGAGAAAGGCCCTCTGAGCGTCATAAGAGGGTCCCAACAGGAGCGGTCCTAAGAGTCAAGGAGAGAGTTGGGAAGCCCCCATGAAGGAGGGCTGCACACAGATAACAGTGGGTGACTGGTGCTGGCATTAATGGCTCCCCTGGGCCCCTTTCTAGATATCACATAGATGAGCAGTTAATTACGGGTCAGACTGTTTTATTCCTGTTATGGATTGTTCCATCTTGCCCTTTCAGTGTCTAAGGGAAGGAGATACAGTTTTACTGTATATATGTGTGTGTGTGTGTGTGTGTGTGTGTGTGTGTGTGTGTGTGTGTGTGTGTTTGTGTGTGTTTTCAACCCTAGTATACCCACCAGTCTAAGGTCACTTATTTTTTTTTTTTTTTTTTTTTTTTTTTTTTTTTTGCGGTATGCGGGCCTCCCACTGCTGTGGCCTCCCCCGCTGCGGAGCACAGGCTCCGGACGCGCAGGCTCCGGACGCGCAGGCTCAGCGGCCACGGCCCACGGGCCCAGCCGCTCCGCGGCATATGGGATCCTCCCAGACCGGGGCACGAACCCGTATCCCCTGCATCGGCAGGCGGACTCCCAACCACTTGCGCCACCAGGGAGGCCCTAAGGTCACTTATTTTTGTCAGGTGCGATCCATGTTTTCGATGGCCATATAATCCTCAGCTGAGCTGATTCACCATGATATACTAGGTCCTACACTAGAACCATGGTCTAGTGTCCAGCAGGCCCCCAGGACAATGTGGCCAGGCAAGGCTTTAGAGACAAGGACTTTCCTTTAGAAGAAACAAAAAACAGGAGCTGCATTAGGCATTTTGAGCAGAAAGTGGTCAACTGTAGGGATTTAGGGCCTCATGCAGTTGTTGGAGGTGGGGTGGGGGGAAGCAAAGGTCAAAAAGTTCACACTCAGGAAATTTGAAAGTATAGAAATCTCACGGGATGCTGCAGATGATGGTCTCAACCACCTATAGCATTGGAGTAGGAGATTCTCAGAGGAAACCTGGAAGCTAGTGACGAAACCTCAGATCACCTGCTCCCAGCTGCTACCAGAAAAGCATGGCTTCTACCTCTCCTTAGCCCTTCTGGATCTCACATGGGTGGCTCTTGCTGGCAGAATCTAACTGGAACCCTGTGGACAAGGGACTCTGGGATTCTCCTGTGATTCAGGAGAGAGTGTAGAAGGGGCCACAATGATACCATGTAGACAGTAGACAATTTGGTACAGGGTCTTTGTAGCCCCCAAGCCTAGCATGGTGCCTGGCACAGAATAGGAGCTGAACACGTTTATTGAAATAACAAAGTGTGGGTGGGAGCACCATTCAGAGGGGCATTTCTATTCCACCCAGAAAGACCACATTTCTGCCCCTAAGAGTGGGGTGAGTGGTGGGCTTCCAGAGGATTTACTTCCATTTAGGAGAGAGGGACTGGAACTGCAGAAAGGGCTCCTGGGCCTGGGAAGTAGAAATAACAGCTCTTGTGTTTAGAGCTTCTGAAGTCCATGGTGGAGAAACATGAGGCCTGCAGGGGGGCTGCATCTCTGGGGACTGAGTTGAGGCATGGAGCCTGGACTCAGCTGGGGTTTCTCTTCTCTGGCCTACTGGCCAGGCATGGCCAGCTCTTCCTCTCAGACTATAATCTTAGACACTTTGCCCAGAGTTGGAAGAGGCAAGTTTGTTCATGGACACAGGGGTTAATCGTGGGAGCTCCCAATGATGAGGGCTATATTCATCTAAACTCTCGATTGTAAATGATAGGCAAATCTACTTGAGCCAAAAAGAATGTTTATTGACTCATGTAACTGAGAAATTCAGGGGTGTCTGCCTTCAGGCAAGGCTGGATTTAGCAGCAGAAATGATTCTCTTTCTCCCACCTTCTCCCTCTCTTGGCTCTGCTCTCTCTGATGTTCATTCAGGTGTGGGTCTCATCCTCTCCTGCTGTAGGTGGGCTTCCTTCACAGAGTCAGGGAAAAGTGCTACTAGCATCTATAGGCTCACATGACCCTAGCTTGGTGAGTCAGTGGAAGGTAAGCTTCCTCTCCGTGTATGGATATATAAACCTGAAAATGATTGGGCTTGCTGGGTCAGGTGTCCACCTGGACCAGTTACTGTGTTTATGGGGACATGGTGTTGTACCTGTTTTGGCTTGGCACACCTGCCCACGTCTGTGGCCAGAGCCTGGGGCTGGGGGAGGGAGACTGTCATGAATAGCCTCACAGTAACACATGGAGAGCAGGAGGGATGATTCCCCAAGGGATAAAAATTGTAGTGAAAGCAACATATTTCTAGAACTAAAGAGAACAGGAAGAAGCCTGGGCTGGGATGACGGTGACTCCAGGCAGAGAAGAAATGCCATGTGAGAGCCCTCAGTTTGGTTGGCATCATCTTGCATGTACCTGAGCGTCCAGCCGGACCCTTCCCCAGCTCTGGGAGAGCTGGCAAGTGTCCAGCAGGTGTGACTGTCCAGCAGCTGGACTTCTCCCTGGGGTGTAGCAAAGCTCCTTGCTCCCCTCAGTTATGTTGCATTTGCCATGTACTTATTTTTAAATGCCATATTTGGTCTTTCCCTGGATACCTTGTTTGAAAATAACTAGGCTTTTCAGCTGCATGGGTTTTAAGGTGAAATGTACCCCATTCAGGAAGGATCCAAGTGCTCTCCCTCTCTTGTCTTTCTGTCTTGATTCCTTGGGCTTCTACTTAGAAAATGCTGAATTATGCATCTATTTAGTCAATATTTACTGAGAACCTAGTGTGTGAAAGGCCCTGGGATCAACAAAACAAGCTCAGTCCTGGCCCTCACCAAACTTAAAGTCAGCTAAATGAAATAATCAACAAAGCAAAAACAGCACCCAGTTGGTGAATCCATTACTCAGGGGTGATGGGATACATGCTCCAAGGGGGAAGCATGGGGTGATAAGACTGACCTGGCTCTGGGGCAGGGAGGTTCCTTGAGAAGGGGACATTAAGCTGAGAGCTGAAGCATGGCTGGATTTTGGATTTTGATGAGGCTAAAAGGGTAGGGAATGGGGAAGTGTGCTTGGATGCCAGGGCTCTGAGCAGGGAAAGTGGGGCTCCTGCTGGTGGGGCTGGGTGAATAGGCTGGAAGGGGAAATATTTGAGGGCCTGAAGGCCAGGCTGGGGGTGGGGTCTCCATTGCCACCCCCAGTTTGCCTGGGAATAGGACCTTGATTCCGTTCTACCAGAGCCCTCAGCTATGAGCACGAGAGGCCACTGTCCAGCTCCCTCACGCCCCCTTTAAGTGCTTCCCCCCCTCACATCACCTGGCAGGGAGGAGGGCATTCCCCCAACTGTACTTGAACCTCTCAAGTCAAGACCAGGTTGGCAGTGGGTGGGGATGCTGGTGTAATTATGCTAATTGCAGGGCTGCTTCCCTGGCTGCATTTGAAGCAGAGCGGGAGGAAGCTGGGCTGCCGGGTAGGGAGAGATGGCGGTGCTTGGAAGAGGCTATTAGCAGTGGAGGTGGCACCAAGGGCTGGATTCATGGTGTAGTTTGGTGGTAAAGCCATGCAAACTCATGGGTAGAGCTAGATGGGATGTGGTGATGAGGAGAAAGAGAATAAGGATGGCTGCAAGGCTGCAGCCTTGGCGGATGGTGGTGCCATTAGCTGAGGTGCCTTTCGGGGAAATAAACACAGGCACACATATTCTGTCTTGGACATTTTGAGTTGGAGGAGATATCAGGGAAGCAGTTGGATATATGGGTCTGGGCTGGAGACACAAGTGCGGGAGCTCTCAGCCCAGAGATGGTGAGTGAAATCATGGATGTGGGAGCCTGTGTGTGGCTTGAGGGAGACCAGACCCGGGTCCCCAGGATCGGAGCGTTTGGAGGTCAGCGAGAGGAGAAGCAGCCAGCAAACAGATAAACCCGACGGGGTGCAGGCGACAACCTGCCTGTGATAAATTATGCCTGTGCTGCCCAGGCTGCAGATGTGTGCTCTGAGGACCCCCCAGGCACCAGGGGCCTGTCGCTTGGTGATGGATGAAGGCTGCTCCCACCCACCCGCCTCCCGCTGGCACATGCTTCCTGTCACCACCAGGCAGTCCGTTGGGAATAGAGAAAATAGCTGAGCAGGCTCGCCATGACAGCCTTCTAAAAGTGACTTTTAAAACTTCTTATAGTGGGACCTTCAAGATGGCGGAGGAGTAAGATGTGGAGATCACCTTCCTCCCCACAAATACATCAGAAATACATGTACATGGGGAACAACTGCTACAGAACACCTACTGAGCACTGGCAGAAGACCTCAGATCTCCCAAAAGGCAAGAAACTCCCCACGTACCTGGGTAGGGCGAAAGAAAAAAGAAAAAAACAGACAAAAGAATAGGGACAAGACCTGCACCTCTGGGAGGGAGCTGTGAAGGAGGAAAAGTTTCCATACACCAGGAAACCCCTTCACTGGCGGAGATGGAGGGTGGGTGGGTGGGACGGAAGCTTTGGAGCCACAGAAGAGAGCGCAGCAAGAGGGGTGCAGAGGGCAAAGCGGAGAGATTCCCGCACAGAGGCTTGCTGCCGACCAGCACTCACCAGCCTGAGAGGCTTGTCTGCTCACGGCCGGGGCAGGAGGGGGCTGGGAGCTGAGGCTTGGGCTTCGAAGGTCAGATCCCAGGGAAAGGACTGAGGTTGGCAGTGTGAACACAGCCTGAAGGGGGCTAGTGCACCACAGCTAGCTGGGAGGGAGTCCTGGAAAAAGTCTGGAACTGCCTAAGAGGCAAGAGACCATTGTTTCGGGGTGCGTGAGGAGACGGGATTCAGAGCACCGCCTAAACTAGCTTCAGAGGTAGGTGTGAGCCACAGCTATCAGCTCAGACCCCAGAGATGGGCATGAAATGCCAATGCTGCTGCTGCAGCCACCAAGAAGCCTGTGTGCAAGCACAGGTCACTATCCACACCTACCCCCCCAACCCCTGGGAGCCTGTGCAGCCCACCACTGCCAGGGTCCCATGATCCAGGGACAACTACCTGGGAGAACACACAGCGTGCCCCAGGCTGTTGCAATGTCATGCTGGCCTCTGCCACCACAGGCTCGCCCTGCATTCTGATTATAACTATTCTATCCCTTCCTCCCCCCAGCCTGAATGAGCAAGAGCCCCTAATCAGCCGCTGCTTTAACCCCCTCCTGCCTGGGTGGGAACAGAGGCCTGAGGGTGACCTACACACATGGGTGGGGCCAAAACCAAAGCTGAACCCCAGGAGCCATGCGAACAAAGAAGAGAAAGGGAAATTTCTCTGTGCAGCCTCAGGAGCAGCGGATTAAATCCCCGCAATCAACTTGATGTACCCTGTATCTGTGGAATACCTGACTACACAACAAATTGTCCCAAAATTGTGGTGGTGGATTTTGGGAACAACTGTAGACTTGGAGTTTGCTGTCTGTGACTGATTTGTTTCTGATTTTTATGTTTATCTTAGTTTAGTGTTTGGCGCTTGTTATAACTGGTGGATTTGTTTATTGGTTTCATTGCTCTCTTCTTTTTTATCATTATATTATTTTTTTATATTAATAATTTTTTTCTTTTTAAAATTTATTATTCTTATTTTTTTATTTTTTCTCTTTCATTTTTTCTCCCTTTTCTTCTGAGCCGTGTGGCTGACAGGGTCTTGGTGCTCCGGCCTGGAGACAGGCATGAGCCTCTGAGGTGGGAGAGTTCAGGACACTGGACCACCAGAGACCTCCTGGCCCCATGTAATATCAATTGGTGAGAGGTCTCCCAGAGATTTCTGTCTGAGGCAGAAGGAACAGATAAGTGACCTGGAAGATAAAATAGAGGAAATAATTACCACAGAGCAGAATAAAGAAAAAAGAATGAAAAGAATTGAGGACAGTCTCAGAGACCTCTGGGACAATATTAAATGCACCAACATTCAAATTATAGGGGTCCCAGAAGAAGAAGAGAAAAAGAAAGGGTCTGAGAAAATATTTGAAGAGATTATAGTTGAAAACTTCCCTAACATGGGAAAGGAAATAGTCAATCAAGGAAGCACAGAGAGTCCCATACAGGATAAAGCCAAGGAGAAACAGGCCAAGACACATACTTATCAAACTATCAAATACAAAGGAAAAATATTAAAAGCAGCAAGGGAAAAGCAACAAATAACATACAAGGGAATCCCCATAAGGTTAACAGCTGATCTTTCAGCAGAAACTCTGTAAGCCAGAGGGAGTGGCAGGACATTTTAAAGTGATGAAAGGGAAAAGCCTACAACCAAGATTACCCTACCCAGCAAGGATCTCATTCACATTCGATGGAGAAATTAAAACCTTTACAGACAAGTAAAAGTTAAGAGAATTCAGCACCACCAAACCAGCTTTACGACAAAGGCTAAAGGAACTTCTCTAGGTAGGAAACACAACAGAAGGAAAAGACTACCCCAAACAATTAAGAAAATGGTAATAGGAACATACATATTGATAATTACCTTAAATGTAAATGGATTAAATGCTCCAACCAAAAGACAAAGACTGGGTGAATGGATCCAAAACAAGACTCATATACATGCCGTCTACAAGAGACCCACTTCAGACCTAGGGACACATACAAACTGAAAGTGAGCGGATGGAAAAAGATATTCCATGCAAATGGAAATCAAAAGAAAGCTGGAGTAGCACTTCTCATATTAGATAAAATAGACTTTAAAATAAAGACTGTTACAATAGACAAAGAAGGACACTACATAATGATGAAGGGATCAATCCAAGAAGATATAACAATTGTAGATATTTATGCACCCCACATAGGAGCACTTCAATACATAAGGCAAATGCTAACCGCCATAAAAGGGGAAAACGACAGTAACACAATATTAGTAGGGGATTTTAACACCCACTTTCACCAATGGACAGAACATCCAAAATGAAAATTAATAAGGAAATACAAGCTTTAAATGACACATTAAACCAGATGGACTTAATTGATATTTATAGGCCATTCCATCCAAAAACAACAGAATACACTTTCTTCTCAAGTGCTCATGGAACATTCTCCAGGATAGACCATATCTTGGGTCACAAATCAAGTCTTGGTACATTGAAGAAAATTGAAATCGTATCAAGTATCTTTTCCGATCACAATGCTATGAGACTAGATATCAATTATGGGAAAAAAACTGTAAAAAATACAAACACATGCAGGCTAAACAATACGCCACTAAGTAACCAAGAGATCACTGAAGAAATCAAAGAGAAAGTCAAAAAAATACCTAGAAATAAATGACAATTAAAACACGACGGGACAATGAAAACCTATGGGATGCAGCAAAAGCAGTTCTAAAGGGGAAGTTTATAGCAATACAATCCTACCTTAAGAAACAGGAAAAATCTCAAATAAACAACCTAACCTACACCTAAAGCAATTAGAGAAAGAAGAACAAAAACACCCCAAAGTTAGCAGAAGGAAGGTAATCATAAAGATCAGATCAGAAATAAATGAAAAAGAAATGAAGGAAGAAAGAGCAAAGATCAATGAAACTAAAAGCTGGTTCTTTGAGAAGATAAACAAAATTGATAAATCATTAGCAAGACTCATCAGGAAAAAAAGGGAGAAGACTCAGATCAACAGAATAGAAAATGAAAAAGGAGAAGTAACACCTGGCACTGCAGAAATACAAAGGATCATGAGAGGTTACTACAAGCAACTCTATACCAATAAAATGGACAGCCTGGAAGAAATGGACAAGTTCTTAGAAAAGCACAACCTTCCAAGACTGAACCAGGAAGAAATAGAAAATATAAACAGACCAATCACAAGCAGTGAAATTGAAACCGTGATTAAAAATCTTCCAAGAAGCAAAGCCCAGAACCAGATGGCTTCACAGGGGAAATTTATGAAGCATTTAGAGAAGAGCTAACGGCTATTCTTCTCAACCTCTTCCAAAAAATAGGAGAGGAAGGAACACTCCCAAATTATTCTACGAGGCAATCATCACCCTGATACCAAAACCAGACAAAGATGTCACAAAAAAAAGAAAACTACAGGCCAATATCACTGATGAACATAGATGCAAAAATCCTCAGCAAAATACTAGCAAACAGAATCCAACAGCACATTAAAAGGATCATACACCATGATCAAATGGAGTTTACCCCAGGAATGCAGGGTTCTTCAATGTATGCAAATCAATCAATGTGATACACCATATTAACAAACTGAAGGATAAAAACCATATGATAATCTCAATAGATGCAGAAAAGGCTTTCGACAAAATTCAACACCCATTTATGATAAAAACTCTCCAGAAGTAGGCATAGAGGGAACTTACCTCAACACAATAAAGGCCATATATGACAAACCCACAGCCAACATCGTTCTCAGTGGGAAAAAACTGAAACCATTTCCTCTAAGATCAGGAACAAGACAAGGTTGCCCACTCTCACCGCTATTATTCAACATAGTTTTGGAAGTTTTAGCCACAGCATTCACAGAAGAAAAAGAAATAAAAGGAATCCAAATCGGAAAAGAAGAAGTAAAGCTGTCATTGTTTGCAGATGACATGATACTATACATAGAGAATCCTAAAGATGCTACCAGAAAACTACTAGAGCTAATCAATGAATTTGGTAAAGTAGCAGGATACAAAATTAATGCACAGGAATCTCTTGCATTCCTATACATTAATGATGAAATTTCTGAAAGAGAAATTAAAGAAACACTCCCATTTACCATTGCAATGAAAAGAATCAAATACCTAGGAATAAACCTACCTAAGGAGACAAACGACCCGTATGCAGAAAACTATAAGACACTAATGAAAGAAATTAAAGATGATACAAACAGATGGAGAGATATACCATGTTCTTGGATAGGAAGAATCAACATTGTGAAAATGACTCTACTACTCAAAGCAATCTACAGATTCAATGCAATCCCTATCAAACTACCAATGGCAGTTTTCACAGAATTAGAACAAAAAATTTTGTAATTTGTATGGAAACACAAAAGACCCAGAATAGCCAAAGCAATCTTGAGATAGAAAAACGGAGCAGGAGGAATCAGGCTCCCCGAGTTCAGACTATACTACAAAGCTACAGTGATCAAGACAGTATGCTACTGGCACAAAAACAGAAATATAGATCAATGGAACAGGATAGAAAGCCCAGAGATAAACCCATGCACATATGGTCATCTTATCTTTGATAAACAAGGCAAGAATATACAATGGAGAAAAGACAGCCTCCTCAATAAGTGGTGCTGGGAAAACTGGACAGCTACATGTAAAAAAATGAAATTAGAACACTCCCTAACACCATACACAAAAATAAACTCAAAATGGATTAAAGACCTAAATGTAAGGCCGGACACTATCAAACTCTTAGAGGAAAACATAGGCAGAACACTCTATGACATAAATCACAGCAAGATCCTTTTTGATCCATCTCCTAGAGTAATGGAAATAAAAAGAAAAATAAACAAATGGGATTTAATGAAACTTAAAAGCTTTTGCACAGCAAAGGAATCCATAAACAAGATGAAAAGACAAACCTCAGAATGGGAGGAAATATTTGCAAATGAAGCAACTGGCAAAGGATTAATCTCCAAAATATACAACCAGCTCATGCAGCTCAATATGAAGAAAACCAACAACCCAATCCAAAAATGGGTAGAAGAACTAAACAGATATTTCTCCAAATAAGATATACGGATTGCCAGCAAACACATGAAAGGATGCTCAACATCACTAATCATTAGAGAAATGTGAATCAAAACTACAATGAGGTATCACCTCACACCGGTCAGAATGGACATCATCAAAAAATCTATAAAGAAAAAATGCTGGAGCGGGTGTGGAGAAAAGGGAACCCCCTTGCACTGTTGGTGGGAATGTAAATTGATACAGCCACTATGGAGAACAGTATAGAGGTTCCTTAAAAAACTAAAAATCGAACTACCATACGACCCAGCAATCCCACTACTGGGCATATACCCTGAGAAAACCATAATTCAAAAAGAGTCATGCACCACAATGTTCACTGTAGCTCTCTTTACAATAGCCAGGAAGCAACCTAAGTGTCCATCGACAGATGAATGGATAAAGAGGATGTGGCACATATATACAATGGAATATTACTCAGCCATAAAAAGAAATGAAATTGAGTTATTTGTAGTGAGGTGGATGGACCTAGAGTCTGTCATACAGAGTGAAATAAATCAGAAAGAGAAAAACAAATACCGTATGCTAACACACGCACACACACACACACACACACACACACACACACACACACACACACACACACACACACATATATATGGAATCTAAAAGGAAAAAAAAATGGTTCTGAGGAACCTAGGAGCTGGACAGGAATAAAGACACAGATGTAGACGAGGGACATGAGGACGTGGGGAGGGAGAAGGATAAGCTGGGACGAAGTGAGAGAGTGGCATGGACATATATACACTACCAAATGTAAAATAGATAGCTAGTGGGAAGCAGCCGCATAGCACAGGGAGATGAGCTCGGTGCTTTGTGACCACCTAGAGGGGGGGGATAGGGAGTGTGGGAGGGATACGCAAGAGGGAGGGGATATGGGGATATGTGTATTCATATAGCTGATTCACTTTGTTATACAGCAGAAATTAACACAACTTTATAAAGCAATTATACTCCAATAAAGATGTTTTTAAAAAAAGACTTCTTATAATTGATTAATAAAAAGGCCCATTGCTCCAAAGACTCTGTTTGTGGTGGAAGAAGAAAAGTCATTTTAGAAGGAATTTCTGGTGAGGTGAAGTGTTCCAGCAAATTGGCCAGGCAGCGTTTGCAGCCCCAGGCTTATATTTCAAAAGCCATGAAAAGCCCCTCCAGAAAGTGCTGCAAAGTAGTCGTTTTGAGAAGGGGAAATATTTTGGGGTAGGTGGGAGAAGGAGAAAATGCCAGCTGAGGGGCTCACAGTGGGCCGTGGGAGGAGGAAGCGGAGGCCCCCTCTTCACCTTGGCCTTGGGGCAGGGCTGGGCTCCCAGCTTCCTGCACTGCGGCCCATGCTCCTGCCCATCCACACCTCTACCTCCGCCCCCTGGCTCTCACTGCTCCCCCATTTGGAACCATCCGTTCTCAACACTCTCTTTTCCACAGTTAACCCATTTTGTAGCCTCCTTTCCTTAAATTTTCCTGGTCCGTAATATCCCTCACTGACCTCCTGTGGCCATCGACCTCTGCATGACTCATGCATTTCGGTGGCTAGGGACCCATAGGGACCCTCATGCTGCTCTTTCATGCATGTCTCTGGCTTCCCCCAGCAGGCTATGTACACACTAAGAGAGAAGGGCACTCAGGGTGTTGAGCGTGGGGTGAACTCTCCAGAACCTCAGCGGCTCCTTTCCTCCTTGCTAAGGGACCAAGGTCCTGTGGGGAGCTGGTACTCAGCACCCATCGTGTCTCTGTCCTGGACCTTGTTACGATATCCCATGTGAGGCTGTCCTGGGAAATTCAGGCAGGGTGAATGAATTCTGTGTATGTGTGTGTGTGTGTGTTCTCAGCTTTGCTGTGGTTGTCAAGGTCAGGGCAGCTAGACAGGCTGGCCAGGGGAGGACTGCCCAGCAGCATCACCTGAGAGTGAGGTGAGATCACTAAGTGTTTGCATACAGCACACAAGCAGGGCAGGAGCGGAGACTTGGTGCTTCCCTGGCCCTGGCACCAAGTGTCTCCGGGTCCCAGTGGAAGCCCAAGACCTGCCTCCGAGCCCTGTGCCCAGGGTGGGGTTGCAGACAGGTGGGCTTCTGGGAAGGCAGATCTGCTCACCTGCCAGGAGCTCAGAGAGGTGCCGGGAGGCCCTGCCTGTGGGTGCCAGTCTCCACTCCTGGCATCTCTCTGAGTCCCACACGTGCACTTGGTGTGTGTTGTTTCTATTCTGCTCTCTGTGTTAATGCTGGTTTGTGTGATCATTTTGGAAGTTTTCTCTCTAAACGTAGTCTCATTGCTGAGCTGCCGTAAAACCATGCCTAGGAACCACATTCACGGGAAGGGTTTGTGTGTTCACAGTAATAAAATCTGGCATTTTTAAAAGCTTCCCTCTGAAGATAACTCCTTTCAGAACTGTACCTCTCCTCACCCCCCTCAGCCCGAGTTTGCTCTTCTGGGAAAATGAGGCGGCTGGATTAGCTGGATTTCGAAGATCATAACGTTATGAGTCCCTAAACCCCATTTTTTTAAGAATCCCAAAGTGTATGAATTAAAATATGCTTTACTTCTTTTCAGCCTGATGAGAAGCCTGTGAAGGACCCTATCAACCCAGAAGGAGAAAATCTGATGAGTGATGGTGTGGGCAACAGGCCTGCGGGTGAGAGGAGGGCACAGCGAGGTGAGACGTGAGCCTGGGGCTACTGGGCTGCCGCAGGTTTTGGTTCCGCTCAGACGTTGTTGCGTCCCCATGTGAAGGAAGTGCTTTGGCGCCAGCACTGTCCTTGGATGACAAGCGTGTGCTGGGGGGAGAAGTTTGGCATGTCGGGCTACTGTGGGTGCGCTGGGTCCCGAAGGCTGTTTCCAGAGGTTTGCTGAGAGTCTGGGGGGAGACGTGTTGACCTCAGGGCATATTTGGGGAGCACAGCACTGCCCAAGGGATGAGATGGGCTTTGGGGTCAGAGAAAAGGAGTGAGGGCTGAGATGTGGAATTTAGCGATGGGAGTTGGAAAAAAGGTGCCCGGCCCTGGGGCAGGCACCTGGGGTTGAGACTGACTCCTAGGAAGGGCTGAGAGGAGGAGGGCTCGTGAAGGGGACCAAGGAGTCCTGGGCTCAATGCAATCTGGTCTTTAATGGAGCTGGGGATGGGCACTGTGAATCCCTAAGATTTCTCAAAGTGTTTTGGCTTTGCATGGTAATTTGGTAGCACAGATTTGTTTCTCTGTGGTTGTAAAAGAAACTTGTGTGCTTATCTGAGAGACAGCTGTGTAAGGGACACATTGGAACATGGTTGGGGGAGGGAGGAGTTGTAGCAGAGGAGAAGGATGGGGACCAGGGGTGGAAAGGGGTGTGCACAGGGCAGGGTCCTCAGGGACTCAGGGGTGTGTCAGGGTCTTTAGTGCTTGGGAGCCCTGTGACTCCCAGAGAGGACCCCGGCGGACCCCTCCCGTTGCATACGTACCTTCACACAACACGTGTCCACGTGGACACCAGCTTGGGCAGTGCCCTTCTCTTACTCGTTGGCGGTTCCCAGGTGGGGATTTAGGCCTCACAGAAGAGGAGGCAGAATTTCCCAAGACCTCACAGAGATGTGGCCGCTGTGGACATTTGTGTCTCTCTCTGAAACTTCCTCTAGACACTATTTCACTCCATTTTAGAAGGTTCCGTTGGGTACCAGTCCTGGGAGATGCTCTGTGGCCTGCTGAATAATACTGGGGGATACCCCATCCTCTGCTTCCTTCTTGGAGGTTCCCAATCAACAGTAGCATTTCAAAGACTCCGAGAAGTCCTGCAAAAAAGCATCTGTTAAACGTTCTTTAATCCTGTATTTCCTAAACTCATTTGACCGCAGATCCCTTTTGCTACAGGAAGCCTATTAAAGTCCTATGCAAGTCTCCTGTCCTCCCACACACCTTGGGGCCCTCTGATTACTCTATATTCTCATGCTAACTAAGATCGTAGGAAAAACCCAAAGGAACTTTTTGGCCAGTCCCAATACTTCACGGACTCACACGCTCTAAATTTCCTCTCAAGGTGAAGATCAGGCAGGGAGTTTATCATCTGGCCTGCTGAGGCCTCCTCTGAGCTTGGAGCAGGCCCGCTAGAGCAGAGCGCAGACACATCTGTTCACCTCGACCGCTGAGCCAGCCCCTCTGGCAGCCTGAGTCTGCAGACCGATTGCTTCCTGGTTCATGCTTTATGGTTCAGCCAGAGCATTTGGCCCGAAGGCAGGCATGTGTGCTCACTTTCACAGCCAAATGAAGCTCACCTGGGCCCAGGCTGCTTGGTGGAGGGCGAGATGTGAGCAGAAACACTCCATCTGCCGAATCCCGCTCCCCTGCAGCAGTGCAGGCCCTGGGCTGTTCTGACTGTCTTGTTTTGCATATAGTGATGAAATATTAAAGGAATTCTACCAGTTTGAAAACCTTTTTGTCAAAGCACAGGGGCAGCCTGAACATGTGACAGAAGCTCCCTGAGCTTGGAGAGAGGAGCAGGGGGACACAGAGAGGAAGCAGGAACCACCCGAGAGGCTGGAGCTCCCTTCATAGGGGCCAGGAATGGCTCAGGGTGGCCACCTTCTCCCACCTTGTTGCTGCTGGCTGCTCAAGGTGGGCACCGCTGACCCAGAGCTGGTTCTTGCGAGTGTTTTTGTTTTGTTTTCGTCTTACTGCTCTGCACTTTATTGTGATTCACAGATATTGCATCTTTTATAAATAGAAGGTTTGTGGCAATGCTGTTTTGTCAGATGATGGTTAGCATTTTTTTGCAACAAAGTTTTTTTTTAATGAAGGTATGTACATTGCTTTTTTAGACAATGGAGTCCTGGACTAGGAGGCTTGTGGTGTGTCCTTGGGCAAGTACTTGAACCTCTCAAGGCCTGGCTTTCTCCACCAATGAAACTGAGTGGTAGACTAAATTCTCTAGGGCTTGTTAAAGCTTAGGTTATAAGATTCTACTTGGAAGCTGGTTTGTCTGTTCACACGTTTGTTGCCAATGTTACCTTGATCCCTAGTGAGACACATTGGACCCAGTGGCCGTCCTGGAAGGGAGGGCTACACCTAGAGGGCCCACCCGAGTGTGACCTGCTATGGCTTGGACAGACCCAGGCTTTCCTGCCCACCAAGATGGTGCTGGAGTTGGGGCAACCACAGCTAAGGGTCAGTGTGGCATTGGCCAGCCACATTTCAAAGCTGGCCTCCTGGGGATAGTGTTATGACTCGACTTCTGTTGGGCATCCTCACAGTGTTATGTCTGCATCCCTATCTGTGTCTGCAGTGGGGTCTGCTCTGGGCACAGACACTGAGGCAGCCCCCTGACATTTCTGATACAGTGTCAGACCTGAACTGGCCCCAGTCAGAGTTGATCCTGGAATGGCCAGAGCATCTGCAGGGCCTGAATCTGTGTCTCTTTGGCAATGTAGCCCTCATGCTCAAGGCCACATGCTTACCCATCTCCCAGGGAAAGAGTGAGTGGCCCCCCTTGGATGATTGATTAGCATCCTGTATTTCCCTTTGCCAAGGTGTCTCAAAAGCACACAAGCAGATGGCTTCTCGGGGAATTCCTCTGGGGAACCGTGGTTCTACAAATCCAAAAATATGTAGAAATCCAATATTCAAATGAGAGAAGTTGGGAAAGAAAATGTGTTCTTTCCCCTCCTCTCAGTTAAAACCTAAATACAGAGCTGGAGGGGTCAGAAGTAGCTTCTACTTTCCCGTGGTTCTTCTCCCTGTAAGAGGAGAAAAACAGACCTGGGGCTGCTTCTAACCTCCAGGGAAGGGGCCTCCGAAGGTCTGCGGCTCTGGCATGTAAGTCCGAGGAAGTGGACTTAATTTAACTGAAGAAGCTTTGCTTAAGCAGCTGCTGTGTGCTAGGCCAGGGCCTGGCATTGTATGGAGTCAGGTCTGATAGCTTACGGCTTAAAAAGCACTTGACATGGATCTGGATTTTGTTCCCAGCTCTGCCATGTTCCAGCTGTGAGACCTCAGACCACGGGCCTAGGCTCTCTAAGTCTCAGGTTCTCAGCCTGTGAAATGGGGATCATAGTACCTATCTCGTAGGATTGTTGAAAGAATCAAATAAGTTAGGGCATACAAAGCGCTTAGCAGGGACCTGGCTCATAATACGCTCTCATTAATCACATACACTCTCTCTCATTAATCACACGGGCCCAGGGCCTCACAGCTGGCAGAGGGGATGTGCCCCATGTTAGAAGTGACAGAGCAGAGGCTGAGAAAGATTATGTGAGTTTTCCTAAAATCACTTGGGTTGTTACTGAGAAGGTGGGTCTGGGATTGGGGTCTCTCAATTTTCCGGTAAGATGTCCCAGCCCTGCTCTGAGATGGGGGTCCCTCCCCAGGTCTCAGGTTGGTTTGGGAGAAGTAGACCCCGCTGGTGGGGCCTGTGCCACCGCTGCTCTTTGGCAGATGTTGGGCCATTAAGAACACAGCTCTTATTTTAAGTGTTTGTGTGTGTGTGTGTGTGTGTGGTACACGGGCCTCTCACTGTTGTGGCCTCTCCCGTTGCGGAGCACAGGCTCTGGACGCGCAGGCTCAGCGGCCATGGCTCACGGGCCCAGCTGCTCCGCAGCATGTGGGATCTTCCCGGACCGGGGCACGAACCTGCGTCCCCTGCATTGGCAGGCGGACTCTCAACCACTGCGCCACCAGGGAAGCCCTTTTAAGTGTTTTTTATGCTTCCTAGAGAAAAGTGTTTGTAGAACTCCAAGGAGTTAGAAAAGCCACCCAGATCCATCCGCCAAGCTGGCAAAGACAGTCCGTCTGTGGAGGGAGAATTCAGAGCCCCTGTCCCCCAAGACCTGATTATCCCCACCCTGCCCCGCATCTGTGTTTTATGGGGCTGCTTGCTCTCTGGCATTTGGCTTTTCCTGTTCCTTTCCCTGAGGTTTGGTCCCGTTACTGTTTATGAGCAAATAAAACTTGGATTGCTGCTTTGGGCCGTGGGATCAGTGTTGACTTGGGGAGGGATGTCTAATTTAACGTAATGCCGCTCCTTTGGCTTTCCGTGACTCCCACTGTAGTCCCCTCCGGGAAGAGGAGCAGAAGCAGTGGAAATGCGATTAAAGCAGAGGCCTCGCCTCCTCTCCTAACCTTGGTGCCAACAGTTCCCTGCTAAGAGCGGGGTGAAAGCCAGATGAAGTGTCGGAAACACAGATGTTGCTTTTCTTTGAATTCCTACATAGACATGTATGAATGAGCAACCTTTGGGGACATGTGAGCTCAGGGCTGTCACGGGTGATGTGTCAGCTGGTTTCCCATAGCATGAGGTCTCAGGGCAGGGCTGGAGGGTATGTTTTTGATCATATGCATGAGGATGCCCCATTCCTTCTTTGAAGGAAGAAACTGAACAGCGTAACTCATTACTTCAAGGATAAAATCCAGTTGAACTGGTGTTTGGTGCCAAGTAGACCCCCCATGTTTGTACCAAATGTATCATTTTTATTTTCCTAGGTGCACAGAGTCCTGTTCGGGATTTTCCCCCGAGCTAATGGGCTCAGAGGAGCAGTCTTGGTGGAGCCAGGGTAGGGGTTGAGGTGTGGGGAGGGGCTGCACGTGGGCTGCATGATGGAGGTGCATCTCCCAGGAGGTGCATCTCCCAGAGAGGCAGCATATTCCTTCTGGGGCTGTTGACAGGGCTGTGAGCCAGGTAGGAGGAAGGTAATTACATCATCTCATGGCACTCTCGTCTCAGGGGGCCAAATGAGCTGACTCTCCAAAACTAGGGTTTACTTTTGACTTTTTAATTTATGGGCTGATACAGATGCATGCTAGTGCACTCCTCAGTTTTTCTGGAACAGCTGAGGTGTGCCTCGCAGAGCGGGTGAGATTTAAGAGGAGCAAACGTGGCTCGACACTGAGGATCTCAGAGGTTAGCAGGGAATATGGGATAGATCACAATCCACGACGATGCTCAGCGAGATGGGAAAATGGGCAGAGGAAAGGCATGGAGAAACCCAACGGCAAGCACCCCACCGCGGCTGCAAGGGCTTCACGGAGGAGGGGGGCTGGCTCTAGGAGGATGGATGGGATTTCCACACGTGGCGATGGGTGGGCAAGGCTTCAGGGAAAGTTCGTCCAAAACATAAGTATCTAGACAGAGAGACGAGAGCCACTTCGTAAGAGGTTCTGTGGAGGGATGTTCTGAAAGTGGCTGGAAAGGTCGAGGCCCTAATGCACTTTGAAGATGCTCAGTGGGTATTTACTGAATAAATGTGTGAGTTAACGGCTGAGCCTTCATTCAGCCGACAAGTACTTACTGAGTGACTACTATGTGCTAAACACTGCTAGGGGCTGGATGTGCAGCTGTGAACAACACAGATACACGTTACTCCCTTGTGAGTTCACATTCTAGCAGGGGAAGACAGACAGTAAACAAATAAATATAATACACAAGTAATATGTACAGTGTGTTAGGAAGAGGTAAGTGTAGGGGGAAAGAATGAGTAGAGGGTGGGGACAGCAGGGGTGTATGTGTGTGTTTGGCGGAGGTTGCAGTTTTGACCAGGGTTGCAGAAGAGGCCTCGCTGAGATGCCATCTCAGCAATTTGAGAGGGATGTGAGGAGTCAGCTCGGGGGATATTTGGGGGCACAGCATTCCAGGCGTCAGATCCCAAGGCAGGAGAGCTGATGTGCTTGAGGGGCAGCAGGAGGCCCATGTGGTCGCAGCAGGGTGCGCAGGGGGACAGTGGCAGGAGAGAAGGTCAGAGAGCCCCTGGGGGCCTTGAGGCCAGCGTAGGGCTTTGGACTTCAGCATCAGTGATGTGGGGGCCTCTGGGGGACTTCGAGTAGATGAGAGATGTGGTGTGACTTCTGCTTTGAAAGTGTCGTTCTGTGTGTTGTGTGCAAACCTGACTGTGAAAACCTGGAGGCGGGAGACCGTTTGGGAGGCTGCTGCAGCCCCAGGTGAGAGGTGACGGTGGCCTGGCTGGAGTGGTGTCATGCCAGTGGTGTTAAGTAGTTCCGTTCTTGACACGGACGATTCCTTAACAGACTGAATGGGGGTGTGAGAGACTGGAAGAGTCAAAGATGAAGACACAGTTTCAGCCTCAGTGATGGGGATTGGGAAGGCTGTGGGTGGAGCAGGTTGGGGTTGGATCAGGAGCCGGTTTAGGCGTGACAAGCCCGAGATATTGTGGACATCTGCGTGGAGATGTGCGGGGCAGCTGGCTTCCGTTGTAGAGTTCTAGAGAGAGATTGGGGATGGAGATGTAAATTTAGGGTCCAGTTGACCTGAGATAGTGTTAATGCCACAAGATAGGATGAGATCACCGAGGGGTTGATGGAATATAATGACAACCAGGGCCAACGCTTTGTTTAGTTTTAAGCGCCAGGCATTCTGTTAAGCACTTCCCACATTCTCTTTGTTCCACCACAGTCTGATGAAGTGGGAGCTGTTATTTTCCCCATTTTACAGAAGATGAACCTGAGGGTCAGAGGCATTAAGTAAATTATTCGAGATCACACAGCTATTAAAGGTCAGAGCAAGAATTTGCACGTTGGTCTGACTCCAAATTTTTAATCATTGCACTTACTGACTCTCTGAATTATGGACCTAATTCTCTGCAGAGTAGGGGATCCACTGAGATGTTTCAGCAGAGAAAGGACTCAGAGCTGTGGGTTAGGCAGAGGCATCTGGAACCTGGGGGCTCCTGAAGAATGTACCAGGGAGGGGAGAGGTAGAGACCAGAGGCAGGGAATATAGAGAAGGTTTGGACCACACAGTGGGGGTTGGTAATGGGGCTTGGAGAAGGAATTTCCTAAGAAGGGGAGAACCAGGTTGTGGTGAATGCAGTGTTATGAACTAAGTCTTTGTGTCCCCCCCCCCCGTCCCCCGCTCCACCAAATTCACATGTAGAAGCCCTAATGCCCATGTGGCTGTATTTGGAGATGGGGCCTCTAAGGAGGTAGTTAAGGTTAAATGGGGTCATAAAGGTGGGGTCAGGATCTGATAGGATTAGTGTCCTTATAAGACGTGACTCTGGAGAGCTCTTTCTCTCTCTCTCTGTGTACAAGCACTGAGGAAAGGCCCTTTGAGGACAGAGCCAGGGGAGGCCAGCTGCAAGTCAGGAAGAGAGCTCTCACCAGAAACCAAATCACCAGAGCCTTAATCTTGGACTTCCAGCCTCCAGAACTGTGAGAAATAAATGTGTGTCGGTTAAGCCACCCAATCTGGTATTTTGTGATGGCAGCCCAAGCCAACTAATACATCCAGACTCTTTGGTATTCTGCTTTTTCCAGACCTGTGTCTTCTTGCCAGGCTACAGGGCTCAGCCATTTGATAACTGGTCTCTTAAGGAACTTCTCTTCTTCCTCTAAACATTTCTGAATGGACCAGAAGAGTCAATGAACAATTATCTAGTCAGTAGCTTCTCTGTGGAGCCCACAGAGTTGCAGGAAGAAAATTGGTAAATTCTTTTCATTCTTAGTAAAACCTAACATTATCTCGCTAATGCCTGATATTAAGAGTTCAAAGTCATCTCGATACCATTGATCTTCAAAGGAAGAGATTTCCTTATTTGACAAGGCCTAAAAAAATGTGGGTGAGGTTCCTTTCAGATGGGAATTTTATTTCAATTTTGTTTTTAAAAAATCTTTTAAGCACTTTTGTACAAAAAGTGTTGTAGTTTCTTTCTTTCTTTTTTTTTATTTGAAAACACCAGAGTGTGAGGGAGGAATGCAAACAAATAACAAAAAAAGATGCTTTTATAACATTATTATCACTGTTGAGAAAAAAGAAAATCCTTCCAACAGCATTGAAAAGTCCAAAGATGAAATAATCTCATTTTTTTCTCTAAAGGCTTTAAAAGTCTCTGCCTGTTGATTCCATCTCTTGTGTCCAGTGAGGCCATGTCACTCTTCAATGGCCCAGGGGTTCACTCTTGCAGAAAGATCAGTCCAGGTTTCTGGGCACATGCCTAAACAGAAGGGTGGAAGCATCAGGGGACTAAAAACCTTTCCCAACAGAAATGCTGTGGGCAAGGAGACCCTTCCCTGAACCAGAAGGAGGGATGGGGCAGCATCACTCCACCCCCAGAGCAGAGGATGGCAAGAGGCCTAGGGCCCCACCTCTGTGTCCATTCCCTTCCCAGAAGATTGTAAAACCAGTCAAAATGACATGCCTGCGAAGAAAGTGCAACATATGTTTAGAAATGCTGGTAGAGGGAAACATCTGAGGAATGAGAAAAGGTTTGCCAACTTTTACTACAAATGGGGGAAGAAGCCATCAGGGAGATGCCACCACCAGGTTAACAGACTTTCCTTTTCTGGAACTCCCGTAGCCTAGGAGGTCAGGTTCAATTTCCCTGTCCAGTGAACTGGACTTCTAGATGAGGCATTGTGGCTGCCTATGGACTCAAAGCACAAGACCACAATCCAGGGCCCAATTCCAGCTATGAAATCACTCCAGTGCCAACAAATGATGTGATGGTAACTTACATCCTGCAATTGGGAAATCTCACAATATTCTAGATGAGAGTTTTAGAACATTAAATAAATTTGCAGCATGGCTGACTTCTCCTCACCAACCTTGCCACTTCCTGCTCTTGGCCTCCATTGAATCACTGGGTTCAGTGGTAACATGTGCCCCCTGAGCAGTTCGAGCCCACCGAGGGGCAGGGAGCCCCCGGGGAGGCTGGCACCCTCATTTCCATTCCTAGTCTGAAGAGGAGCGGGCTCTGGTGCTGCTGGAGCTCGTCTGCAAGAAGGCACCGAGAGGTGTGCTCAGTGCCACCAGCCTCTTGGGAAGCCGATGTTTCTGGGATCTTAAGGTTTTCTTTCCTTTTCCTGCGAAAACGCTTTCTCAATAAAAATGAGTTGTCAGCTGCCCTTGAGACCCTCTAAGTTGATTTTGGCTCTGTCCATTACAGGTAGCTTCTGTGTAAGGAGCCCGTATAAATCTTACTCAGTGAGAGAGTGTTAAAAATGGCAAATTTCAGAGTAAAGGTTTAACAAAAACCATAAATAAAACTTCAGAAATAATGGAAGTGTTTATAAGCATCTGTGGAATTCCACACAGGAACGAGTGTGGTTCAAGTGCCAAGAGATTGACTGAGATGCCGTGTTTGCCTGGAGAGAGGGAATATCCATCTTTATTTGGCCTCTGCTCAGGGAAGCTTGACGTGGAGAAGCACAGACATGGGCAGGGCTCCACGGCCAGGTGCGTGAGAGGGACTTTATCACTGTCAGGGACCGGGGCAAGTCCAGGCTTGGGAGGCTGCCAGTGGGAGAGGAACTTGCCAAGGACCGGGGCCTTGAGTCCCAAGTGTCCAGGCCTACTGTGCACCTGCAGGGTGGGAAGGTACTAACCTCACAGTGATCTCATAATCCCAGCAACAAGCGATGTGCCTGTGGCCCATTTTCCAGCTAAGGAGACTGAAGCAAAGAGGGGTCTGTGGCTTGTCCAAGTCCTAGAGCAAGTCCTTGTTGGAAGCTGCAGCAGAGCCAGTGGTTCCCAGTGCCTGGCCCCAGTGGTACCAGGCCTGCATTTTCCTTGCCTCTCTGGGGAGTCCCCCTGCCCTCTGAGTCCCCTGGTTGTGTTTTCTAAATGAAACACTCTAGAGTTGCTGAGGCCCATTGGGCCTCCATCCCTGCTGGAGACTATCATGCCTCCACCCAGTGCAGCTTAGTTTATGCCCAGAAACGGGGCTGGGGGAGCCAATCCCTTGGTAGACTTTCTAATGGGACATAGATCATTACAGATGGGACTCAGGTTTTACAAAACAGCTTAGGAGGTAGATAAATTAGATCATGAAAAGTGCATAAGGGACATCAATTATGCAGGAGCCAGAAGAATGATTATAAAGTGATCTGGCCTCAGTTTTGGCCCATGAAACATTTAACTGCGGCCATTAAAGTAGAAAACATCCCTTGCTCCCTACTTCAGAGAAGTGGGGCAGTGGGGGATGCAGCTTTGCCTGAGGGGCGTTGTAAAACACGTGATGACCTCCTTCGCTTGTGGGCGTCTGGGGTAAAAGGCCACCTGGGAGGCACAGAGCACTGGAACTGGGCTCTTTGGGTGGAGAAGAGTCCGGGGGCCTCTGGGAGCACAGAGGGCCTGGAGAGGGCTCAGCAGAGGCTCTCCCTGCTCTTTTAACCCAGAGCACAAAGGTGCTCACCAGAACATCCTGGGGGGAGTCAACAGACAACGTGACCCCTGGGTCCTCAAAAATCCCCCAAAGCTGTCCTGCCTGTCCTGCTTCTTGCCCAGCAACAGTGCAGACCTGGCCTTCAGTGGGCTGGCATCTGCCAAGCTTCCCTGACCTGATGCTACCAGTGAACATGGGCATCCAGGGAGATGGGCAGGTGATGGTGACCCTGCAAGCAAACTGTGCATGTTGGCTTCCTCCATGAAGCTTCAGCCAGCATGACTGGTCCCAGGCCTGGGCATGACTTCTGTCTCCGAAAGAACCCTGACCTGACCCTGAGCCACACACGCAGGCTTCCGTGATGGTCTCTCAGCCCTACTGGAGGATGTGCTGTGTTTCTGGAAGGCAGGGGCCTTCTTCCTCCTTCTCTCACCCTGTGGGCTTTGGGCTGGGCACATGGTGCATCAGCTGAGCCTGTTTGGGTGGGGCTGGGGGTTAGTTACCAGCTAAAGGATCATGGCACACACTCCTGGGCTCTCCCTCCCTGTGGTGGGTCACTGTTGGCCACTGACATCTCTTGGAATCAGAGTGTGCTTCTACCTGGAGTCCTCTCTTTGCTTTAGGCCCCCCTGTGCCTTGGAACACGGCTGTCAACAGCTGTTAGGAGGAAGAGGCAAATGGCGTGGCTGCAGGAGTTCAGCCTCGTGCCCTCGGTGGGAGGGCTGAGCAGGGCATGTAGTGAGTGCGCTGTGTGAGCCGGGAGCTATGTGAAGGGAGGTAGAGTGGGAGGTGGGTGAGCGCAGTGCCAGGGAAGGTCTGTTCCCGCTGGAGGTCAGAGGTGAAGGAGTGTGTTCCCTATCAGCTGGGTTCTCATCGCCCCCATGGCCCTGGTCCCCCAGGCCTCTGGTCCTTCCTCCCCAAGGTCACCATTTCACTGGGTCTTGCTGCTGGGCAAGATCAAAAGCTTTTCCTTGGAGTGGAGAAAGGAGTGATGTGACCTTCTCGTTGATACTGGGGGCTCGGGATTCTGACAGATGTAAGATCACATCCCTCTCTGCCATTTACAAGCTGGGCTTCCTGGGATAAGTTACTTAACCTCTCTAGGCCTCAGTCTTCTCAACTGCAGAACGGGGATCACAATGACACCTATCACACTCTGCATATGAAGTGAATTCTCTGATGGGTGCTTGTCAAGGAATGGTGTGTTCTCCCCACAGTGGAGAGATGGGTGTGGGACTTTTAGCCCTGCTTGGCCTTTTTTAGAGGTTGGAGTTTGGGGGCAAGCACTTGGCCTTCCTGGTCTCAGTTTATGCATCCGTGAAATAGACTGACTTTGTGGTCAGATTAGCCATAAATATCAGCAAGTCCACTTTTCAAAGGCTGAAGCTATTTGTTACCGGGGTATACCCTACTCATCCACTTTAAACTTGCATTATTGGATTGTTAGTATTATTAATGACAATCGCTAAAATTTATCTGAAATGTCTCATGGTGCAAAGTCTGGGCTAAATGCTCTGCATGTGCTTTCCCACCTCACCTCTCAACTCAGTAGATCGTGGAGGTGAGGTCTAGAGATATTAAGGGACGTGCCTGAGGTCACAGAACTAGAGTGATGGAGGCAGGGTCTGAACCCTGGCAGTCTGACTCCTGAGCAGAGACGTTCACAGGCAGGCCTGCATAGCAGGAGCTTTCCAAAGTCCTGCCTGGGAGCCCACCATTCTAGAATGAGGCGGACAGTGGCAGTAGGGGTGGGAAGGAATTTCTACTGTTTTTTACACACCTGTCAGAAGGAGCCCCATGAAGGTGATTTCATTTTCTCTCGGATTCCAACACCAGTCAAGCTGCGGTAATTTTCCCTGAACTAAAGGCCAGTCTGCAGAGAGAAATACTTTCGCAAACCTCTGAAATATGCTTGCATGCTGAAAAGGGCAAGGCAGCCCAGCACACAAATGAGGGAAAGGGCACAGGGCTAGCTCAGCCATTTTGTGAGCTGATGGCTGGAAACGAATTTGGATTGTGCTTCTTCGGCATTTTGCACACAGCGGAAGGAAAGTTGAAAAGATATTGCCTGGAGCTCAGACTAGGCGGAATATTCCACCATGATGAAGGAGGCAAGAGGGCACATGTGTCTGTGGGGCTGGGGCTCGGTTGATTATAGATTTATATATAGATAAGGCTAATTTATTGCCCAATCCACGAGGCCTTTGAATGAAAGCTGTTATTAATACTTGCACTGGGATAATAGCATGAAATGGAACTGTCCTTGGGTACAATTTGGGTAGATAGTAGTGGGTACACTATCTACCCCCTGTCCTGGGGTAGATAGTACTCCAATTTATTTATTAACGCAACCCTTCTGGCCTGTGAGGAGCAGGACCCTGCTTGTCTGGTTTGTGTTGTGTCCACATTTAGAAGTTGTGTGACAGTTTACTTAACTGCATTGAGCTTGACGTTAAAAGGTGGAGAAGAGGCTTCCCTGGTGGCGCAGTGGTTGAGAGTCCGCCTGCCGATGCAGGGGACACGGGTTCGTGCCCTGGTCCGGGAGTATCCCACATGCCGCGGAGCGGCTGGGCCCATGAGCCATGGCCGCTGAGCCTGCATGTCCGGAGCCTGTGCTCCGCAACAGGAGAGGCCACAACAGTGAGAGGCCTGCGTACCGCAAAAAAAAAAATAGGTGGAGAAGGAATCTTGGAAGAGGAAAGCCACAGAGCTCCTTGGAAGGCTGGAGGGCTGCAAAGCAGTGAGCATCTGGGAGTCTCTATACTTGGGTTCTTCCCCCTAAAGGGAGCTCCTAGAGTTTTGGGAATCACTTCCTAAACTGTAATCTGTGTAGTCTTTCGTGTGTGGAGGTGGTGGCGGCGGCCGTGCTGAGCACTGATGATGCAAAGCTATCATTGGAATTGTTGCGGGAGAGAGTTCCTGGCATCCCTGAGGCCTCCCCAGCTCCCATGACAGTGACAGTGGCACAGGGCTCCTCCTGCCTCCTAAAGACAATGTGAGGGCCTGATTCCCAGCTCGCTTTGGACTCCTTGGGTGGTGTTCCTGCCTGGGATGAGAACTCAGGCACATGGCCATCATTTCTGAGGGTGACAGATAGGGGCGGAGGGCCGGGGCTTGGGTGCCTGTTGTGTATGACCACGATGGTAACCAGCTCCACCCTGTTCCAGGTCTTGGGTTGTATGAACCTGTGTGTAAGTGTCACAGTGAGTCTGACAGAATGTGGTTACTGCTGGCTCTCCTGGGTGGTACCTTGCAGCTTTGCCACTAGAGAGGGAATGAAGCCAGCCCTTCTGTCCCCTATTGAAAGCTCACAGGGAAGTGTCTTATTGGCCCATCCTGACCAATCACTGGGGGCAGTGGGGGGACCTGAGAGGGGCCTGGCTTAGGTCAGAGCTCTGATTCTGGCCATTTGCAGTAGCTGGAGGTGACAGAAAGGCAGAACATGGCAGCCCCACTTCCAGCCATGTGGCTGCAGACGGGGTGGCTGGCGGAGAGATTCCTTGCAGGAGGTTAGCCTTTTCCAGAAGATGGGGAGAGCGTGGCAGAGAAGACTGGTGAGCCAGTATAGATTTTTACCAACAGCAGCAGAGGTAGAGTTGACAGTCTGCTGATTTGATCGAAGGGACAGTGTCTGATTGAAATGTGTATTTCTTGATTACTAGTGAGATTTGTTGGCCATTTGTGTTTTTTTGTGTGTGTGAATTGCCTGTCTGTGATCTTTGCCCATTTTTTTGGTAGCCATTGCTGAATATTTCAGAGGAGTAGGGGAGATGAATCTGAGTTTGCTATTTTCTACCACCTTTGGTGGGTAATTGTGCTGACTGTATTTACTCCTGCCTAGAAAAAAACCAGCTGAGTCTCCAGAAAACCACTGTGGGAATCCAAGTAAAATGCTGTCTCCTAAATCAAATTTCTTGTTTGGTCATTAAATATTTTATGTGAGAATTACTGATTAGGGCCAATATCAATAGCCTCAGATAAGCAGTGTATAACACTAATTAGAAGGTACTGAGTAGCTCCCAGTGAGTTGTCTATAGCAATTTGGGAATTGCCGTAGTTGTTGGCAAGCTGAGCTGGGAGGTGGGCATGCGAGCTAGGGGTGGTGCGTGTGTGTCTCTGTCAAAGGTGTGTTGATGGGCAGAGTAATTGCAGTGTGGCGGGAATCACTCTGCTGATTTGGAGGGCTCCCTTTGGGTGAGCTGTCCTGCCTGGTGGGTGGCATGGTGGGCTGTACTGCACCCTCCATCTCCAGTCATGCGGTATCTGGGCTAATGAGGTGCTGCTCTGAATAGTGGAAGTTTCCAGCCTGAGAGGTGGAACATCCGATCACTGCCTCACTCATCTCTCTGCCTGTGTACATGTCTCTCCAGTCTCTCTTACCCCTTCCAACACACACACACACACACACACCCCACTGCTTAAGCATTACTGGCTTTGTTTGTTTGGAATATTACTTTGTGAGGGTTTTGTTCTACCTCTTGCAGGGGCAGCTGAACAGGCTGCAGTGAGATTTACTGGCTGCAATATGTCAGGATCACATCAGCATCCCAACTTGGGTCACCCAATGTGTGTAGCTCATGAGAGGAGGGAGAGGCTTCGGTCCTGGGGTCCCCATGTCTCGGCAGGAGTCACACTGAGTTAATCCCTCCTGGGAGACTGCCTCAGCCGTGGGGCAGTGCTTCCTTCCTCCCCGGTGACTGGGCTAGAAATCATCACCAGGGATCAATGGAGAGGGCTAAGAATGTGCGGGGAGCCACAGGAAGAAGGATGGGGGGGTCTGCTAATGCTGCCCATGGGAGTCCACTCATGGTGGCACCATAGTGGGGGAACTGGCTTAGGGGTCAGAATCCCAGCCTCACTTCCCACCAGTTCTGGGAAAACCATGGCACCTCTCTGAGCCACTCTTCCCTCTTCTATATATAGAGGATAATGATACCTACCTTGTGGCTGGTCATTTTAGAGGTGGTGCAGCCTCCGGAGCCACTCGGATGGGCTGAATGCCTATCCATGCCTCTCCCCATCTGTGCAGCTTCAATCAAGTTATTTAACCTATGAGTCTCAGCTTCCCAACATGTGAAATGAAGATAATAACAGGACCTACCTCACTGGATTACTCGGAGAATTAAATGAGTTGTAAGGAATTTAGACCAATAAATGCTACACAAGTGTTTGTTAAATATAAATAAAAGTTGCATAAATTGCCTGAGATGTGCCAGGCAGCACCAACCAAATGCTCAAGACACCCACTGTACTAAGTGCTGGAGACACAGATGTGAAGGAGCCAGACAGGGTCCCCCCCCCCATTTCCAGTCCAGGGGAGACACAGGACACCAGTCAGAGAGCAGGATCATGGCACATGGTGGTTAGTGCCATGAAGAAAAGGAAAGCAGGGTAAAGTGGTGAGGAATGACAGGATGGGAGGGAAGGTTATTTTAGGTAGTTGGGGCCACATTTGAGTGGATACCTTGGTGAGGGGGGAGTGAGTCATGGGAAGAAGCAGAGGGAAAAGCAGGCAGAGACCCTTAGCTGAGGCCGTGGCTGCTCTGCCCCGAACCCTGTGCATCCCTTCCCAGGCTCATGCACACTCCTGCCCGACCCCATCATCCCTTCTTGCCTTCCCTCCCAACTCCTGGTGCCTGCAGCTCTTTGTTGGCAAACTGACCTCAGGCTGCTGGTGGACAGAAAAGATACCTGGGAATTTTCATCCTCCCCCACCCCCCGGAGGCAGCCTTTAGCCAGTGACTGCTGGGTGCAGGGGTGCACCTGCCAGCCCCTTTGCCCCTCATGGGGAGTGACCTCCACTGTTTCCTGGACTCCCCGGAGGTACTGCGTCAAACCACTGACTGTGGGACTTTGCTAGATGGTGCTCGCTGGCCTGGCTTCATCCCCTCCTGATACTTCTGGCTCACTTCCTTACTGGCTTTGTGGGAACGCTCCCCTAATAAATCAATTTCACATGAACCTCCTCTCAGCTTCTGCTTCTGGGGAACCTAAATCAGACCCTGAGCCAGAAACGAGTGTGACATGTTGAAGGAATAATGAGAGACCGGCAGAAAGTGGGGAGAGGATGAATGGAGGAGAGGCTACAGAGGTAGGCAGGGCTGGATCATTTGGGGAATTGTTGGCTGTGATAGATTTGAATTTTCTGTAAGAGCAGTAGCAAGTTATTCGAAGTTTCTAGGCAGGGGAGTAAGAGTATACAATTTATTTTATAAGAAAACATCTCTCTGGCTGCTATGTAGACAGTAAACTATCAGGGGAGAAGAGTGGAAGCAGGGACACCAGTTAGGAGGCTGCGGTAGTCACCCGAGAGAGAGGGATGATGGCCTTGAACTAGGAGGGTAGCCAAGGGGAGTGATTTGGGGTTTGTTCTGAGGGTTGGTAGGTGATTGGCCACTATTAATATTTAGACACATGGGTTCAGTTCTATAGTTTGCCCAAAGTCATAGCAAGTCTAAGAGTTCAAAATGGGGACTGTGGGCTGGTGGTGGGCCTGTGGCGGTCCTCCTCCATGCGTCCTCTCCTGCCCCGCCACAGACATGAGACACAGACACACACACCTCTCCTTCCTCTGAACCCAGGAGCCCCTGTTGGAGCCTTTCTACATGTCACTTTGTACCTTGTCCTGGCTGCTTGTGCCTTCCTCCCTGCTGCTGGACTGTGCCCTGGGGCCCTGCTGGAGGGGTCCTGTGGGAAGAGCCTGGGCAAGAGGGTGAGGTCTCCATCAGATCCTGCCCCTCTCTGGGCCTGGCTCCTTGCCTTGGATGGAAGGGAATCAGGGGTGGGAGCACAGAGGCCCTTCTGCGGCCTGTTCAGGGGCCTTTAAAAGGAGGTTTTGTTGAGAGCTTTGCCTGAGGAATGAAAGGCCAAGGGGGCCACTGCTGAGACCCAGCCTATCAGGCAAGGGCCAGACAGAGCCCACTGTAGCTGTGATCAGGTTGAGTTGGAATCCATTTTGCTTTTGTTTGTTAAGACATTACTTCTTCAGAAAGCAACACAGTTGTTATAAGTTATGTGTTTTTCAGGTATGAAGTATCTGGAATATTAAAACGCTTGGCTCTGACTTCCAGACCCCCAGGGGACAGATCTTAGAGATGTAAACTCCTTTCTGCATGAGATATAAAGTTCATGGTGAGCTTTAGTGGGTGCTGGGCTTTTTCTGAGAAACCTTTTCCCCTGGCTACACTCCTTTTCATAATCTGAATATGAAATAGGATGCTGCAGGCAGCTGGAACCAGGCAGGGTCTGTGGTTTGATCCCCAGGGCACATCTGGTGGGCAGATGTGGAGAGTCTGTTCCTGGGTGCTGGGCAGTCCCTCAGTTTCCTAGCCTCCCATGGGGACCTGGGAGGCTAGGAAACCCCACCTCTAGAGCCCTAGGACCCACTGACCAGCTGAGACCCCCAGTTTCCCCAGAAGTAGCCAGTGGTATCTGGAGAGATCTGATCTGTCTATGGGAACTTTTAACACTAAAATATCCAGACCTTCAACCTTTTTTTAAAAAAAAATTTATTTATTTGTTTTTATTTTTGGATGTATTGGGTCTTCGTTGCTGTGCGTGGGCTTTCTCTAGTTGGAATCTAGAAATTCCACTTCTTAATGTCTATTCTAGAAACATAGTCCTAATATATGCAAAGAGACATTTATGTGACTCTTCCTTCCAACTTGTTTTTTACAGTGACAAAATGGAAACAAGCTTAAATTGTCCTCGATATTAATTAAACTGTGGAATAGTCATATTAGGACCTGCATTTAAGGGTAAAATTCCTTCAGCTAGTTATGTGCATACTGTTATGTAAAGACCCCCAAGCTTTATTACTTAGTGAAAAAAGTAAGTTGCAGAATAATTTGTATAACATGCCATTTATGTTAAATCCTCCCTTTATTTCTCTACATACCGTAAAAGCTGGACAAAGCAAATTGAAAACAGTGATTATCTGGGGAGGGGACTGGGATTGCGGGTGGCATCCTTAAGGGGGACTTTCGTTTCATACCTACAGTTGGAGTATTTTAAAAATGAGAACATTTTTCAAAATTACTTGTATGGTTAAGAAGGTTAATACAGGACATAAAATAATTGATGCCTATTATAAGAGCTTTGTTAAGTACAGAGCAATGTCATCTCACGTTCCACTGTTAGCATTTTGGTGCATTTTCTTCCAGTCCATTTTTTCCTTATGCATTTTTACACAGTGTTAAGCATACTATAAGATATCATTTTGTACCCTGCTTTTTCATCCTAACATTTTGTCATAAACGCTTTCCGTACTGTTTCAGACTCTGCATAAATATCTTTAATAGCTGCATAATTTTCCATTGTGTGTATTTAGACATTTCCCATTTTTCCTTCCCATTTTAAAAGTGATCTCTGTTTGCCTAGGAAATCTTCCATCAGTCTGTGGGACAACAAAAGCATAACTATTCTCATGCCTGGTGCAGTGTGGTACATGGAGTGTGGTCAGTGCATGTGTGTGTATGTGTGTGTGTGTGTATGTGTGTGAGTGAGGGTGATGGGAAGCTGAGGCCGTTCCAGAGAGGTGGACCAGCACTGGCTGTCCCAGAGTAATTCAGTCAGAAGAGGCTTGCAGGTCAGGTCCTTTGTACCTTTTGGATATATGTCTCTTCTATGGAATTATGACAGCAGATGGAATGGGAGTGTCCCACACTGGGGCCCTAGAGTCCTGGGTTGGAGACTAGCTTACACTAACTCTGTTACCCTCTCTGGAAAACATTTTTTCACCGGCCTGCAAACCATTTTGTGAATACAGACAAGGAGATTTCCAGACGTGTGTTCTCTGGATTATCATGTCCAGGCAGAGCCTTGTGGTTTGGTCCCTAGGGAGGCCCTTGTGGGAAGAAAGGGAGCAGTTTAATCTGTCCCTCTTCTAGGCCTTGGTTTTCTGCTCTGAGAAGTGAAGCTACCTGTAGCAAGAAAGAGACAGAAAACCTAAAGGGCCATTTAAGACAGGTTAAAGAGGGGACTGTTTACAATGGCATGGACTGGATGAAGGGAACCTGCAGGGGTTGGTGTTGCACTTCTGGGCTAGCAACTGCATCTCTAGAAACCATTGCTACTCCTGGGCATGTAGCGGGAGGGGGAAGGAGCTGTTAGGAACTCAGGGAGAGCTGAGGTCATAAGAGAGAGGCTGCTGAGCAGAATCTGTGGCCTTAAGCTGTTTTATAAACTAGGATTTAGTATAGAGGGAGCTGGGAGGGTAAACACTACAACCTCTTTTTCCTCCAATTTCCTAGTCCTCTCCCACTGGCAAACCTCACCAAAAGCCAGAGGTGGAAAGGGAGCCTGGGTCACGCAGTCCACCTGGGCCAGCCACCCGGGGCACAGAATAGGGCTCCACTCCTTTGTCGGGAAAAAAAGCTATGGCCCCAACACCATGGAAACACAAAGTCCCATCAGCTATTGGATTTTAGTATGAGGAGATCAATCCAGTTATATTCCCACCAGGAATCTAATTAAAACGTTAGCTTCTACTGGTGTGCTTCATACAAGGTAGTGGGAAAAAAATAAACAATTAATTAACATAAAACACAGGAGCTGCAGTCTGGTCTGCAGCCGGTCGTGAGGCAAAAGTTGATAACCTTAGCTTTGGTTTTTCACCAACCATTCCATGTGCCGCTGATCCTCTGCCAGCACCTGGCTTGCTGGCTTATTTTTTTTTTAACCTCGTGGTTAAAACTTTACATGCGCCTATTGATCAAGTGCTGGGGTAATTGGGAAAATAGGTGATCGGCTTCACAAAGATGGTCATTTCATCTGTGTGATTTTTGAGAGCCTTTGTTCTCTCAGTTCCCTCTGGTGAGGATACCCGTGGGACAAGGACATCTTCACACAACTCTGCTCACTCTGAGTCATCCTTCCTCATAGGTGTCTATGTCACCAATGTTTCATTCTTGTTCTCTGTATGTTTCTGACAAGCTGTCTACCTGTTAGTGACTGACTAGTCAGGGTAGATTTATCAAGCTCTTTCTCCTTCCATGGATTTCCTGAGTTTCTGCCCATTGGGAGGCGTTGGGAGGGTTTCCCTCACCGTTGACTTTCAGGGTCATTCTTGAGTGGGATTGTGATGCATTGTCCATCCACTTCTGACTCAGTTGAGCACACGGTGCAAGCCAGCAGTAAACCAGGCCATGCTTTTCCCTCATCTCTTTACTGATTATAAGGAGCTCTCTATGAGGCAAAGGTGTGGGTCAAGGCAGATGGGCTGAAGCTTTGGGAATAAGTGCCATGGGAGTCTGAGCCACCTGCTGTACAATCTACTCTTCCTTCTGACCTGTACAGACTAGATCTTATATATACCATTTCCATCTGACAGTATAATTCTGCTCTTTACTTCCAATTTTGTAATTCAGCAGATCACACAGCACTTAGTTCATGATGGGTGGTTTATGTCACATAGTCATTTAGTATCCCATGGTCTGGTGTTCAGCATTTTCCACAGCTTAGCAGGAAACCAGGAGCTGCTTTACAAATGCAGCTTCTATTACTAGAAGAATTCCTACTCTAAAACCTTGGGATTTGTGCTGTAATATTTATATTAGGGCTTGCCAGAGGCTCTATATAATATCTCTGTCTGCCAGAAATATTTCTAGTACAATTGGATGTGCTGGAGTCACCACATAAGAGCCACAGAGCAGCTTATAGCCAGGACCTTCTATAGAAGCTTCTCCTGATCCAGATCTCACTCAAAACTGGAAGACTTACCAGTTATCTAGGAAGAAATCAGAACAAGATGCCCAAATGTGTTACATATTTCCTCCACAATCCAAAGAGGCCAAATCAAGTATTATGTTTTCCTTTGTGGTGAATGGTGGAAGGAAAGCAATATTTTTGTCACTTTAGAGGGAATATACCTATGTGTTCTGGGCTACTGCACCCTTAGAAACTTTACTTATATGTCAGGCCCTTGAATTTTTGCCGAGTTTACCGCCCATTTTCTGGCATGCATATGTCTTACTAAAATATGTATGGTGCTTACTCATTCCTTCTCAACAGGTCCAGTTAGCATAATTACTTCAATGTAATAGGCTATTGTGATTTTCTATGGGATAGCAAGACAATTAAGACTATACTGCAACAGAGAACAGACTATATTGTGACAGAATAGGAGAGTTGACATAACTTTGGGATAAGAGAGTGAAGGTATACTGCTGTCCCTGCCATGTGAAAATGAATGGTTTCTGATTATTTTTATTGACCAGAATTTGTTAGCTCAATAACTGCACACAAGATTTTTATGCAAGGGAAATCTGGTTCTTTGAATGAGGATGAGGATCCACTTCAATCAGCAAGGAAATATCAAGAGGATTTAGAGGTTCAAAGTTCTCATCTACCTAAATGTCCCCATTCCATGTACAGGGTCTTATGTCTTCCCAGCCAGTGCCCTCTTACCTTAGCACAGTGTCTCTCAACCTCGGGACTACTGACATTTTGGGCTAAATCATTGTGTGTGAGGCTATCCTGTGCCTCTCTGATACTTACAGCATCTCTGGTCTCTATCCACTAGATACCAGTAGTACACCCCACAGTTGTGGCAACTCTCAATGTCTCTAGACATTGCCTAATGTTCCCTGGGAGGCAAACTGCTCCCAGTTGAGAACCACTGCCTTAGTATAAGAGATCTGGCAAATATCCATATTCATGGTATGAGAACTCTGTAATGCTTATAATTAGGCTTTGTGCTTGGTCCTCAGCCATATCTGCCCTGCCATTATGGAGGATGAGGGACTCCTTCAAACTGCCATGAAGTCTTCCTGATGTTCTACCTGTTTTTTTTTTTTTTTTTAAACTCAGGAATTCAAGGTCTTCATTTTGTCATTTTCTGTGTGTATTCTCCCTACAGCAGTCAGGGCAGTTGGCTCATCCCAGGGTCTTTGTAATCCCCATTGTCACTATAGTGCCAGAGTGCTAGAGCCACTTCAGCTCCCTACCTTTTGACTTCTACTGTCACTCTTCATTTACCATCACCAGTGATTTGAGTAGTTGTAATGCCCCTCCTTACCACAGATTGTCACTATCCCATCTGCCCTTAAAGGAGGCTCTCATCGATTAGGTTAGTTACCCAAATCCCATTTTTAGGCCCTATTTCCTGGTGCCACTTCCAGCACCAAGTATTGTAAAAGTCAAGAGGAAAGTGGCACACTCAAAAGAGTAATTAAAGAGAGGTTAATGAAAGAACTATTTATAAAGGTGTGAGCAGGATGAAGGGATCCAAAGTAGACAAAAAGATGGTGAAGCACCCAGAAGTTAGTAAGAGCAGCAAGCCATTCCCTCCCCTGGACTAAAAGAGGAGAGGGAAGGAGCTGTGCCTGGAACCCAGTGAAAGCCGTAGACAAGGGCGAGGGGTCTCTGAAGTTGTTGAAGGTAACTACTGTTGGAAATGTAACTACTGTCAAATGATTGCCAGGAAGGAGAGGAGATGGGGGAGTAAATACTCTAACGTCTTTTCCTTCCAATCCTCTCATCTCTGGGTGCCTCCTAGTGGCTGAATTGGAAGCCAGGGGAAAAGAAACCCATTTAAGCAAACTAGATAGGCTAGCCTCCTGGGGCACAGAGCAAGAATGGAGAAGACTGGAGAGGAATATCGTGGATAAACCAGGAAAAGTTGCTAAGCCAGGGTTTTTTTTCAGTTTTTGGTTTTTTTTCACATGAACTTGTTTTGCCATAATTTAATCTTCCAGTCCCAAAAGAATTTTAAAGATCACTTAGTCATTTTTGAGTGGTATATAATGAAGGCATAATTTTATTTATTTTTTATGTGGCTATGTTCCAATAAAACTTTATTGACAAAAGTAGGAAAAAATAAACAGGCAGTAGACTGGACTCAGTCCACAGGCCATAGTTTGCTGACCCTTGAGTTACAGTATCATACAGTATAATATCTCTTAGCTATACCTTAGTTTACATAACCACTTTCTTATTGCTGGGCATTTAGATTATTTCCCCAATTTCCTTATTCTAATGAAAAAAGTTAAATACACGCCTCTATGATTATAACTTTGCATTTCCAAAATTGCCCTTAGAATAGATTCCTAGAAGTAGAATTTCTAGATCAAAAGCTATAAATACTTTTAAGGCTTCCTATTCTTTTGCTGCTTGTGGGGAGTATAAATTGGTGTGTGTCATTTCTGGAAAGCAGTTTGGCAATGCCTAATTGATGCCTCCCCAAGATCTTACTAGTTCTAAGTATGATCATTGTAAAGGAAAACAAAGAAAGTGGCATGGATTTTATGTTTAAAAAAAGGTGTCCCAGTGTATTGTTTTGTGTGTGCACAACTGATTACAGAAGTTCAACTTTTTTCTGTATTTTCTTTTTAAAAAAATTTATTAAAGTATAGTTGATTTACAGAAGTTAACTTTTTTCCATCTTTCTTATCCATTTGCATTTCTTCTATTTCAAAGTTTTTATTTATATCTTGGCTCATTTGTTTTATTTACTTTCTTTCTTTTTATAATTTTGTCTTTTCCTCTCCAATTTTATTTCAATTATATGTATGTTTAGGGGTAAAAATCTAAGAGCATAGGTTGTAGAATCAGACTGCCCAGGTTCATACTCTTATTCTGCCACTTCCTTCCTTCTTATGCCTAAACTTCCATGCTTCTAGAATGGAATCAATAAGACATCATATTATTGCTTTGAGAAAAGTATGTAAAGCACTTTCTGCATTGCCTAGCACATAGTAAATGTATAATAAGTACTATCTATGACAATGATAATGGAGACAATTCTTTCACTACTTAAATGTTCATTATCTATCTGGTGATCAAATACATTTTTACCTCTATTTTCTTTTAACTTTGTTATGGTTTAATTTAAAAAAATTCCTTGGATGTTATTTGGTATAAGGTATGAAGATAGGCTCTAAATTAATTTATTTTCCAAATAGCTGAATAAATATTCCAATATATTTTATTGAATAGTACATTCCTTCCCCATTAGTTTGTGCCATGACCTTTATCAAATATTTTGCTTTTACACATTTTAGGATCTACCTCTGGGAAACCAAGTGTTTTAAATTTATCTGCTTCACCATCACTGACATAACATTTTAACACCCCATAATACAACTAACTTGCATTACTCTAACTTCTCATTTTTTTCTTAGTCTCATAAATTTATTCTCCCAGTTGCATTTTATAGTCATGTCGACAATTTTCAGAAAGAATTGCTGTTATTTGAATTCAGATCAGAAGTAAATGATACTTACAGAACAACCTGAGAACTGACATTTCTATAATGAGCTTTCTTTCCATCCTGAAACATAATGTGTATCCTAATTTATTCAACTCTTCTTTTATATTTTTTCAGTAGAGTTTTATCATGTGCTATATCATGTAAAAATAGATAATACTTATTGAAAATTAATGCTATGAAGGGCTTTGTTCTAAATACATTATGAATACGTTTAACTCTTAAGACTGTAAGAGAGAGGTTTGCCATTATTCCTATTTAATAATGGTAAAACTGAAGAATGTGAAGGGTAGGTGATTTGTCCCTGATCACCTTAGGTCCAAAGTCAGAACCAGAGTCTGTCTCCAAAAGCCCATGTTCTTAATTACTCTGATATACTCATCGTATACATTAGATGTTAAAAAAAATTCTTAGATATATCATTGTGGCTATGTGAATGAGATAGTTTCCCCACCTCCAGTATTCCTTTTAATTGGTTACTGCTAACACAGAAAGGAAAAACTATTGTCTATTATTGATAAACCCTTATAATTTGTAAGTTTATAATTTGAGAGATTAAGAAGAAATACATAAAATTGGGTACAGATTAGATCATTTTAATTTAAACAATTTTAATTAAAAAATTGAGATCAGTATTATTAACATTTACATTATCAAGTTTATTCCACAAATAGCATTTAATAATATTAATTAAATGTTAGAACAAATTAAACTTCTTCCCATTTAACGACTGATAATAATTTAATAAGAAGAAAAATAATGGCTAGGGACTTCCCTGGTGGCGCAGTGGTTAAGAATCTGCCTGCCAATGCAGGGGACACCAGTTCCAGTCCTGGTCTAGGAAGATCCCACATGCCATGGAGCAACTAAGCCTGTGTGCCACAACTACTGAGCCTGTGCTCTAGAGCCCATGCTCCGCAACTACTGAAACCCGCTCATCTAGAGCCCGTGCTCCGCAGCAAGAGAAGCCACCGTAATGAGAAGTCCACTTACCGCAATGAAGAGTATCCCCCGCTCACCGCAACTAGAGAGAGCCCGAGCAGCAATGAAGACCCAACGCAGCCAAAAGAAAGAAAGAAAGAAAGAAAGGAAGAAAGAAAGAAAGAAAGAAAGAAAGAAAGAAAGAAAGAAAGAAATTCTCAAAAAAGAAATAATAATGGCTAACATTTATTTTGTGTTTCCTCTATATTAGTTGCTAGAGCGAGTGCTTTGCAGGCATTCGTTAATTTAATTTCTTTTAATTAGTTATGAAAGAAAAAGCATGCTTTGCCAAGAAATAAATATGACATCTATCATGTTTGTTGGGGACTGGATGTATATTAAAACCCAGATTGAAATTTAATTATGTGATTCAATATCAAGTAGACAAAAGCTGCTTTCATGACCTGGTGTTTTGGATTCTTGCATTTTGCACTAAAAAACACAAATGGCTTATTTTGACTATGTTTGAAATGACAAGGTAAGAGAGATTGCTCTCAGGCTGTTATTTGTAAGCATTTTGTCACAAATAACATATTTGTGTATGGGCAGTCTTGACTGTCAACAAATGAAAAGCCAAATTGGATATAATTGTCACTATGTTTTCTTTTTAAACATTCACATTTTGAAGGAGTAAAGATAGCTCAATGTACTGTATGTGATTTCTGATCAGATGACTGCAACTTCCTTATCTGGTAAAAATCATCTTAGGGTGATTGTGCAGAATTATTATCATTTTTTATAGTCTTCATTAATTTGTTGTATTTTGACATCAGTGTTTCTTATACTTCCTGACTTTAACCAATGGCCCATTATAAGTTAAATAATGTATAAGAATAGGACATTTAAAAGCGTATAGTGATTAAACCTGCTATCGCAGTTACCACTTGTTCAGCTAAGTTACAAATCCATTAAGTAACTGATTTGTTAGCAGGTCTCCATTGCCATTCTTGCTCTCTTAATGCACCTTAAGGAGCTCTTTAGCTTAAAAAAAATTTAGGTACAGTTGATTTACAATATTATATGAGTATCAGGTGTACAACATAGTGATTCATAATTTTTAAAGGTTATACTCCATGTATAGTTATTATAAAATATTGACTGTGTACCCTGGGCTGTACAATCTCCTTATATTTTTTCTTAAATTTTTTTTTTATTTCTTAACATCTTTATTGGAGTATAATTGCTTTACAATGGTGTGTTAGTTTCTGCTTTATAACAAAGTGAATCAATTTTACATATACATATGTTCCCATATCTCTTCCCTCTTGCATCTCCCTCCCTCCCACCCTCCCTATCCCACCCCTCTAGGTGGTCACAAAGCACTGAGCTGATCTCCCTGTGCTATGCGGCTGCTTTCCACTAGCTATCTATTTTACGTTTGGTAGTGTATATATGTCCATGCCACGCTCTCACTTTGTCACAGCTTACCCTTCCCCCTCCCCATAGCCTCAAGTCCATTCTCTAGTAGGTCTGTGTCTTTATTCCCATCTTGCCCATAGGTTCTTCAGTACCTTTTTTTTTTCTTATATTCCATATATATGTGTTAGCATACAGTTATTTGTTTTTCTCTTTCTGACTTACTTCACTCTGTATGACAGACTCTAGGTCCATCCACCTCACTACAAACAACCCAATTTCATTTCTTTTTATGGCTGAGTAATATTCCATTGTATATATTTTGCCACATCTTCTTTATCCATTCATCTGTTGATGGACACTTATGTTGCTTCCATGTCCTGCCTATTTTAAATAGAGCTGCAATGAATATTGTGGTAATGTCTCTTTTTGAATTATGGTTTTCTCAGGGTATATGCCCAGTGGTGGGATTGCTGGGTCATATGGTAGTTCTGTTTTTAGTTTTTTAAGGAACCTCCATACTGTTCTGCATAGTGACTGTATCAATTTATATTCCCACCAACAGTGCAAGAGTGTTCCCTTTTCTCCACACCCTCTCCGGCATTTATTGTTTGTAGATTTTTTGATGATGGCCATTTTGACCGGTGTGAGATGATATCTCATTGTAGTTTTGATTTGCATTTCTCTAATGATTAATGATGTTGAGCATTTTTTCATGTGTTTGTTGGCAATCTGTGTATCTTCTTTGAAGAAATGTCTATTTAGGTCTTCTGCCCATTTTTGGATTGGTTTGTTTTTTTATATTGAGCTGCATGAGCTGCTTGTAAATTTTGGAGATTAATCCTTTGTTCATTCCTTCATTTGCAAATATTTTCTCCCATTCTGAGGTTTTTCTTTTTGTCTTGTTTATGGTTTCCTTTGCTGTGCAAAAGCTTTGAAGTTTCACTAGGTCCCATTTGTTTATTTTTGTTTTTATTTCCATTTCTCTAGGAGGTGGGTCAAAAAGGATCTTGTTGTGATTTATGTCATAAAGTGTTCTGCCTATGTTTTCCTCTAAGAGTTTGATAGTGTCTAGCCTTATATTTAGGTCTTTAATCCATTTTGAGTTTATTTTTGTGTATGGTGTTAGGGAGTGTTCTAATTTCATTCTTTTACATGTAGCTGTCCAGTTTTCCCAAAACCACTTATTGAAGAGGCTGTCTTTTCTCCACTGTATATTCTTGCCTCCTTTATCAAAGATAAGGTGACCATATGTGCATGGGTTTATCTCTGGGCTTTCTATCCTGTTCCATTGATCTATCTTTCTGTTTTTGTGCCAGTAGCATACTGTCTTGATTACTGTAGCTTTGTAGTATAATCTGAAGTCAGGAAGCCTGATTCCTCCAGCTCCATTTTTCGTTCTCCAGATTGCTTTGGGTATTCGGGGTCTTTTGTGTTTCCATACAAATTGTGAAAGTTTTTGTTCTAGTTCTGTGAAAAATGCCAGTGGCAGGTTGATAGGGATTGCATTGAATCTGTAGATTGCTTTGGATAGTAGAGTCATTTTCACAGTGTTGATTCTTCCCATCCAAGAACATGGTATATATCTCCATCTATTTGTATCACCTTTAATTTCTTTCATCAGTGTCTTATAATTTTCTGCATACAGGTCTTTTGTCTCCTTAGGTAGGTTTATTCCTAGATATTTTATTCTTTTTGTTGCAGTGGTAAATGGGAGTGTTTTCTTAATTTCACTTTCAGATTTTTCATCATTAATGTATAGGAATGCAAGAGATTTCTGTGCATTCATTTTGTATGCTGCTACTTTACCAAATTCATTGATTAGCTCTGGTAGTTTTCTGGTAGCATCTTTAGGATTCTCTATGTATAGTATCATGTCATCTGCAAACAGTGACAGCTTTAGTTCTTCTTTTCCGATTTGGATTCCTTTTATTTCTTTTCCTTCTCTGATTGCTGTGGCTGAAACTTCCAATATTCACTATTATGTTGAATAATAGTGGTGAGAGTGGGCAGCCTTGTGTTATTCCTGATCTTAGTGGAAATGGTTTCAGTTTTTCACCATTGAGGACGATGTTGGCTGTGGGTTTGTCATATATGGCCTTTATTATGTTGAGGAAGTTCCCTCTATGCCTAGTTTCTGGAGGGTTTTTACCATAAATGGGTGTTGAATTTTGTTGAAAGCTTTCTCTGCATCTATTGAGATGATCACATGGTTTTTCTCCTTCAATTTATTAATATGGTGTATCACATTGATTGATTTGCATATATTGAAGAATCGTTGCATTCCTGGGATAAACCCCACTTGATCATGGTGTATGATCCTTTTAACATGCTGTTGGATTCTGTTAGCTAGTATTTTGTTGAGGATTTTTGCATCTATGTTCATCAGTGATATTGGCCTGTAGTTCTCTTTCTTTGTGACATCTTTGTCTGGTTTTGGTATCAGGGTGATGGTGGCCTCATAGAATGAGTTTGGGAGTGTTCCTCCCTCTGCTATATTTTGGAAAGTTTGAGAAGGATAGGTGTTAGCTCTTCTCTAAATGTTTGATAGAATTCACCTGTGAAGCCATCTGGTCCTGGGCTTTTGTTTGTTGGAAGATTTTTAATCACAGCTTCAATTTCAGTGCTTGTGATTGGTCTGTTTATATTTTCTATTTCTTCCAGGTTCAGTCTCGGAATGCTGTGCGTTTCTAAGAATTTGTCCATTTCTTCCAGGTCGTCCATTTTATTGGCATAGAGGTGCTTGTAGTCATCGCTCATGATCCTTTGTATTTCTGCAGTGTCAGTTGTTACTTCTCCTTTTTCGTTTCTAATTCTATTGATTTGAGTCTTCTCCCTTTTTTTCTTGATGAGTCTGGCTAATGGTTTATCAATTTTGTTTATCTTCTCAAAGAACCAGCTATTAGCTTTATTGATCTTTGCTATCGTTTCCTTCATTTCTTTTTCATTTATTTCTGATCTGATCTTTATGATTTCTTTCCTTCTGCTAACTTTGGGTTTTTTTGTTTTTCTTTCTCTAATTGCTTTAGTTGTAAGGTTAGGTTGTTTATTTGAGATGTTTCTTGTTTCTTAAGGTAGGATTGTATTGCTATAAATTTCCCTCTTAGAACTGCTTTTGCTGCATCCCATAGGCTTTGGGTCATCATGTTTTCATTGTCATTTGTTTCTAGGTATTTTTTTATTTCCTCTTTTTTTCTTCAGTGATCTCTTGGTTATTAAGTAGTGTATTGTTTAGCCTCCATGTGTTTGTATTTACAGATTTTTTCTTGTAATTGATATCTAGTCTCATAGCGTTGTGGTCGGAAAAAATACCTGATACAATTTCAGTTTTCTTAAATTTACCAAGGCTTGATTTGTGACCCAAGATATGACCTATCCTGGAGAATGTTCCATGAGCACTTGAGAAGACTGTGTATTCTGTTGTTTTTGGATGGAATGTCCTATAAATATCAATGAAGTCCATCTTGTTTAATGTATCATTTAAAGCTTGTGTTTCCTTATTTATTTTCATTTTGGGTGATCTGTCCATTGGTAAAAGTGGAGTGTTAAATTCCCCTACTATGATTGTGTTACTGTCGATTTCCTCTTTTATGGATGTTAGCATTTGCCTTATGTATTAAGGTGCTCCTATGTTGGGTGCATAAATATTTACAATTGTTATATCTTCTTCTTGGATCGATCCCTTGTTCATTATGTAGTGTCCTTCTTTGTCTCTTGTAATAGTCTTTATTTTAAAGTCTATTTGTCTGATATGAGAATTGCTTCTCCAGCTTTCTTTTGATTTCCATTTGCATGGAATATCTTTTTCCTAACTTTCAGTCTGTATGTGTCCCTAGGTCTGAAGTGGGTCTCTTGTAGACAGCATGCATATGGGTCTTGTTTTTGTATCCATTCAGCCAGTCTGTGTCTTTTGGTGGGAGCATTTAGTCCATTTACATTTAAGGTAATTATTGATATGTATGTTCCTATTCCCATTTTCTTAATTGTTTTGGGTTTGTTATTGTGGGTCTTTTCCTTCTCTTTTGTTTCCTGCCTAGAGAAGTTCCTTTAGTGTTTGTTGTAAAGCTGGTTTGGTGGTGCTGAATTCTCTTAGCTTTTGCTTGTCTGTAAAGGTTTTAATTTCTCCATCAAATCTGAATGAGTTCCTTGTTGGGTAGAGTAATCTTAGTTGTAGGTTTTTCCCTTTCATCACTTTAAAATGTCCTGCCACTCCCTTCTGGCTTGTAGAGTTTCTGCTGAAAGATCAGCTGTTAACGTTATGGGGATTCCCTTGTGTGTTATTTGTTGTTTCTCTCTTGCTGCTTTTAATATTTTTTCTTTGTATTTAATTTTTGATAGTTTGATTAATGTGTGTCTTGTTGTGTTTCTCCTTGGATTTTTCCTGTTTGGGACTCTCTGTGCCTCCTGGACTTGATTAACTATTTCCTTTCCCATGTTAGGGAAGTTTTCAACTATAATCTCTTCAAATATTTTCTCAGTCCCTTTCTTTTTCTCTTCTTCTTCTGGGACCCCTATAATTTGAATGATGGTGTGTTTAGCATTGTCCCACAGGTCTCTGAGGCTGTCCTCAATTCTTTTCATTCTTTTGTCTTTATTCTGCTCTGCAGTAGTTATTTCCACTATTTAATCTTCCAGGTCACTTATCCATTCTTCTGCCTCAGTTATTCTGTTATTGATCCCTTCTAGAGAATTTTTTATTTCATTTATTGTGTTGTTCATCACTGTTTCTTTGCTCTTTAGTTCTTCTAGGTCCTTGTTAAACGCTTCTTGTATTTTCTCTATTCTATTTCCAAGATTTTGGATCATGTTTCCTATCATTATTCTGAATTCTTTTTCAGATAGACTGCCTATTTCCTCTTCATTTGTTAGGTCTGGTGGGTTTTTACCTTGCTCTTTCATTTGCTGTGTGTTTTTATGTCTTCTCATTTTGCTTAACTTACTGTGTTCGGGGTCTCCTTTTTTCTGGCTGCAGGTTCGTAGTTTCTGTTGTTTTTGGTGTCTGTCCCCAGTGGCTAAGGTTGGTTCAGTGGGTTGTGTAGGCTTCCTGGTGGAGGGTAGTAGTGCCTGTGTTCTGTTGGATGAGGCTGGATCTTGTCTTTCTGGTGGGCAGGTCCACATCTGGTGGTGTGTTTTGGGTGTCTGTGGCCTTACTATGATTTTAGGCAGCCTCTCTGCTAATGGATAGGGTTGTGTTCCTGTCTTGCTAGTTGTTTCGCATAGGGTGTCCATCACTGTAGCTTGCTGGTCATTGAGTGAAGCTGCGTCTTGGCACTGAGATGGAGATCTCTGGGAGATTTTTGCCGTTTTGATATTACGTGGAGCTGTGAGGTCTCTTGGGAACCAGTGCCCTGTACTTGGCTCTCCCATCTCAGAGGCACAGCCCTGATGCCTGGCTGGAGCACCAAGAGCCTTTTATCCTCATGGCTTGGAATAAAAGGGAGAAAAAATAGAAAGGAAGAAAGAAAGATGATAAAATAAAATAAAATAAAGTACAATAAAATAAAGTTATTAAAATAAAAAGTAATTATTAAGAAACAAAATTTTTAATGTAAAAAATAGCAAACAAACAAACAACAAAAAAAACGGACAGACAGAACCCTAGGACAAATGGCAGAAGCAAAGCTATACAGACAAAATCACACACAGAAGCATACACATACACACTCACAAAAAGAGAAAAAGGGAAAAATATATATATATCTTTGCTCCCAAAATCCACTTCCTCAATTTGGGATGATTCATTGTCTATTCAGGTATTCCACAGATGCAGGGTACATCAAGTTGATTGTGGAGATTTAATCCTCTGCTCCTGAGGCTGCTCGCACAGCTCCCGGGGCTTAGCTTTGGATTTGGACCTGCCTCTGCGTGTAGGTCGCCTGAGGGCGTCTGTTCTTCACTCAGACAGGACAGGGTTAAAGGAGCAGCTGATTCGGGGACTCTGACTCACTCAGGCCGCAGGGAGGGAGGGGTACGGATGTAGGGCGAGCCTGCAGGGGCAGAGGCCGGCGGAACATTGCAACAGCCTGAGGCGCGCCGTGCGTTCTCCTAGGGAAGTTGTCCCTGGATCCCGGGACCCTGGCAGTGGCGGGCTGCACAGGCTCCCCGGAGGGGAGGTGTGTAGAGTGACCTGTGCTTGCACACAGGCTTCTTGGTGGCAGCAGCAGCAGCCTTAGCGTCTCATGCCCATCTCTAGTGTACACGCTGATAGCCGTGGCTCGCGCCCATCTCTGGAGCTCCTTTAAGCAGCACTCTTAATCCCCTCTCCTCGCGCACCAGGAAACAAAGAGGCAAGAAAAGGTGTCTTACCTCTTCGGCAGGCCCAGGCTTTTTCCCGGACTCCCTCCCGGCCAGCCGTGGTGCACTAACCCCCTGCAGGCTGTGTTCACGCAGCCAACCCCAGTCCTCTCCCTGGGATCTGACCTCCGAAGCCCAAGCCTCAGCTGCCAGCCCCGCCCGCCCTGGCGGGCGAGCACACAAGCCTCTCGGGCTGGTGAGTGCCGGTCGGCACCGATTCTCTGTGCGGGAATCTCTCCGCTTTGCCCTCACACCCCTGTTGCTGCGCTCTCCTCTGTGTCTCTGAAGCTTCCCCCCTCTGCCACCCGCAGTCTCCGCCCTCGTAGGGGCTTCTAGTGTGTGGAAACCTTTCCTCCTTCACGGCTCCCTCTCACTGGTGCAGGCCTCGTCCCTATTCTTTTGTCTCTGTTTATTCTTTTTTCTTTTGCCCTACCCAGGTACGTGGGGAGTTTCTTGCCTTTTGGGAGGTCCGAGGTCTTCTGCCAGCGTTCAGTAGGTGTTCTGTAGGAGTTGTTCCACGTGTAGATGTATTTCTGATGTATTTGTGGGGAGGTAGGTGATCTCTGCGTCTTACTCTTCCGCCATCTTGAAGCTCCTCCTATCCTTGCTTTATACGTAGTAGTTTGTACCTAGGAGTTCTTTAACTTTTAAATAATTATTTTATGTTATTATTATTTTTTAAATGGAAATGGAAATCCTTACTTATGGACATGGACCCTTGCTACTGTCCGTAACCCTCTAGAAGGTTCGTAGGCACTCTTTGGGTCAGGCAGAGCAAGAGGTACCTTTGGTCCCACTCTGGTTTTGCCGAGGGTGGTGCTGTGGGGTGCATTAGCTTTTCGGGAGGCAGGGTTGACCACGCTCCAGGAGGCCAAGCGTCCAGCATGTCAGAGCTGGAAGAGGCACAGCAGTCATGTGGTCCAGATCTCTTAATACTCTGTACTGAGGAGGAAACCATCCCAGAAATTTACCAGCCATGATGAGAGCAAGCACTGTCTTTTCTCTCCTTACAAAGGATTGCAGAAAAGTTCTGTTGTTGAGCACATCCCCTGCTCCCCTCCCCAGGGATAATGGACCCTCATTTCCTGTGGCAGGCATAATGGCTTTTCTGTCAGCTGTGCCAAGTGGCCTGTTGAGGCTGGGAGGATGACAAAGATGGGCATTTATCTCTGGAGTCCAGGAGTGGTTTCCATTCCTCATCTCTGCTGTGTACCTGGGACACTGAGTAGATTTAGGTCCATGTGGTTCTGTTGTGGATTTAGAAAGCAAACACTCAAAGAGTCTTCCTTGAAGCCAGGAGCTGTTGGTAAGGCCAGTAAGTGGAAGCAGTGTGGCTTTCCACACAACAATCTTTGTGACCCACAGGACAGACCCAGAGAACCCCAAACATCTGATGTAAAATGCAGGAGACAATTGCTGTCTTTCTGGAGCGTCAAGGTGCCCCCAGCAGTGGAGCTAACTTCCTTGCATCAAAATGCTTTTCAAAGCCTTTTAAATTGGAGCTTTATTCTCTTTTCCCTTTTTTTCCATGACAGAAGCCTCTCTGTACTCCAAAGGAAGATGCAGGGTAATCTTTTTTGCTGGCTGGTGGCTCTACCTGCAGCCCTGCATAGCAGATAAGCCGGGATGGCAGTGGTCTTGGGGCAGGCACAAAAGCAAATTTTACACAGAGACGAAACTCTCTACCAAGATGTGCCTGCAGCAATGGCAGGTCTAGTGTTCTGGTTCTAATAGTTTCCTTCTGCAAAGTGTAGGAAAAATTCCATTCCCGTTCATTCAGGGAGGTCTCTGGTCTCCCTCTTGTGACTCCATCACAGACTGAATGTGAGTGCGGAGTGGCTGCTGCTTCACTGGTTACTTCGAGCTGTGGTTCTCGTCCTTTGAGGGTTCACAGAGCCCTTTGAGAGTCGTTGAATGTGATGGGTCATCTCCTCCACAAAATGCCCACCGCACAGGCGCTGAGTTCTGCCAACACTTTCACGGTAGGGGTCGGTGTTCACAGACTATCTGGAAATCCATACGCCTGAGGTCCAGGATGCTGAGGTTGACAGTATCTGTGGTCCTGTGTGAAGCAGAGGCAGTCCCATCACAACCCATACCAGCTGCCTATGGAGAAAAGTCTGCTGGGCCTGTGTGTGCATCCCACATGGAGGATTACCTTATGTTGGGAAGATTAAGCTGCTAAAAATCCTCTTCTTGGCGTTTCTCCCTTGGGTTTGCAACTTCTTTTCTCTGGTTTCGCTGACTCATATTCTTCCTCTTCCATCAACACAAGTATTTGTCGAAATTCTGATCTGAGCCTTTGTCTCTTCTCTCCAAATCCCCTTGCTGAATAATCTTGACCATCACTTGACCTTTTAGCCATTGATTTCCCAACCGACTTTTCAATGCTGCGTTCTCTCTTGAGCTCCAGACTCCTTTCCAGCTACCATGCAGTTGCCTCTTAAATCCAGCACCCTCCAGAGCCCCCACGCCTCCTGCAACCCACCCACTCTTCTCTCTCCATGCTGCCTCCCCCAAGCCGACTGCCTGCTGGAACCATGGACGCTACCACCGATGGCCTCCAGGGCATCCACGTGTGTGTGTTCCCTTCTCCTCATCCCTACATCATGGCCTGGAAGGTTTCAGAATTCTTCCATGAAGCCTCCCAGCTCACTTGTCCCTCAAATCAGATTCTAAATTGTAGCCATGCCACCTTCAGGCTGAGAAGCCTTGTTTGCTTCCTGTTCCCTATAGACCAGTAGATCCCCAGCTCAGATGCACTCAGGCTCGCCACAGCGGGACCCACCTGTAGCAGATGCTGTTCGTGTCCTGCTTGCATCCCTTAGGTCCTACCATATCAGTGCCCTCCGCCTGCTAGAATCTGCGGCTCTGTGCCTCAGGGCCCACTAGCATCGATGTGTAAATATTGGGCCCTGGCAGCAGAGCTCACCCTGCTAGGGCACAGGATAGGTTAGAAAAGCCAGGGAATTAATGCCTCCCTCATCCCTGAGAGCAATCATCAATAAATAAATGACTGATGGGAGTGGATATATAAACACCCCAGCTTCTTTGTCCCTTGGGTGAGGTAACTCTGAGGTGCATATTCTGCTGTGTCTCCCACAGGACTGGTATTTCCTGGGACCACCTCCCAAATACACTACTTACACTGAAGTCTTTATTTCAGGGTCTGTTTCTGAGGGAACCCAAATTAAATCACCAGCTGACCTTTTCCAGCTTTGCCCCGTCACCAGGGCCTCTGCCTTTCTCTGATCTTCCCCTGGCTCTGTCTTTGTATCTTTGCTCAAGCCAGGTGCTCCCCATCTCTGCTTTCGGGACTCCTGCCATCTTTAGGTGAACCTGAAAGGCGGCCTCTTCCAGGAAGCCTTCCCTAGGACCCCACCCAACCCTCCCAGCGCACTTTCTGCTGGCACCCCTCTCTACATTATATCCTTGTTCATTGGATTTGGTGTCTCTTTTCTGTAGGAATGATGTCTTTCTAAATGTTTTTATCCCCTGCAGCACCTAACCCAGAGCTTGGCACTTGGACTTTCAACAAATGCTTGTTGAGTTAAACTCTCTTAGTTCTCCCAAATTATTGTGACCCTCTCCTTGCACATACTTTGCCAAGACACCTATCCTGAGGCTTAGTGGCCTAGTGCCCTGCATTCTTTCTTTGGAGGCAGGTTGAGTCTTCTCCTCTGAACTGTCCTTCAAACTAGAGGCCCAGGGATGTTCTTAAAATTTATCAAGCAACGAATATTCAGATAGTGAACCATGTACTAGGCATAGTGCCTATGGGGATGAAAATATAAGAGTGAGTCTTAAATTCAAAATGCTTACGGTTAACCTATTAATTCAGGGTTGGCAAGCATTCTGTAAAGGGTCAGGTAGTAAATAGTGTAGGCCTTCTGGGACACATAGTTTCTGCGGCCCCCTTCCCCCCTCCCCCTCCTCTCCCTTCTCCTCTCCCTTCTCCTATCCCTTCCACTCCTTCTCTTCCTCTTCTTCTTCTCCCTTAAAAAAATTTACAAACCATTCTTAGTTCTCAGGCAGTTCAAAAAGAAGCTGTGATCTGCCCCTGCATTAGTTCGGTGATTCACCCAAGCGGCATTTATTAAGTGCTTCCTCTGTGCCTGGCACCTCTTTGGCAAAGTTACTCCTTCTGACGGGTCCCCTCCCAGGCTGGGTACATACCTGGCAGGTTGTGAAATATCCCTGAGAAGTTGAGATGAGTTGAGCACAGTGCCGACCACAGCCCTGGGCTGGGGACCAGGGAAGGTTCCTCTCCTGCACCCCTGCTCCTTCTCTGCATGGTTTCTCCCTAACAACATGCCTTTCTTGACTTGACTGTAATTTTAATTTCTGCTGGAGGTCAGCTGGTCTTTCTTCCTAAATGGCCGCTCTCCCTGCTTGAGTTTTATGGGTAATGGCATCATCTTATCTCTGCTTTTACTTTGGAAACTGACTCCATATTAACCTCCTGCCTGGCTTCCATCCTTTACCTTTTCCCTGCCGCATTTGCTATGTGCCCTTCTCTTGTTTTTGTTGCCTCTCACTGCTGTACTCTGCCTCTGGCTTTGTCCAACTCACCTCCCTTCCTGACTGTCAGGGGCCTTCCCAGGAATCACGGATAGCCTTTATGCCTCTCTTGTGCACAGTCTCTTCCATTACTGGTCCCCAGGGCTCTGCAGTAGCCCAGGCCCCGATGTCAGCCTGAGGTCACAGCCAGTCACTGCCCAAAGAGGTGTCCACTTACTGGCTGCAACCCAGCTCTGTTTTGGACTCAAGAGTTTCCTGAGTATCAGAGCCCTGCCCTGCACTGTTCACCATGGTGGTTGCCTCTGTGATGAATTAGATCCCTTGGCATTCTTGCCCTCTTCACCTCGAAGGAGTCAGTCATGCACTGGTTAATTTGGTCTTTGCAACAGATAATAAGAAAGTAACATTTTTTATAAAAAAAAACCCTTCTTGGAGGTACAGATACATGATAAATAGAAACCTTATGCCTTAAACTGTCCACTCTTCCCTACTGGCATTCTTCCCTCACAGTTACCCATTCTACAGAAATCCACTGTAATGAAGAGGAGGAATAATTTGCACATTCCCAAGTTTCCCTTGGTTTGCAGAATTCACTGCCAGCTTTTATAAAGTAGTGAGCTCCCTTAGTGCATTTTAAGTGGCCTTCTTTGCAAGATTTTGATTCAGGTATAACTTTTCGGGAGCATAGGGAATGCATAAAGCACTCTCCGGCATATTCATGCTCACCTGGAGAGAAAAGTTACCCCAAGTAAGTGAGGAGAAGATCATTTACAAGTCTGATGTGGATGTTCTACCCTAAATCCCATAGGGCAGTAAGTTCATATTCCAGAATGTGGATTTCTCCTACTCTTTTATCTTAAGAAGCTCTCCTGTAAGAATCTGTCTTTGGAATGCAGGAAAGTCAAGATCTGAGGATTCGGGTCGAATGTGATTATGATCCATAGAAGGAATTCAACAGATCACGGTGGTATTTGAACAGACCCCTCAGAGAGTGCTACCCACTGAAGAGGGCCTTGTATCAGCTTTCTCTTTGCTCAGATGTTCCCAACCTGGTGTTCTCAGACCCCAAGCTGTCTACCTGTGGGCTTCCAGCCCTCTGAAAAGGCATGCAATTTTATGTGCCCCTGCTTCTATGCATCCTTTTGGGGAGAAAGTCTAGGGCTTTCTTTGGATTTGCAAAGGGTTTGGGATCCCGAATTCCTCACCCATGTCATTGTCTCAGGAGTTGAGATGTTTCACGAAGTTGGATCCTTTGGTTTGTTCTCTGCTGGGTCCCAGCTCCTGGAGCAGTGCCTGGTGCACAGTTGGTGCTCATTGTATATGTATGGGTTGAATGATTCAATAAGTGAATGAATAAAATGGCTGCACTGGGACTTGAACCTGGGCTGCTCTGACCCCAGAGCACTCTGCCCTTCATCCTCCTAAAGGAAAGAGGCTATTTGTTTTTCCAGGAAGGCTGGGGTGGGAGTTGGGCACACAACTTGTGAATCAAAGACCCAGATCGCTGCGAAAGAAATCTCAAAACAATAACCAAAGCAAAGACTGCAAGAGGCAAGACAAATCGGATTTTCTGAGGGGCTCTCTCTGAGCAGTTACCTCTGAGCCTGGGGAGGGTCTGGGCTCTGGCCAGCCCTGGATGCTGGTGGGCAGGAGATGTAGAGCAAAGTTCTTCTGAAGTGACTGTAGCAGGAAGCAGCTGGCTCCGGCTCTGGCTCTGGGGAGCAGAACACGGGCCAGGCTGCTGCCACGTTCTGTTGCAGAAGTACTGCCGGGGGCTGCTGTGGGTGCTGAAGGAGCCAGTTCCCTGAAGGGACAAGACACTGGACCGAGGGTCAGAGGGTCTAGTGTGCAGGCCTGACTCTGGCTCCTGGCACACCTTGGCTCCCCTGCTTCCCCCTCTAGATTTCAGTCTCTCTCTTTCTGTAGAAGGGTTTGCAGTGTTTGTTTTTATTCTTCCCAGGGTTAGTTGGGGGAGGTGGTGAGGATTGGTGACTGGGTCTTACAAACTACAAAGTATAGAAGGCCCTTGGGGAAACAGGGACCCAGCTGAATGTGCTGGACAGGTGTCCTCCTGTCTGGGGTCTGGGTCAGTGTGCTCGTACCCTATAGTCAGCTGGTCAAACAGATGCTCCTGGTGAGCAAGGGCTCCTGGGAAACGCATGGGGTCAAAGTTGGCCGGAACCTGGGAATGCATGGAGGGGGCTCAGAGGGGATGTGGCACTGCCATGGGAGACTCATAGGCTATTCAGGTGAGTGTGTGAAGATAGTCATTTGTCTGGAAAGCCGAAGAAGGAGGAGCTAGGACTCCATCTATGCCCTAAGCTAATGACCTGGCCCTTTTTGAGAATAGAGTCAGTTATTAGAGCCACTTAATTAATTCCAAGATGCTGAGCTGATCAAGACGGGTTTAGCCCACTCCCAGTGGCAAAGCAGGTGTTGGCTCATCTTGCGGGAAAGCGTGGCCAGTGGCCCATCTCAGAGTTATGGGGGTGGGGCCGTGTTCCAGTTAATAGAGGGATTTGTGTCCAAAGTAGCTGGGGATTTCCTGATTCAGAATCCTGGAGGGGAGATGAGCAATTCTCAGCATTTCCAGCACTCCTGAAGTCTGGTTTAGACTGAATGACACAGCAAATAGTCTTCCTGGACCCGAAGACCATTTCCAAGGGAGAGGGCAAAACTGTCATGAATGGGGTAAAGCCCTGTTGGATTGGAGATTTAGTGCCATCCTGCTCAAAAGCAAAGGAAATGGATGTTGTAGTTGCCTTGTCAGCATCTACCCAGGCTCTCCCTGATCTAGCAGCCTCATGGTTTGAGTGGCCCAAATTGTCCAAGTCAGTCAGAGAAATCCCACTCCCACCTTGCTGGAGGGATAGATGGAGAGATGGTCCAATCAGAACAAAGCTTAGGGCTTTAGTTCAGTGGTCTGAGAAATGTCACTCTTTTCCCCTCTGGATGTGAAAAGTCAAGCACAGAGTCCTGGTTTCTATTGGCAGCCCTTTTGTGACCATGACGGAAGAGGATCTGAAGACAAAATTAACACATGGAGGGCAGCTGAGTAGAGAGGATCACAAAGAAATGGAGCTGGACTTTCTGGAGGTATGAGTCCATAAATCTCCTTTATCATTCAAGTCAATTTGAGTTGGCTTTTCTGATTCTTTTTTATTGAAGTATAGTTGATTTACAGTGTTGTGTTAGTTTCAGGTGTGAATCACAGCAAAGTGATTCAGTTGGCTTTTCTGATTCTTGCATTGAGTGCTTTCTAACTGACATGTAGGACCTGTTGGTTTCTCAGGTTCTCTCAATCCTAGAAGTTAATGATTTGGCTGTTTTTTTTTTAATGTCCTGAGGCTAGAGCCCAAAGCAGGTGGAAATGAACATCTGGGGCTAATGTTCACCTTAGACACCAAGGCTTTGTATAGGAGGTTGGAACGTTGGAAGCTGATCTGTACTGGCACCTCTTTGACCAGATCATCTCAGATCCCTTTATAAGCATGGAGAGGCCCTCTTTGCATTGTTGGGACACTTAGGTCTAGAGGCTTATCTAGCTTGTGGTTGGTTTGTTGGTGGTTAGAGATGGTCCAGATCTAGAAGAGTCCAACCTGAAAATTGAGGTTTGTTCTTCAAATGGTCTGTGAGTAGGAAAACACTAGTGAATTGAGAAAATGATCTCTTCTCAGTTGTGTTCTTACCTGCCAGAGTCAATTATTCATAAGTCTTAGAGCTCACTGTGTTACTTAAAATTGTACAGTTCCTAAGCCCATATGTCAAGGGAAGCCAAACAAACAAGCTTCCGTTTTACAAATCCTCAGATGTTTCCACAAAGGCTCCCTTAACTGTCTCTGACAGTAAGAAAATTAATAGATGCAGCTGACAATGTGTAAAATGATCGTATGTGTCGAGGTCTCAGAGGATAACATAATGTCTTCACTAGAAACAATTGGTGTGTTGTGGATTAGTAGCACAGGAGATGGATGGCTAGAAAGCCTGCCATGGGTTAAATGACATCACTACTGGCCCTTTCAATCAGGAAATAGCTATCAAGGACCTGCAACGTGCCTAACACTGGGCTGGCACCCAGAATCCATGTGTACCAGATAATGTTAAAGGGGGAGAATAGCATTCCTTCACCCTGAGGAGCTGCCCTGTCAAGCTGGGAAGAGAAGGCACACATACCTACAAGCCAGGGTGTACTTTGCAGATGTATATGTTCTCAGAAGTCCGGAAGAAGGAAACAATTGTTGGTATCTGGGCTTTCTCAGGGAAAATGGGGCTTGAATTAGACTTCAAAGGAATTGAGCAAATTATTATTTGGACTGGAATTATGTATTATCGAATGAACCTTGAAGCAGCCATTCATTGGCTAGGGCTTGGAGATTTTATTTACCGAGAATGTTGGAAAAAAACTTACTATAACAAGAACTGGCCTGCCCTGTATTTGTCCTATATTTAAAACACGTAATTTTTCAAAGTAACAGCAGAGAACATGAAATTTAAATGTAGGCTTCTTTATGGAGTCTTGGAAATGACTTTTCTTCCTGGATGGAATTGGACTATTGACTGTGTTAGGTTTGGTGGTGATTGAGCAAAGAGTATTTTCTATTTGATCTTATTATATTTTAATCACATTGCAATAAGTGTCAGAATAGTACAAAATGAGAAACTTCACAGGCTCATATTTCATTATAAAGTCAGTTTGTACAGGGCTTTGGAAGGGACCTCACTTGCATTGATTTGCTGTGGTGATCAATTATAGCTCAGCTCTAACGGAATGGAGCTGGTGGGCCAGGAGCTTCCTCCATGCTGAGCCTGAAGGTCACTTCCCCACATCCTTCTGCCTGGAGCCCACCACTCTGTTCGCTGTTTTATGGTGTGACTTGAATCTGGAGGTCAGTGGATGAAATGCCACTCTCTGTGGCTCTGGTTTGCTGACACATCAAGCCATCATGGCTGAACAAATATTGCCTGTGTTCTGAATCATATTGTGAGATATTCATTTTTCTTGTCTATCCCCCACCCTCCTGCTTCCCATTCAAGCAGGTAGCAGGCTTGGGGCTTCATTGCCTCGGTGGAATTGCATGGCCAGGCTGCAGGCAGAAGTCGCCGGTGTGACTTGTTGGCTTTTATTTTCTACAAGCTCAGCCCTGTGGTGTAGGATGAGGTTTTAGGAAAAAGGCAGAATGCATGGGAAAAGCAAGAGGCAGAGAGCTTCTGTCCATCTCCCTTAAGAGGAGATTGCCCTGTCTGGGCATCCGAGGGTGGGTGACAAGTTCCAGACATGATACGTGTGCAGAGATGGAGCTGCAGCCCCAGGGTCCCACATCCCTGAGTGATGGCATGAAGGCAGCAGAGAGCTGCAACTCACCAGACAGAGGAGGCGATGAGAAATTCAGCAGCCAGTCAGCAATTCCAGAAAGTGGAGTCTCTGCCTCTTTCTGGGAACCACATAATTCTGGTGGGACCGGGAGAATAGGAGCCCGAGAATGACCCCATGGAGTTTGATGTCCAGTGACTCTGTGGCTTCCATTCACCACTGAAGAGGCTCGTGGCCAAGGCTGACTATTGGCGTCCTTGGTCCAACCTCTGTGGGGGCTTGGCATGTTCTCAAGATGTAGCCATGGCCGGCCTGCTTCTCTCTGCCTGCCTCTGCTGGCCCCCTGCAGTCTCCTGGGACAGCCCTTCTCTCTTACTGCCCTCCTAGGGTTTCTGAGAGGTTCAGGAAGCTGGGCTAGGGACGGAGGGGGAGTTGGAGAGAAAGTGCTCAGTCTGTCTAGTCCTTCCACAGCAGCAAAACCAAAAATACACCCTGGCATTTAATGTTATTTTTTCTGCCATGCTTATTAAACAGAGAGGCATAATGGAGAACACAAAAATCATCCCTCAGCTCATCTATAGAAGAATGTAGAATGATCTAGTGTTGAAACTGTGAACCAGTTCAGGCCAGCGGTTCATGTGGCATCTAACAATGTTGAGTATCACTGCTTCTCTCAAAAATTAAAAATATCTCATGACTTCCTATGAGTTTGCTGCAGTGCCTGGGGGTGACTTGGGGAACAGTTTGGGAATCATAATAATAGGATTCCATGGTATGTAAGTTTTATATATTGTTTGAAACTCTGACTAATTGCATGGTGCTATATTTGTATATACCACATATTACTGGACCCTACTGTTGGACTTTAAGGCCATGAACAAGTTATCTCCATTATAAACATTGTTACCATAAAGAGCTTTGTAGGTTAATCTTTGAGCACATTTCTGATTTTTTTTATTAGGATAAATTCCTAGAATGGAATGGCTTGGTCAAAGGGAGTCACAAGTTTAGGGCTGTTGGTATGAATCACCACCTTCCTCTGAAAAGGTTGTTCCAATTTATACTCACATTATGTATGGGCCCATTTTCCATACCATCACCAACACTAAATAGTGTCATTCTGTTAAATCCTTGATAGTCTGATGGCATCTGCTTGGTTAATTTGCATTTCTTTGGTTATTAGCAAGTTTGAAATTTTTCATATGTGTATTAGTCTTTTCTGAATTTCCTATTTATATCTTTTGCTCATTTTCCTCTTGGAGTGTGTGATGGTTTTAAAATATGCCTGCACATTCTTGGTCACTCTTTTTTCAAAAGGTGGAGCCTACGTCTCATCCCCTTGAACATGGGCTGGATGCAGTGACCCACTTCTAAAGAATAGAATGTGGCAGAAGTGACGATGTGTGTCTTCCAAGGCCTGACCAGAAAAGACATTGCATTTTTTACTCTCTGAAATGTTTTGCTCCAGGGGAAGTCAGTGACCATGTTGTGAGGACACTCAAGCACTTCTTTCAGCAGAAGTAGTGAAAGCCGCTACCTCAGGGGAGGAACTGAGGTCTCCTACCAACAGGCAGCACCAACTTGCCAAGTGGAAGTGAGCCACCTTGGAGGTGGATCTTCCAGCTCCAGCCAAGCCCTCAGATGACCGCAGCCCTGGCTGTCACTTAACTGCAACCTCGTGGGAGAGGAGTTCAGCTAAGGCCGCAAAGGTGGAGAATAAAACCTTATCTGCCAACTACTTCACATTTTAAAGTGAGGGGTTAGATCTGTGCTGTCCAACATGGTAGCCACCAGCTGCAAGGAGCTATTGAGCACTGGACCTGGTGAGTCCAAACTGAGAGGCCCTGTGAGTGTAAATACACACTGGATTCTGGAGACTTAGTATTTTAAAAAAAGGATGTAAAATATCTCAGTAAATTTTTATATTGATTACACATTGAAATGATAATATCTTAGCTGTGTTGGGTTAAGTAAGTCTAACAATAGGGTCTAGTAACATGTGGTATATACAAATATAGCATATACTTTTTACTTTTCACTTGATTGTTGATGATAAGATGACCTTAACAGTAACTAAAAGTTGATGAACTCAGTGATACATTGATTCTCGGCCTACCTGGGTTAAATTCTTTGAATCTTAGTGCCCTGTTGGTAAAATAGGAATAATAATAGTACATGCCTCGGTGGGTGGGTTATCAGGATGAAATCAGACAATCCAAGTAAAGTGTTTGGTTCAGTACCTGATACATGGTGAGCAGGTCAAAAATACCTGCTGCTATTGTTTTCACTAATAATCAAAGGAGGAAATAAACGAAGCATTACCTATCCCGACTTCCTCGACTCAGACTAACCAAACTGTGTGTTAAGAGGATGTGCATATAATACCCTAGTGAATTGTTTTACCGTCTCTGACAGAGCTCCAGGCTGCCCTCATTTCATAGCAGTGAGGTTTGACTGCCTTTCAGATGTCAAGCCCTTGGATTTGAAATCCCCTGTATGCTGTACAAATTAGTTAGCTTTATTTCATATTGTACACATGTGGAGTTACCACCTCTTGACTTCAACAAATTTATGTGAAAATCATGGAAATGATGCTTCTTTGAATCGACTAGAGCCTTTGGGTGTCTGTCTGAGACCTGCTCTGCCTCACACACCAAGCTCTGTATTTGCAGTTCCTTCAACTCAGCAAAGGCTCAGGCACCCCACCCTCCCCCTCAACCCCCAGATTCTAAGCCCTCCCTGAGGACCGGGCCGCTGGGCTCAGTTAGCTCAGCAAACATGCTTCACATGATGCTGGCTGCACCTTTTCCTCTTTTCTCGGAGTCTAGCAAAGGCCCCAGAGGGGGAGAACACAAGTGTCCCACACTCTAAAGCTAGGGGTTAGGCCTGCGCTGCCCAGTAGGGTAGCCACCGGCCATACACAGCACTGAGCACTGGATATGGGGAGTCCAAACTGAGAGGCCCTGTAAGTGTAAAGTACACACTGGATTCCAGAGACTTAGTATGAATAAAATGCCTGTAAAATATCCCATTAGTAAATTTTTATATTGATGGCACATTAAAATGATAATATCTTAGCCATATTGGGTTAAATAAAATACACTATTAAATTTAATGTCATCTGTTTCTTCTTACGTTTTTAATGTAGCTACTAGAAAATTTAAAATCACACATGAGGCTCACATTATATTTCTTGTGGACAGTGCCAGGTTAAACCATCTGTGCAGGTCTTGTCAAAGAGGGGGTTGTATGGGGAGGGGGCTAGAGATTTCAGAGTTTGTTGGCGCTGTTTCCCGTGATTCCTGTGGTTCTGAAGAGCCAGATGGGGCCCCCATCAAAAGCAGAGATTCAGACAGGGGTGGAAACCCGAGAAGGAGCCCACTTGAGAGCATTGTCTGGGAGGCGTGAGCTGAGTCCTCAGCACACGAGTAGACTTCCAGAAACTGCTTGCTGAGGCAGGCAGGGGCCGGCGGGAGGTGGTCAGAAGTGGACAGTAGGAGGAGGCTTTTTCCCTACCAGAGGACTGCAGGTGACAGACCCCTCTCCCCGCCGTGACGAGACAGGTGTTTCTGAAAAGGAGAACCAACCCTGCCCCAGCGCCCACAGAGAAAGACTGAGCATTTAGGGCTTGCTTCATCCAGATAGCACCACTGACATATCACAACCCTACATATTTGGCCTCTAACCAACACTCCCCTGCCCTGACCTCCATCCCGGAGGGCCAGATGCTCCGTGGGGGGAGGCGAAGAGGAGGTAGGGTGCAGAGAAGGCCCTGACAACCCCTCTCCCACGGTGGCCCAGAGCTAGGAGAAAGGATACTCTTAAACTGGATGAACTGAGAGCTCGTTTATCACACTGGGTTTTTTGTCAACCTGACAAAAAGGGACTATTCACTTATTACCCCGTGATCTCTTTCTAACTCGGCAGCTGGAGTGAACCTACCTATTAATATGTGTGTTGAATCAGGTCCCTCCTCAGCTCAGACCCCTCCAGTGGCTTCCCTCTCACTTGGATTAAGAGCCACAGTCCTTGGCATGTTCTCTCAGGTCACACCACCTAGGTGCGCTGTCCTGCTCTTGTCTGCATCTTGCCTCATCCTGCTGCAGATGTGGAATAATGTAGTCTCTCAAGGAGAGGTGGCTAATAAGCTCTGCTCTGTTCATGATGGGTGATTGCCCATATTTTTCCTTCTCATTGGTGGCATGAGCTTAAAACCTTATTAGCTTATGACTTCTACTAGCATTCCTACTTTACCAATTATATACACACCTGGAAGTAATGTTGAATGCATTAAGTCTTATCTATGGGGGAGTGTGGATAAAGCAAAGAGAACTATTTGGGGTTAAGACTCAAGAGCCGGCCGCTTGAGGAATGATGTTCCACTTGAACCCCCTCTGCCCCCAACCACATACGTTAAGGAATTAAAAGGTGATCCAAGACATCATAGGGTCTTTTAACTTCATCCCTCTCCTTCCCTCCCTCCCTTCCTCCTTTCCTTTCTCCCTCCCTCCCTTTCACCCTTCCTCCATTCCTTCCTCCTTTCCTCCCTCCCTCCCTTCTTCCCTCCCTTCCTCCCTCCCTTCTTCCTTCCCTCCCTCCCTCCCTCCATTTCTCCCTTCCTCCATTCCTTCCTCCTTTCCTCCCTCCCTCCCTCTCTCCCTTCCTCCCTCCCTCCCTCCCTTCCTCCCTTCCTTCCTTCCTTCCCAGATGTGATGACATAATCAGATCTGTCTTTTAAAAGCTAGTTAACTGGTGACTGTGTGAAGGATGAACTGGCATAGGTCAAGCAGACCAAGGAGGCTGGCACATTAATCTAGGAAGTGATGAGAACTTCAACTAAGGCAGTGACAATCAGGAAAAATTTGGAAGTAGAATGGTCAGCACCAAATGAGTTTGGTCTTAGATCTTCTGAGTTTGAGGCATGTGGCAGACACTGCCCAGCTCCCTCTGTCAGGACTGAGGCCCTCATTCCCCCAGGTGGCCTGGGTATAGGTGGATAATGGATCACAGCTGCATCCCTTCAAGGAATTTCCCTTGACCCAAAGGAGCTGCATTGTGCAGGAAGCCATGGAAACTTGGGAAGAAATGGTTACCAGAAGGAGAGAGTGGTGGGCAGAGAAGGCAATCTGAGAGTCCCCGTTGGATTTGGTAATATTGAGGTCATTGGTGACTTTGGCACAGATGTATGAGGAGGGGCAAGGTATGGGTTGCAGTGGTATGAAAACTATCTGGAAGGCAATGATGAGGAGCTGGACCTGGGTCTTGAAGGAAAGGTAGGATGTGGGGCATGGGAATACCTGCCATGAAGGGAGGATGATGTAAGTGAAGGAACTCAGGCTGGAGAAGTCACCTAGTTTGACTGGAGGGTGAGGGGAAGGTGGGAGGAACTCAGGATGGAAAAGTGAATGGTGTCCAGGCATGGCTGTCACTGAAGAAGAATCAACGGGGCTGTCTCCACACGTGTGGGAGTGCCACTGGGTTCAGGATACTGCCCTCTAGTGGGCACTGGGCATTGTGTCCCCGGAGTGGGGACCTGGCTGATCACATGGATGTTTTGATGGTGTGTTTATGAATGCAGATGTGATGAATTCTCTGAAGTGAGTTCCATTAAGCCAATTTAATGCCTTGATCAGTTTCCTAGCCTGTCTAGTAATCTCATTTCCAATACTTTTAATTTTACTACAGTTATTTTCAAATAATTTAATTTTGTTTGTGTAAATTTTACAGGAAGAATTTAATACATTTATCAAAGTGTATCCATTATAACTTCTGACATTATGAATTTCCTATTGTGACCATTGCTTCTGTCAAATCCAATTTTCCTGGACAAATATTTGCAGACCTAAGTTTTACCAAGGCAATTTGATATGTATATATAAAATTCTAACAAACTGTACCGTGTGAAATTTTAACCATTAGCTGTGCTATTTTGAGGAGATTATTCCTTCTAATAAAATTCATTACGACTAGGATAAAAGATTGATAGTTTATATTTATTTCTTCACTAATTTATTATAAATTTATGAGTAGCCTCTGTGAGATGGTTCTGGTTTGCTCTCTATCCAGGACTGAGTGATTGAATTGTGAAGGTAATTCTTCTGTTTCTGATTACTCTGTGTCCTGTATATAAATCATCTCCTCTGTTGGCGGCACCCGTTGAGGCTGGGATATCCTCAGGACTGGTGCAAGCAAGTGGTAGGATTTCCCTCTCAGCTCCGTGACAGCTCCCTGCAGAGCATTCATGCTGTGCTGTCCCTGTGCTAACACTTTATAGACATTATCTTATCAAATTCTCCTTTCTTATCCCATTTCACAGGTGTGCAAACAGCACCTTAGAGAAGTTAAGGGGCAAAATTGGGATTTGAACCCTGGTTTGTCTGAATCCAAAGACCACAGTTAAAACCACTGGGCTACACTGTATTTCACTGTATTTGTGTGCTCAGCAGACACCACTTACAGTCTGATGCTATTTGGGTGAGGGTTGGTTGGTTATGGTCGTAGAATGTCTGGTCCAGACCCTCCCCATCATTACACACACACACACACACACACGCACACATATAAACACACTACAAATGTGGAAACCAAAGCCCCAAGGAGAGAAGGGATAAGCCCAGAGTCAAATAGTTATTGGGTGGCACAGCTGGATAGGGGAGCCAGGCAGTGTGAGTTGTCTGAGAGGGGACTCCTGGATCCCAATTTCCTTTATTGCAGAGAAGTTGGGAGAAAATGCCCCAGTGATGGGGACTGTTAAATCACTGCTAGAAGTGACCATGTCTGCCAGGTGCCACATATCTCACCTGGGTCCTTCGGGCTCTTGGCAGGGTCTAGTTTCCCCATTAGAAGGAGCCGTGTGGGACCTCCAGACCTCTGGCCCTATCCGTGGGACACTGAGCAGGGAGCAGAGAGGAGGGCTGCCTCTTCAGTTTGGAACTCGGAACAAACGTATCACTTTTGGCCTCCATCATGAATAAGGCACTGAGGTATTTCAGGTCCTGCAACAACTGCAAAGAAGGTTTTTTTCTTTGTATTATGATAACATATTTACTTTTTCTGATTATATAAAGAATGCTGGTTCATTGTGGTGCAGTTTTCCTTTAAAGGGGTTATTTCTTAATGACCCTCACAGTTAGAATTATAATAGTAGGAGAATTCAAAAGGGGTCTTATTGTTTCCCCTTTTCTTTCTTGAAAGCCCACATTCGGACAAAGGAAGTGGGGGGCTCAGAGCATGAGACAAATAATGCTACACTTGACCTAATTAGAGGCTGAGTGGCTGGTAGCAGGCTGGGGTGGAGTTCTGAGGGATCAGCGCTGGCAGCACGGGCCCTCAAACCCCTCTGTCCCCCACCACCCCTGCGCCGTGACAAATAGTCATAATTACCTGTATGTACAAGGGAAGAGGACTTTCCACACTCTGCATCTCAGATATTTTCCACTGATGCTGGGAAAGAAAGTCTGTGAGGAGAGGAGGAGTGTGGCTGGGAGGTTACTGGGGAAACTGGCCAGGGAGTTCTTTCCTTCACTGCCCTCCTGTGCTCCCAGGAGTCTGGCCAGGGGTTAACCATAGATGATGACTTTGCTCTTTGAAGCTGGAGATACTCCTTCTGTTTCTAACATTCCACCCCAACGAGGCCCCACATCCAAAGACCCTGTTCTGGTGGAATATTCTTAGCAAGTCGGGCAAACACAAGCCCCAGGGCGGCTCTGCCAGTCTGCCTTCCTTGTGGTCCTCTCTGGGGCCAACGTGGGCTTCTCCTTGGCTTAGCATCTCAGGTGGCCAGTCTCAGGGGTGTACCTGGGAGGGTGGGATGTGCAGGACAACCACCAGTGTTCCTCAGCTTTTGCCACCCGGAGCCCCAGCCTCTATCAGTGGCAGAGATGTGGAGCATGGCCAGCGTGGCTAACCTGCCAGTGGATCTTTCTTTGTTTGGCTCCATTAGCCACTGACGTATCAGACTTTGTGAGATAAAGATTCCAAACCCCACCGGTGACTCCAAACAGCTTTCCACAGAAACAGTTGGTCTGTACCCCTCTCACAGGTAGTTTTGGGCAGAGAAAGAAGAAATGGCCGTTGCATCTTCCCAAAGCATTTTGTAACAGGACGATTTGTTCTAGGTGCAGTCTATTTTGCCCGACTCCTCTCAGACAGTCAATAATTCCAGTTTGCTGATGATTATCCTTGGTCCCTCCCCTTCCATCTGCCACCGGAGTCCGCCCCTCTCGCGGCAGCCACCCCACAGAACGCGGAAGCATCTGTCTCTCTAATGACCGGCCGTGGCAATCTCAGCTATTCAATATGGCGAGATGAAGAAAACATTTAATTCCTATGATATGGGGCACTCCAAAGCCAGATTTGACAACTGTTCCACTGAACGCTACTATTTCACAATTTCCTTAGATAATAAGAAGCCATTCTTACTCCCAGAGGGATATATTTACAAGATGGGAAGTTGATAACTAGGCCACTAGAATGACAAATGGTTTTGAAATACACTGTGCATTGACTGATGAACGTGTGCTGCCTTCTGTGAGAGGAAAGTCTTTCAGAGTGTCCTTAGCCTGAAGGGCCTTGAGAAGTGTCAGAGAGAAACCGGGGCCTGAGTCCTGCATCCTAGGGCCTTCTTGGAGTCAGAGGGAGAGAGCTTTTGGGTGAGGACCCCTGGACAAACATAACTGGCAGTAGGAGCTCTGAGGGAGGGAGATCCCTGAAGCCTGGGGGAAGCTGGGTCTGCAGAAGCTTCGTGTAGAGGTGGGGTGCACGTAGATGGTGAAGGATGGGAAGAGCTTTGGTAAATGGGGAATTGGGGGGACAGGGAGGGTGAAGACATCGAAACAGTTACAGTGAAAGTGAAGAGTGGTCGGCAGGGACCTGAGTGGAGGGGCCACTCTGTGGGTAGGGAAGGGACTGTAGATGAGTTCTCAGGGCTGTGCTCTTTTGACCTTGGCCGAAATACGTAGGTCCACGGTCATGCATGCAAGCAGGGGCAAGATGTGCCTCCTACACATAGGAGGTCTGGGCTGTGATGGGAGGGAGGGGAAGCCAGAGTTAGAAAATCTCCTTTTACTTCATGAAACCACAGACATACTCAGAGATTGGAGCAGCGAGAGATAGGCACAGAAATGATGCAATGGTTCGCCAAGAAACACCTTCCACCAACATTTTGCTTTAATTCCTGCTGCTTTAGGCTTTTATGAGTAATTAATTGGGGGAGTAAGCTCACGCCCTAGATTTTTTAGATAACTAGTAGGCCAGACAACTACCAGAAAGGAGGATTTCTCAGGGTCCCTCTGGGTCCTGTGTCTTCCTGGTACTTCCCTTCCTGGCACCACTTTGTGAAAAATGCTCCAAGCTTCAACTTGCTTGTCGGCTCAGAATAGGAGTCTATCTCCAACCCCAGCCTGCAAGTCCTCCTCCCACACCTCCCGATAATCTTTAGTCAGCTCACCCCATGGTGGAGTGAATCCCTGCAGATCTGGTTTGGGAACCCCCGGAGAGAAGAGGATTCTGTGACTTGTTCCCCTCTGCAGAACACATTTAACTTAAGAAGGAGGTGGATTAAATAAACTTTGTTATGAGATTTTCACCATATCTCTTGAGCTGTTATAATACCAGGCTTAAGCATTTCTACCCTAAACCCTACTCAAGTGCTTTCTAAGGCTCAGGGTGATTTAGTGATGATGTGATGCTTTTATTTTTGATACTTGCACCTTGCAGCAGGGCTGGGAAGGGTGGCAGGGATTGTGGGAGGGAAGAGCTGCTCTGTCAGATATACCCTGTAAGGATGGTTCCCAGCTCTGTCCCCTCATCAGCTAAATAGGCTAGTGGCCCCTGCTTTATCCTTCCGCGGGAGATGGGATGCGAGACTTTGGGAAGGGCAAGATGTGAACATGTTATTAAGGGTCAGTGTCATGTGGGTGGGCCTTGGCCCCTTGCTTTCAGCCTGTGGCTGGTATTTCACTTAACAGTTGGCTGCTTGAGCAGGTTGTGCACTGCTCAAAGGTGCTCAGCTGAGGCAGCATGTGGGGGCTGCACCTGTGTGCCCTTAGGGCTGTGTTTACCCCTGGGGGCACATTTTCTCATTCATAGAAAAGAATAGGCTATTTGTAGCACTGGCTAGGAACCCTCAGGCTGGTCTCAGAGCAGGGCCTGGTCACTCAGAAGTCCACACCTTGTGAATCCCTCTAGGAAAGAGCACTTACACCTTAACTCCATGCCTTCCGGCTTCTCATTTGTCCCTGCCCCAAATGTTGCCCACACCCTGGTTCCTCTGAAGTTCAAGCATCATTGCATTCCTTGAGGGGCCTGGAGTCCAGCCGAAAGCCTGTGCCAGGCAATGCTGACTGATCAAGATCAGTTCCCCTGACCCACTTCTGCTCACAAGCAATGTACTCCTGAAGTGGTTCCTCCACCTCTGGCAGCCATCTCCTCCTGCCCCGAGGCCCAGCCCTGACACCCATTGTGCTATCTTCACAAAGCCTCGGGGCCTGTTCCCTCAGTCTCATGCATCTGCTGGCAACTGTGGCCTCCAAGTTTGCATCTCCACCTCTGACTTTGAAAACCTCTCACCCATAGTCTCAACTCTCTCCCTGCTTCCTTCTGCTTCCCCCGCAACATGGCCAGGTAGGCAGGGCCTGGGGCTGCTGCCCGCCCTTCAGAAGGCCTGGCTGGGTCATGACATTGGGTCTGTCTGTATTTAAGGAGAAACTACTTTGGCTGACTCTGTTGCCTTCAGCCCAGAGAAAAGGCCCTTTCCACCTGGCCAGTCTGTTCAACAATCTGAGTGGTTCATGGGGAGGGGATGCAAATCCCCAGTTAGCTATTTAGAAACTTCCTTTTGTCTTCTATGCATAAATTCCTCCAAGAGATTCTGCAGGGGCAGGGAAGAGTTCATTGAAGGCAGGGTTTAGAGACTCAAAACTGAGTAGCTCAATCATTTAACTGCCCTTGGGACTCCCTACTTGTTACCCACCGAATCAGTCTGTCTAAAGCCATTCTTTGGCTTTAGTCCACTACCAGCCACATTCCCGGCTTCCCCCAGGCCCCAGACAAGGTCTGAGGTCTGGAGGAAGGGGGAGGAGACAGTCCAGGACACACAGAAATTTCCCAGCAGCTCTTTAGGTGCTAAACAAAACCAAAAGAAAATGAACCCAGATTCATTCTCTGATTGCTTAGATCTTATTAGAGCCTGATTACATAATCTATCTTGGTTTACATTCTCTCTTACCCTGTTTTTTAATTGGTGATAATAGAGCTTGAGAGTCTCATGTTGGGCTCATACATCTGGCTGGGGTGGGTGGGTAGAGGCAATTTACTGTAAGCATAATTCTGGGAGACCCAGAAGTCTCTGCACAAACAAGAGGTTGTTACTAACAGTGGTTGCTTTGTGTTGTGGGATTTGCAATCAGGATTGATCAGCATTGCAATAAAGGGTCACTAAATTACCGGGTGCCACAGCTCTGGTAGAATCGTTGGGTTTGTGTTCTCTGGGGGTAATCCTTTAGCTTCCATGGGCCTGACGAAGCTAGCTAGAGAAAGTTGGCAAGGGAAAACTTTATGTGTTTATAGAGTAATGTGGGTGGCAAATTTAGTGTATTGGTCTATCCCTATGCCCCTGAGTTCTAGGTCCTGCTTTCTCTGCCCCCACTGCTGCAGATGGCAGGAGGCCCTAGTCCCAAAGGAGACCTGTGAGAAAAGGTCCACGTTAGGCAATATAAACAACAGGTAGGGCATAACAAGGCACAGCAATGGACTCTCAGCTATGTGCTTTATGGTCAAAGAGAAGCTTCTTATCTATCCTCACAGCACCCGTAGTGGCCAGGAGGAGTTGATGGAGCATTTCCTCCAGGCCCCTCAGGAAACCTGGAGCTGAGGTATTTTTCTTCTGCTCCTTATTCTCCTCGCTGGATGAGGCAGTTTAGCTGTTGGCATTGATCTGCCACCATTCTTTTCTTTTTGTTTTTTAACCATCACGTTATATAGCACATTCTTTATTTTGACTTGTTTTGCTTTTTGCCTGTGTCTCTCCACTAGACTATAGCATACAGGAAAGCTGTGATTTGTGCTTGTTTTGTTTACTGCTGGGTCCCCAAGGTTTAGCATAGGGCCTGGCGTGCTCAATCAACATTTGTTGAATGAATGAAGAAATTCTGTCTTCAAGCTGTCAATAGACAATAATACTGTCCATCCCACAGACTCCTTGTGAAAGACATTGATTGTCAATAATTCAAGCACTTCCTTGACATGATATTTTATGATATAGATTCAGACTGCTGTGTGTGTGTTTGTGTGTGTGTGTGTGTGTGTGGTTCTGGTCTGAAGATTAATTGTTAAGTGTCGGAATTAATATTGTTGCTGTCGTTATCATTTTTTAAAAATTTTTTAGAATTTTATTTATTTTTTTATACAGCAGGTTCTTATTAGTTATCCATTTTATATATATTAGTGTATACATGTCAATCCCAATCTCCCAATTCATCACACACACACACCCCCGCCCCCGCCACTTTCCCCCCTTGGTGTCCATACGTTTGTTCTCTACATCTGTGTCTGTTTCTGCCCTGCAAACCGGTTCATCTGTACCATTTTTCTAGGTTCCACATATATGCGTTAATATATGATATTTGTTTTTCTCTTTCTGACTTACTTCATGCCATCATTATTTTCAATGTTTTGTTTTGTCATTTTGCTACCTAGATGTCTATTTGGTTTCTTTTTTCTTTCTTGGTGAAAAAGGAACACATCTCTTTGCCTACTGTTGATGACTTTTTTACAATACCAGCTTTCCTTTATGCTTGTTCTTATTCATTTAGCTTGGAATTAGTGTTTTGTTTAGTTATCGCTAGCAGTTTGTCTGATTTTTTGGGCCAGAAATGACTTCTTTTCTGCCTGGTGGGGAGAAAGTCACTATATTTGGAAAGCAATTTCCCCAGATTCAGGAGCTAAATTGATTTTATGATTTAGATATTAAGCTTTTTTTTTTGCCTTGTAAGTTTCTAATTTTCCTTTAGAAGAAATATATGAATAGCTGTCTGCATATGTCTGTCTGAAAGGATGGAGCCATGTAGGTCCATGAACTTACATTTATAATCTCCAGTGGACTAAAAAGAGAGAGAGAATGGGACTCACACACATGCGTAAGGCCTGCCTGCTAACAGATATGCTCTTCAGAAAGTTATATATATTTTAGAGTTTGGATCAATGATTTGTAGATCTCAAATCCTTTGAAACAAGGAGCGACAAGACAGGCCTCTAGTACAGAGCATCATCATGAGTGTCTAAAGGATAATGGGGTTGTCTCAACTGAGTGGACTCCTTAATATTAATTTTCTTTGCTTTATTTTTTGAGGTGTTAAAAAAACTTGTTTTGCCTAATATATTAGCATTCATTCCTAGGCTTTGAAAACTAATCCTACTTTGAAAGGAGAGTTTTAAATTTGAAATATGAGGCCTGTATAGTGGTGCCTTGAAATCATTAACTGTCCCTTCAATATTCATTGCAGGTATATCCATCATGGGGAACTTGTTTGTCATTAACGTGAGGGGGATGCAAAAGCGAAACCTCCTGGAACCCCTCCAAGGGTAATGTTGTCACTCAAAACTTTGTCCTGGAATCGATCTGACCTCAGAAATGGGCCATACCTATTGACAAAATGACAGTTGGTAGTTTTAACAGATCTGACGGGTGGCAGTTTTCGCAGATGGAATGGGAGTTGGTTTGTAGATGAATCCGCCAGGCAGCTTTGGCCCTGAGCAAAGTTTCTGTGGTTGAGTCTAATTAGCCTGAGGGGTCAAAGGGCAGGGCACCTTGGAATTGATGTTTAATTCCACATTTCTGCCAGGGATGTGGCTTATCTGCAATGCAGCCCGGCTGCCACAGGCCTGGCCTGGCAGAGGGGGCATTTATATTTGTTTGGGTCTCTGGCTAAAGGAGCATTAATCTATGTATATATGATACCTGGATTAAAAAATGTTAACCACTTCCCCACGTCCCTCAAGAGCCTCCATGGCTTGTCTCCTTATGTGCTTATTGACTTGTGTGCTATTGATTCCCTGTTGGAGCTGGTGACTTCTCAGTTTTTGCTCTTATTCAGCAATTTTGCTTGTTAAATTCTAATCTGGGTGTAAAACATTTTTCAATAAAGCCAAAGCTTGAGGATCATCCATTTGGAAGGGAAGTTAGATCCATAGAGGGCCTTCAGAGTATTTCCACTGAAAGGGCTTTGCCTGTGCCGAGGAGCAAATACTCTCACTCTAGAAATCTTTCTGGTCATGGCAGAATGGGCCAGAAATGTCTCTTTTTAGAACTGAGTTTCAGTTCTTACGTAAACCACGCTGGTTTCTTACAGAACGCTGTTTTCTTGGTCCAGATGAGGAGGAAGCCCAGAGCTGACCAAACAGCCTTGACCCCACTGCTGATAAAAGCCTCCAATTCCCAGCTTGTCCCTTTGCCAGGCCAGGGAATTTTCTGTGGTGTTGCAGTCCAGGTATGGGAATATCCAATTCCCTTTAGTCTTCAATAAATTCAATTTAACAAACACTTATTGAGGGCTGGCTCTGTAAAATTACCATGGAAACCCAAGTGGAATCTTTAAAATCCCCTGGGGGAGTTGTTCAGAGTTCCCACATTCATTGACACTTCCGTGAGCAGGGTGGGTGCATCTTGGTCCGACTCATGCCTGTTGTATGTTTGCATTCAGCCCAAACAGCAGAAAGGGGAGACAGATGGATGAACATTTCTAAAGCTGATAATAGGGCTTTTTGTCCCTGGTGGTGTAACGTTGGATGCCCAGGGAAGACAGGTGAGGAGCCAGAGCTTTGGTTTCTGTTGGAGCAAAGAGCTGAGTTCAGCCACAGCTGCCTCTACACCATAGGGTCATCGCCCCCATGCTTGGCACCGGGGCAGGACCTACAAAGGGATGTCTCCATGCCTGGTGACAGCCTTGACTGTGCACCTTGCAGCACAGGGGGGTGCTGTGGCTTCCCGAGATCAAAGCCTCGATTATGTGAGGCACTCATCCCACAGTGGGAGCAGGGCTTGTCCCTGACACAGGGCGGAACCACAGCATCATTGTCCTGCCGGGGTCTTAGAAGAACTGGGAGGCTTCATGCTGTTTTTTCTTAAGAAGACAGTAGTTCCAACTGTGCTGAGAAATGTTCCAACTCAGAAAAGTGGAAGATGGGGCTTTGACATTTAAGGTCATTGTCAGGATTATAAATCTTTGGGTTGCAAGTGACCGAAAAAAAAAAAAAAAAAAAGAGAGAGAAGAAAATTAAACCGGCTTAAACTATGAAGGAAATCTGCTGGTACAGTTAACAGAAAAGTCCAGATGTAAATTCAGGTGAGGATGAACCCAGGAACTCAGTGATGTCACCAGGGACACCGTTTCTTTCCATTTTCTGTGCTGCCTTTTGACTGGTTTCCTAGATGGGCCCATGCTGGCCACCAGCAATTCCTAGGGCTGCAGGCTTCCTCCTCCATGTCTAGCAGGAAGTACAAACTTCTTTGCCTTGACTTTCCGGGCAATACTGAGATTTGCCCTGAATGGGTCATTTCCAACCTAGACAGCCCAGGACTCTCTGAGTCTGAACTGTGCTTGGAATTTTTTGCTCCTGGGAGAGAGGGATTTTTTTTTTTCCTCCTGGTATGCTTTTCTTAGGAGAGGTGATTCCTTTGATAGGCTTTTGTTTTTCCCCTAAATAAAAGTCATATTCAAATATTTTCTTTGCTGATCTTGGGTCATCTAAAATCAGCAATCAAATCACATCCAGGGATGAATTTCCAGTGGGTGATGGTACATCTACCTAAGGTGTGTCACCTTTCAGCTGGTGGACTCTGATCTCCACTGTGTGCGCCCCGCCTCATCATCATTTGGACAGGCTCTCTGTCCTGGTGTACACCGTATTCCTCCAGGTACACTGCAGAGCCCACTGGGCCTCCAATTCCCAGGGTCCGAATGGAACAGCCAACCCCCTCTCACACTCCCTCCGTCCCCAGAGGAGGAACATTTAATTTTCAGTAGCTCATTGTGCCTTTCATCTGGTTTTGCCATTGTGATGTCCTTTCTGCTCTCTGTCTCCTTAGAGCCACCCTCTGAGGGCTCAGGGATTCTCATCATCTGTGCATAGCATGTGCCCCCTGTACGTAGGTCTGTTGCTCTGCATGTACCAACTTTGGATTACTGCTTAATGCCTGCCCAATAGCAGTTACATCTGAGATTCCACTTTCCCTCCATCTATGTACGTATCTCTGTCATCAACCTTGAAAATGGCTTTTGTTTCCTGATATATCATGTCCCTATTTGGGGGACATTGAATTTTCTTCTCTTGGGGTGGTTGTGTTTGTGCTCAGCCAGTGTCTGTGCACCATCAGACTCCAGGGGCAAAAGATGGCACTTCTGATGGTGGCTTGGTGTGCCAGGTCCAGTGTCTGCCCGCTCAGCGCACTCCACAGGGTAGCCCTACTTCTTTCTTGGCATCATGCGGGCCAAGCACCGGGATGATTGAATGCATTTGTGTTCAAATTAATGAGCTGCTTTGTCACCACGTGGACCTGCCAGAGGTAAGAGTGTGCAGGTGTCCGTGACACTGATGTAGTGACCCCCACGCATGAAGGTTCTGTGGGCAAAGTGCCATGTTTACGTTTCCCTTCTGCAGGGTCCAGAATCAGAAGTTGATGACGTGGAGCAGTTTGTCCTAGAGAGGTGATGGCTCTGGGTGACAGAGTGTGAGGGAGTCTCCCAAAGATGATAGAAGCCAACTCTGAGATATGAAGTGTGGCACTGGATGTCTTCTTAAAGATACAGGCATCTCCTAAACTCCATGTTATAGCTACCCTCAGCCACGAGGGCTGGGAGGGAGGTTCACACTGACTCCTTGTGCTATTGTGGGTTAACGTTTTAAAGATTGGCCTGTGGAAAAGGAAGTGTGTGCGGCCACCACACAGAGCAATGGGTGTGGGTACCTGAGTTTCCTTGTGACAGCCTGAGCCTCCTGGGGAGGGAGGCTCTGTGGTCTCTTCGGCTTTCTGGCTCTTGCGTCTGTTACAGGATGCGCTGGATGCTATCTGTGCCCGTCCTGACCCCCTCTCTCCCAGTGCTCCCATTCCCTGGCTGCTGTGTGCTGTGAGTTCTCTAGGAATTGCCCTCTGCCCAGGAAGTTTTTTTTTTTTTTTTTTTAATTTTTATTGGAGTACAGTTGATTTACAATGTTGTGTTCGTTTCTGCTGTACAGCAAAGTGAATCAGTTATACCTATACATATATCCACTCTTTTAGATTCTTTTCCCATCTAGGTCCTTACGGAGTATTGACTAGAGTTCCCTGTGCTGTACAGGAGGTCCTTATTAGTTACCTAGTTTATATATAGTTGTGCATATATGTCCATCCCAATCTCCCAGTTTATCCCCCTGCCCCTTTCCCCCAGGTAACCATGTTTGTTTTCTACACCTGTGACTCTGTTTCTGTTTTATAAATCAGCCATAAAAAAGAACAAAATAGGGGCTTCCCTGGTGGCACAGTGGTTAAGAATCTGCCTGCCAATGCAGGGGACACGGGTTTGACCCCTGGTCTGGGAAGATCCCACACGCCGTGGAGCAACTAAGCCCGTGAGCCATGGCCGCTGAGCCTGCGCGTCTGGAGCCTGTGCTCCGCAACAAGAGAGGCCACGACAGTGAGAGGCCCGTGCACCGCGATGAAGAGTGGCCCCCGCTTGCCACAACTAGAGAAAGCCCTCGCACAGAAACGAAGACCCAACACAGCCAAAAAAAAGAAATAAATTAATTAAAAAAAACAAAATAATGCCATCTGCAGCAACATGGATGGACCTAGAGATTGTCATACTGAGTGAAGTGAGTCATCAGAGAAGGACAAATGCCGTCTGGTATCGCTCATATGCAGGAGCAGAAATGCCCAGAAGCTTCGCCACCTCTCCCACCCCTGTGGCCAATGACTGACTGACAAGGGGGTATAAAAGTTCAGCCCACATGCCTCAGGGTGGGGTGAACTTCACAGGGAAGGTTGGTGCTTCAGAGCGTGTCACACTGTCAGGCTAAAGCCAGACTCCAGCTGCAGCCACACGCTTGCTTGCTCCCTCCCCTCCCTTGTCCTGTTGCCTCACTCCTCCCCATAGTATTTGTTGAGTTTAATACATATTCCCGAGAATATCTGCTCAGTAGATCACACGGACCCAGATGCCTGTCTTAGTTCTTGCTTCTAGGGAATCTGACCTCAGGTACATGGTCACTGATGACCAGGTTTGTGTCATCAGCATAGGATTAATGGGGTGGGGTGTCCTCCATACATTCCAGTCCTGCAGACCCATTCTCCTTCTTTGCCTCCCCTGACACTTTCTCTCTTTTCCCTACTTAGCTGGTTCATATAATTGCACACACTCACCTACTCACCCATCCACCCATCCATGCACCCTTCTGCCCATCTGTCCACCCATCCACTCACCCAGAGACTGACCTTCAAACCCTCCTGTATAGTGAAAAAACCAGGATTCAGATTCTGCCCAGATGGAGACTGCTTGGGGCCACCTATTGCTTCTAGGCTGGGCTTCATTTCTGTTCCTGTAGAGAATGGGTAAGCCTGGGAAACAGAAGGGTGAGTGTCACTGCTCTCAGCCAAGAACACCCATCCAGAAGTGGGAACTGGCCTGGTGGACCTAGTATGACACGCCTTTAGTACCTTCTCTGCCATTTCATGAGCTTGTTTTCCTAGAGGCTCACCACCTGGTCCTGGGTCACAGCAGAAGGAGGAGGGGGAGTGTTTTTCACTTACAAATGGTGTAGGAAAAATTGAGGCAAATTATCTGGCTGCTGCATGAGTGCTTTATTGATTAAAGAGCGCCAATCAAATTAGCTGTCAGAAGAGAATGCAGATGGCACCATGTGGAATGGATTTTCTATATCCCCTAATTGCATTATTTCAATCAGCAGGTGAACATTGCATGGCCTGCGGTGGGATTTGGGGGGTTTGGGGAGAGGGGGTGGGTCGACACACACTATCTGGGCCAGGCTGAGGATATGGGTTTGGATGTCATGAATATTTTCATATCAAGATTGAGGCATTAACAAAACGGATCTGGATTGTTTTATGGATTCAAGCAGGGCAGGGCAGGACTTCAAGCAAGTGCTTACAGGATAGAATACCTCCCCGACGCTTGCAGGTTGGAGATGTGTCAGTTCCTAGTATAAGTGATTGAAACAACTCTCTTCCACATTTTGAAGCTGGTATTACTTAGCACTTAAGGTCTGAAGTTCTGGTCCAAATCTCAGTTCTATTCCTTACTAGTTGAGTGACCGTTGGCAGGATACTTAACCTCTTCAATCCTCAGTTTCCTCATTTGTGTAATGGGGCTTATAACTGTACCGTCTTCACAGAGCTATCGTGAGAATCAAAGGGGATCGTGTATGCAAAGCGTTTAGCACAATGCCTGGCACATGAATGATGCTAAATAAACGTGAGCCCTGTGACTTCCCTGGTGGCGCAATGGTTAAGAATCCGCCTGCCAATGCAGGGGACACGGGTTCGAGCCCGGTCCAGGAAGATGCCACGTGCTGTGGAGCAACTAAGCCTGTACGCCACAACTACTGAGCCCATGTGCCACAACTACTGAGGCTGTGCACTGCAACTACTGAAGCCTGCATGCCTGCAGCCCACGCTCCACAAGAAGAGAAGCCACCGCAATGAGAAGCCCGTGCACTGCAACGAAGAGTAGCCCCCATTCGCTGCAACTAGAGAAAGCCCGCACACAGCAAGGAACACCCAACGCAGAAAAAATAAATAAATAAATATACAAATAAATAAATAAATAAAGATAGATAGATAGATAGATATATGAGCTCCTCCTCCTGAAGGCCATTTACCTTTCCTTAGGACACTTGGAAATTCAGAAGGTTTCCCAGGCTGGATTGTGGAATGGCTGCTTTAATGACAGAGAAAGACCTAAATGCACAATTTCTGCTCTTCTCAGAAATTCTTTTTATTTATTTATTAAATTTATATCTTTTTATGTATTTATTAATTTATGAATTTTTCTTTGGATTTGACTCTTCCTCTGATCGGGCAAGATAAACATGTGAGCTCTTCCCAAAGACCCAGCCGGGTGGAACGTTGAGTCTCTGCTGGTAGTGGCGTGGTTCTGTAGCTGATCTTCATCTACCATCCCCTCCCAAGTGCCCACTGGCAAGCTCACTTCCATGTCAGTGCAAGGTCCACTCCATCACAAAACTGCTTGCCACTGAAAAAATTACATCAAAGGCTTAACTGGTTTCTTAGGCTCCATGTGGCCCCAAGTTTTGGATGACCTTCAATTTGGGATAATTTGTCGTTCTTCCTCCAGGTTAGGATGTTCTGTGTAACTGGGATTTGAGTCTAACAGGAATTTGGATTTGGTGCTCAGTAAAAAAAAAACTACAGATGCATTGTTGCACTGTAGCCATCCTGTTGCCTGGCAGCTGTGGGCTTTGAGAGGCACAGCTGTTTCCATGGTGGGGAGCTGCTGGCTGAAGGCAACTGATCAGTGAGCTCCACCAAGTGAGACCCGTGGCAGCAGCTTCTCTTGGCACTGGGACTGCTGAAGCTCCCAACTGAGGACCCCCGTAGAGTTCTGGATGGAAACAGCTGGGCAGGAGTTAGGAGGAGTGGTGGGTGAGATCTGTGGGGTCCCAGCCTAGGCTCCATCACCTCCTTGAAGTAAAAGCTCCATTTATCATTAGCCTTGGGCCTGGGGTGGCATCTGTGACTCCTCTATACCATGCTGCAGCTTGGGGACATCTTTGGCTGTCCATGTTGTGGTCACTTGCTTCCGTCTTCAAAAACCCTCTTTTTCATCTCCCACCTGAGAACTTTATCCTTTCTTGGGCAAGTGCATTACCTCTCCTAGAAGAAAGGAGTTTGCAGGTAAGGGACAACCATAAGATGGCATCAGGGACCACTTTGCCATTTGGAGAAGCAAAAGATGTTCTTTGGGTCAGAAGAACAGCTACTCTCACCTCCACCATGATGGCCAGGCAGAGTGGGATGTTACAGGCAGAGGAGGGAATTAGGAGCTTTTTCAAACCCTCAAAGACTCATTCATGTGATCCATCCTTAGGTGTTGGGGTCACAAACATGACTTTGGCCAGATCTGTCCAGGTCACAGGAGAGGGGAGAGACTGAAACCATATCCTCATTCTACATGCTTCACAGATGGAGACCAGGGTCTGTAATAAGGAATGCTCTTTGTTTTATAAGAAAACACACACAAGCAAGCAAGCAAACTCCAGGAACTTCACAGTTCAGAGTACTAAAATCTTCCAAGAGAAAACTCCAAGGAAATCCAATTAGGAAGCCTTTAATCTAATAAGTCTCTGTGCTCTGGGACTGTGTATCATGAAGGAGAAGGGGGGAGGGTGGGAGGTAGAAGCCCAGGGATTCTTTCCATCTGGGTTGGCAGGAGCCCTGGGTGAGGGCAGCCTGGCCAGGATGCTGATGGAATGCTTCTACTCAATGAACCAGAGACAGGTTGAGCGAATCCTGAGAGCTGTCTGGTTACTCCAAGTCCCTTCCTTCCTTCTCCTCAGGCATTCCCCTGGGTCATACACCCCTGGCATCTCTTGTTTGGACTGTGATGCTGTGGTCCATTCATTGTGCATCCAGCTGAGTGAGGAGAAGTGTCATATGCAATGTATGACTGATAATAACTAAAGCACTAATGTTTCAAAATAATTTACCTTTTTTCTAGATTAGCAAATTCAAGGTTGTTATTTTAAATCTCATTTTCCTTCTGCTGTCATTCTGATAGATGATGAGAGATGCCATAACAGAGTTTGGGGAGTTGCATGCGACCCATGGCCTCTCTTACTGACATCAAAGCCTGTGGTCTGGAAATGTCCACAGGAGTGGGTCAGGCTCAGGCAGTGAACATGGCTGGAATTAAAGTAATAATTGGTATCATGGACCTTACAACAACTCCTAAGAGGCCTCTTGCCTTCTGTCTTCCCTCCTCCCATTCATCTTCCACACTGTAGACAGAAAGATTTTTCTAGGATGCAATTGAGATTGTCCTTCACAGTTTCCTCTTCCCAAAGATCAAAGCCCACACTCCCTGGAAGCCCCCTTGGCATGGCCTACAAGACCCTGCACGATGGCTTTCAGTCTTCCAACTTCCAGCCACAGTCCCCAGATAGCATTAAGGCCAGGGATGGTTGAGTGTGGGTAATATATAGTTCCACCCACTGGTTGTTTTTCTCTGCATTTCCAGCACCAGAGACTGAAGACCTGTTTTACAGAGTCAGAGGGTTGGTGGTGGAGAAGTGAATGCTAGCTTTGGTGATTCTGTCATGACTTGGCTTTGCTTCTCCCCCTTTCAGGTGAGCTGGAGTACTAGGGCAGGGTCTTCAGGAAATACTTCCTTGATCTTCCCAAACTGAGGGATAGGAAAAATAAAGTGTGTACCATTATGAAGATGTGGGGTAACCTCTTCAGCTTGTAGAGGCCCCAGTTTTCTTGTGACAAAATAAACCTACACTGGCAAGTTGGCAAATGTTTTTCTGTTGCTGTTATACAAAGAAATCTTCAGACCCTTGTTAAAATACTATGATTCAGGGGGCGGAGTCAAGTTGGCGGACCAGGAGGACGCGGAATTCGTGTCTCCGCACAACTAGGGCACCTACCAGGCACCGGTGGGGGACCACAGACACCTAAGGGGACGGGAGGAAACCCCAGCGTCTGGGTAGGATGTGGGGCGTGGGGGGAGTGAAGGGGGAGGGGAAGTGGAGGCAGGACGGGACCGGTGCCCCTGAGGGGTGGCTGGGGGAGGAGAAGGGATCCCACGCCTGAAGGGGGAAATTGGGGGACCACTGGGAGGACAGAGGGTCAAAGGGGAGCGTGGCCAGGTTTCCCTGTGCACTTGGGCCCCTGGGAGCCTGTGGAGATCCCGGGCCTGATCCTCTGCCCACCAAGCCTCCCTCCAGCTGCGGGTCCTGAGAGAGTGGGGTGGGGGAAGGGGGGGCAAAAGTAAAGGTGGACCTCTGGACCAGCACCCCTGAGGGGTGGCTGGGGGAGGGGAGGACTTCCTATACCCAGCGGGACCCACCCACAGTTAGGGGTCCAGCGGGGACGGGGGAGACCCTGGGGGAGATGGTGGGGGAGGGGCGTGGAGGAATGGAAGGAAACTCGGCCTAGGTGTCCACTTAGGCACCAGGGAGCCTGTTGGGCTCCGGGGCCTAATCCTCTGCCCTCGGAGCCTCCCTCCTGCCACTCAGAACCCAAGCCCCGCCCCTGCACCCCCGCCCAGGGCCCTACCTCTACACTTGGAGACCCCCTCCAATGCGCTGGGCCTAAACCCCACCCACACACCCTCGCCCAGGGCCTTACTTCCAAACTCCGGAACTCCACACTCCAGAGGCCCTCCTTTCCACGTGCTGCGTCTCCCCTTCTGTGCAGGTCCTAAGCAGAGGCCCTGCCCCATGCTTGAATGTGTGCCCCCCCGCAGCTGAGGCCTTTTCTGGCTGCAACTGCGTGGGTCCTGAGCCTAGGCCCCACCCCATGCTCAAACGTCACCCCCCACCTGCCTAGGTCCCACCCCTGCCTAAGTTCCACCCCCCCAAACTCTGCCCCCATAGCCAAGGATTTTTTCTTTCTTTTTTATAACCTCTTTATTGGAATATAATTGCTTTACAATGGTGTGTTAGTTTCTGCTTTATAACAAAATGAATCAGTTATACATATACATATGTTCCCATATCTCTTCCCTCTTGCGTCTCCCTCCCTCCCACCCTCCCTATCCCACCCCTCTAGGTGGTCACAAAGCACCAAGCTGATCTCCCTGTGCTATGCAGCTGCTTCCCACTAGCTATCTATTTTACATTTGGTAGTGTATATATGTCCATGCCACTCTCTCACTTCGTCCCAGCTTACCTTTCCCCCTCCGCATGTCCTGAAGTCCATTCTCTAGTAGGTCTGCTTCTTTATTCCCGTCCTGCCCCTAGGTTCTTCAGAACCATTTTTTTTTTTTAGATTCCATATACATGTATTAGTATACGATATTTGTTTTTCTCTTTCTGACTTACTTCACTCTGTATGACAGACTCTAGGTCCATCCACCTCACTACAAATAACTCAATTTCGTTTCTTTTTATGGCTGAGTAATATTCCATTGTATGTATGTGCCACATCTTCTTTATCCATTCATCTGTCGGTGGACACTTAGGTTGCTTCCAGGTCCTGGCTATTGTAAATAGAGCTGCAATGAACATTGTGGTACATGACTCTTTTTGAATTATGGTTTTGATATATGTTATTATCATATCTGTTAAAATTAACAATAATCTTTGGCAGTGTTTAGTATCTTTCCATAAAAAAATTTTCCTGAATATTTACAAAATGTCTTTATAATTGGCTTGTCTTAATCATGATCCAAAGTTCATACATTACATTTGTTTGCTATAGTGGTTTTAAGGTATGTCCTCAAATTGTTTGACACTTCTCCCTTCAAAAGATGGAGACCAGTTCCCCTCCTCTTGAATGTGGGCTTGATTTATTGTCTTGCTTTAGACAAAGAATGTGACAGAAATGGTAGTATATGACTTCCAAGGCTGGGCCATAAAGACATTGATTCTTCCACCTTATGCTCTCTTGGAGGGGTCATTGTGAGGGAAGCTTGTTGCCACGTCATGAGGATACTCAATAGCCTGTGGAAATGTCTGCATGGGGAGGCGCTCAGACCTCCTGCCAACAGTGGGTATCAACTTAACAGCCATGTGAGTAAGCAAACTTAAGCTGGAAGCACTTCCTTAATTCCAGGCAAACCTTCATATGAGTCCACAGCCCCAGCTCACATCCTGACTACAACCTTATGAGAGACCCTGACCCTGAGCCACTACCTAGCTAATGAACCTTTGAATTCCTGATCCACAGAAATTGTGAGATAAATATTTATTGTTTTTTAATATCCGTTTTAATCTAGAGCACACCTCCTTTTATTTTTTTCATACAATAGAAACTGAATCAGTTGTTTTATAGAATGTCCCATCACCCAGATTTCCTTATTAACTTCCCTATAGTGTCATTTAACTTGTTCTTATGTCCTCTTTGTTTCCTGCAAATGGAAGTTAGCTCTAGAACCTTGATTTGGTTCAATATTTTTGGCAAGAATACTTTGTAGGTGGTGCTTTGTGCATGAAATGATGAGTGTCAGAAGGTACCCATTGTCTAGGTGCATCATGCTTAGTGTTAAGACTGATCAGCGGGTTCAGGAGGTCTGGCTACATTTTGGAACTTCAAGGACAAAAGTGAAAAGTCCTATGTATAAGTACATAGTTAGAAAAACTAGATTACCCACCATGAGACACTGTTGGAATCCAAGAATTTTGTAACCAACCAAGCTGATTTTTATTTGAGAGTAAAGACAATAGGCTGACTGATTCTGATATGCAAAAGTTCAGAAATATATACCAACCACATATACTTCTTGGGGGAAAAATACCTCGAGGATGTCTGTCGATTATTCATGCATTCATTTGGTAATTCAACAAATATTTGAGAACATCCCATGTGCCTAGGCACTATGCTAGGTAAGGGCTAGAACTTGAACTGTCTAGGAAGGAATGAAATTAAGGACTTGAGCTCGGAGAAGCCATGTGTGGAGTGAAGGGCCAGGTGGTGAGCCTGAACCACTGATGCACAGTGAGAAGTCCAAGAAATCATCTTCAATCTGGTTGTAGACTGTCCAGGTTGGGCTGTTGTTCCAAGCCAGCTCAGGTGGGCCTTCCTTCAGGGGTATCTGATTGCAGGTAGTGATGGAGAGCTGGGGAACAGCTGGGTGGTGGGCAATGCAGGCCTGGACTGAATCCCACTGCTGCCCGAGGGTCTGGACATGTGGAAAAGGAAGAAGCATTCTTGTGGGAAAGCACAGGACACAGAGCAAGGAGTGAGTGCCTGACACAAAGCAAGAAGGGGAGCCCAGGAGGAAGGCTGTGCACAAGGGAAGGGAGCAGTTGGTGGGAGGGTAGTTCTGCTAGGCTGTAGGGGAGGGGGGAGTGTAGAGCCTGCAGATGGGTGGGCTTTCTAGAAGTTTCTAGCTCTGTTCCTGGGGCTGGGCTAGGGATGTGAAGGGACATTAAAGGGGCTATGGAGCAGATGGGCCCCAGAGATATGCAGGGAGCAATAGCGATGGCATCCCATTGACCCTCCGGTTCTGCCTAATGGCTCTTCTGTCAGGAGTTCTAGGATCGGCTGAGTGTGGAGGTATCCTCTTTGCAGGGCTGTGTTCCTCAGGGCCCACACTGCAGTCCCAGCCATGGTCAGGGCACAGGCCCTGGTTATAGTCTCAACCACAAGCCTCCTCTCCTTACAGTAGCAAAAAGGCTCAGGAGGGCGTTGGGTGCCTTTCAGAAGGTTTACTGCTCCTCTAGCAACTGGCTCTGGATTGACTTTAGGGGGTTCCACCACTCTGTCGGACCCATCATCCCCAGGTGCCCAGTGGGGAGCAGGTGGGTTGGTTGTGCATGAATCACTGGGTACCACCCTCAGCTGGGGGTGAGGGGTGCTTATCAGATAGTGCCTGGGTGAGGATCTCCCCGACCCTCTGGCAAAAGGGGCTAGGAGATGCTTTAGAGAAGATGAATCACAGAATTAGGGAGAAGAAGGAGCACTGATTTTAGCTGATTAGAAAGTTATTTCTTATTTCTCTGCATGGCAGTCTCTGAGCAGACTTAAAGTGCTGGCACATTGCAGGCCGTGCCTATGTGCTTTCTCTCTGGGCAAGCATCTCCCTGCACCTTTGGGTGTGCTCTGCAACTCAATGGGCACCCCACCCCCTGCCAGCACTCCTTTTGTCCTGCTTTATCTCTTTTCCTTCTTTCTTTATTGCTACTCTCAAGAGGTAGTGTAAAAATAGCTGACCCTAAAACTCCCTTGGCCCCCTACCTTAGCCAAGCCCCAAATCCTCTGTCTGTATTTTTCCCCCTGCAGATGTGTAAACTCCCAGGCTTTCAGCTCTCTGAGAAACCTCCCTTCCACTTTCTAGATGCCCTGTACATACAAGGAGATCAGACCAGGTGTCAGAGTGTTTGTGTTTTAGATTGCTGTGTGGTCTTGGGGTATCTCCTGACCCCTCTGGTTTCCTGTGATGTTCTCATCTTCAGCTTCTTTCTCTCCTGTGCTGTGTGCAGCAGTGTTGATCGAAACAGTGTTTTGAATCCTCTCCAGTGTGTGGATGATTTCCTTTGTGTCCATCCCTGCCTTCAGACCAAGGCTCGTACAGTCCAGCCCAGCCCAGACCAAAATGTGAATGAGCCATTGCTGGAAGTCCACAGGCACAGATGATTTGATCTCAACCTCCCTGAGGGAGCGCTCCAGTATGGGCCCCTGTATCAGGCAAGAAAAGTGTGCTCACCCTAAATTGTGCCTGTTGTTTCTTCACCCCTTTTCTCTGCTGCTTATAGAGAGGGAAACTGGGTCAGCTCTCTGCCCTGCCCCCCACCCCCTGCACCCCACCTACCCTGGCTGCCTGGGAGTCCCAAAGCAGGTCAGGGCCAGAGCAGCCCTCTGGCCATTAAGTGTCCTACTCAGCTCCAGTCTGCATGCCCACTCCCAGGGGCCAACTCCCATCTCTTTTCTTCTCTGGGACACATCCAAGGCATTCAGCATTTCTTTCTTGGTCATATTTCCCACTGTTTTTTGTTTGCTTGTTTCATTTTCTGCCTTTCAAGTTCTACTGTGTTCTCTACTTGCTCCAGAAGCCAGACAGATGGACTGATTTCTTTAGCCAAAATGAAATTTAAAAATCGTCTCAAAGTAAATGGGATGCTCAGGTGTTTCAGTTCACTTGCATGTCTCCCTTAGATGGCTAGTTTGCCATCACAAAAACTTCCTGTTTTTAATAAGCCATCTGGGCCTGGCCATACCTCCCTCCAGAAGGCGTCTAGCAGCTTTGCTGGACTTGGCGAAAGACACTGTTGACCAGAAATGACCAGCTGGATTGTGAGTTCCCCCAGTGTGTGTAGAATTGGGCATGATTCAGGCTGAATAAGACGTGCCAAATCATCTGTCCTGCATCCATGGGATCTATGGGACCTGCAGTCTTGGAGGGCAATGGCCCAGGATCACACAGCTGGGAATAAAAGCTAGGTCTCCTGACCCCTGGTTTATCTAACTTTCTTTCACATTATGGAGGCTATACAGAGAAGGAGCTTAATAAGAGGCTGCTGGAAGGATGAATGGATGATCTTATTCAAGGGGAATATTGAGAGTCTTGATGAGGTGGGCATGGTTGAGAGACTTGAGCTCTTACTCTCTCCACTTTGGAACTCTCCAGCCTTAGGAATAAGAAATGAATAAGGTTACATCTTCCCATACTACTTCAATATCTGGTCCCAGCGCCCCAGGCTCTTCATATGAAGAAAATTTAAGTCCTATAAAAAGACTGCATTGGTCAGGCTCACCTCAAATTAACTTTATACAGGTTTGTACTATAAAAGCTAACTTACTAGCTGTAAGTGGGCAAGGGTCTACCAGATGACCAGGTGGTCATGTTGCTCTACCAGAGATTGTTGGAGACCGTGAAACTGCTCTGATTATCAGAAGATTGTTGCTGAGCACAGAATAGGAGCCAGGAGGGTTGGGTGTTCTTAAGGATGTTCCCACCGAGCTCACCCCTCTGTTCCTGAGGCTCCTTCTTCTAATGCTCAGGGCAAGGTCTTTTCGGAATCTGACATCCACCCCTCTGAAATGGGGAGTGGGATAGTACAAAGAACAGTGTTCTCTCTGTATCGCCTTGCTTTCTGAATCATATCATCTTGAAATTTTCTTTCTTTTTCTTCTTCCCTTCTCCCATTATTAGTAGGATGTGTTGGTGGTGGGTAAATTTACCATTTAGTCTGTAGGTGGTAAAACATAGAGGTGGGAGAAGTGAATGTTATCCAGAGATCTTGGCCTTGAAGTTGGATGCAGTAACTAGAAATGACTTTGGGCTGTTTCCTTTTGAGAAGCAATGAGATGGTAACACAGTGTTAGATGGAGGAATTTTTAAAAAGTGTATGTGAGGAAACCTCCACAATGAACATTTATCGGTCTCTTACTGGGTGCCAGGCACTGTGCTAAAACTTCACATGCATTATTTGTTTAACACTACCAGCAAGCCTTAATAGGGATATTATCCCTGTTTTACAAGTGAGGAAGTGGACACAAAAAGTTTAAGTAGCTCTCCCAAGGTCAAGACAGAACTCAAACCTTGATGGTTTGGTTCTAAAGCCCTAAGTTATACTGCGTCTGGAGAGGTGTGTGCGTGTGTGTGTGTATGGGCATATGTGTTCATGAATCTAAATATGCAGGTAGGCATGTGCCAAGCAGCCGAGAAGTTATACGTGATGGGCTTCTTTTATTTCAGCTACCTGGCCTCTCCTTTCCTTTTTTGGTAAGCCTCCCTCTTATCTTTTGAGGACCTTCCTCTACCGAATTTCAGGGACTGAGCTAAGGGTAGGCACATCCCTGAGCTGGACCTATGAGACACTTTCCCCTGGACTTTGAACCCGGGGTAGGGTTGTCCTGAGCTTTGTGCTCTGAGGGGGTGACCTGTGACTCATGTCACCCAGGGCAGTTCTTGGGCCCATTGAATTACTGTCCTTCCCAAGACCTTTGATTCTCTGAGCTTCCCTTTAACCATTTGATAAGTTCCTTTCTTTTTTATCTTTTCTTTTTCCAGGATTTTTCCTTTTCATTTTTATTCTTTCTTTTCTTCACCCCCCCACCCCGCCCCGCCTTCCTGCTTCCCTTTGATACACATTGCTTACAACCAAAGAACCTTATCTGATACTCTCCCCATCTCTCTCTCTTTTTTTTTTTCTCAGTAATTCAGTTTGTTAGCAGACCATCCTGTCTCTAAGTCACTTCATACCATGTTGCAATTCCCAAGAGGAAATTTGCCACATTCAGGACAGTTGAATGCATGCAGGCTGAGTCCAGTCTCTTTAATAAAGGAGTTTTCCTTCAAAGACCAAAGTGTTGTACTCTCTTTTCAGTTCCTTCTTTTCAGTCCTATCGCCCCATGTCTGGAGGTATCTTGCTTAGGGAACATGGAGTTCTGCGTCCGGTGATAAAACTGGGGTAACTTACTTATGCCAGCACTTCGTTTCTAAATCCTGTGGTCCCTTCTCGGAGGTTTTCTAGGGCTGCCGCTCTGATGGGAGGTATGTAGATTTCCAGGCATTCTAGCTGCAGAGGCTCTAACGTGGACACCTGGGGGCTCTGAACCTGCACCTGGGAGAATTGTTCTTCCACAGGCTCTCATCCCCAGATCACTGAGCTGGGAGGGCCATTTGCAATGTTGTCTGCGGGGCACTCATAATCCACTAAGTGCTAGGGAGATGCCCTCTTCTTACTTTTCACCGCAAATGGCCACTCCCAGGCTTGGAAGTTTACAAATCTGTTGAGTGAGTGTAAGGTACAGCTCCCTTCAACAGGCTGGAGTGCCATCTCCTCTGCAGGCCCTCGCTTTGCTCTGAGTCAGGCTGTGGACCGAATATCCCAGAGCTGGGTGCTACCTTCACCTTGGCCCCTTTCACCTTCCCATTCACTCTTTGCACAAAAGGCCAGCAAAAGCTCTCTGTGAGTCATCAGTGCTTCTCTATTCCCATCCTTTTTTCCCTGCCAGACCCATAATTCCTGATGAGGCTTCAAAGGGTGGTGGTGGGCTCCCCCAGGCCAGTAACTGCCTCTGTCCTCTTGGTTCCCCTAATGCGGTCATGGAATCCTCTGCCCTTTCCAGCCTCTGCCTGTTCTCAGCCTCCTTGCTATGTTGTGGTGAGCTTCCAGTGGTTTATTTCAGAGGGATGGCCTCTGAGTCACACCAGAACTGCCCTTTTTAAACCAGTGTGGAATGGTTCTGGGGTCCAAATTTGGGGAAGAAGTTTATGTCCTGCTTTGCAGTCTTCTTCCTGGCCTTAGAAGCTAGATGTTGGCTGGGTCTTCACCTCTCTGTCCCTCATAAGACCTACTTATCCTACCTCTACCTTGTAGGGCAGCCTTTCCTGGTCCTGGGGTCTTGAAGAGACTATCCATTGGATTGTCCTTTCGCAGCTAGCCTTATCCCACAGGCCTTAGTGATTGCTCCCCTTGCCTATCTGGGGGGAATCTGGGTAAAATGTTGATGACTTTCTCCTGCAGATGGTGGGGATACATTTACTGCATAGATACAACCCTGGCAAGGTGACTGCTTCAGCAATGGAGGAGGAGGTCGTGGTGGCTTTTCTAACAAAAAGTTGAAACTAATGTTCTGATCTGTCTGCTACAATTTCTGAGCCCCCCAGGAAGTAGCCATCTCTATTTAGCTTACATGAGGGTCAAGCTAAATCTCCTTTTAGTCATTAAAATGCCTTTTGTTGTTGCCAACTTTGCTGCCTGTTGGAGCTTTTCCATTTCATTTTCTGTCCTGCTACTTCTGAAATTTGATGGCTCTCTGGGTCCCTGCGTCTTCTCTTTGTCTGGGACATAGTTAACTCTGGATGTGGGATGTGGTTTGTATAATGTAAAGACATGATTGAGAATAAATTGATGGTTCCTCGTCTGCTGCCGCCCAGCTTCGAATGTATAGTTAACACACTGACATTCCACTGGCTCCAATTTGCAGCTCGATAATAATTCAAACATTAACATAGGAGGCTCCAGACTTTGAAAAAAATGAAACTGCTTTTTGTATGAGACAGTGCTTTATCTTTCATGTGAAGTGATGATATGCCTTTCTTAATTTCATTCAGCAAAGGATGGGAGTAAAAGAAAGAATTGTTCAAACTGCCTTTATTTTCAATATCTGAAGAATGATTGGTTTTACAAATTGAATCCCTTCATAGTTTTTTGAAGCTGAAGGTATATTATTCAGCTGGGATCCTCTTCCTCTATTCAGAGCCAGCTGCCCTGCCTCTCTTGAATCCATCTCTTCATTATTTTCAGTGCATACAATACTAAAATATTTTAAACCCCACGACTGTAAGAAATGCCCCTTGAGCCACAAAAAAACCTTCTGCTTCTTCTTTTGGCTCATTCACGGGGATAAAGGAAATTAGGATAATTTCCATAGCAGCATTTCCTGGAGGAGAGTGAGGATGGCTGTGATGTAGTGAGGTGAAGAGCCCTGTGAAGGACATGGATGAAAAGTTGCCCTTCCTTATAGATGCGGGACATGCCAGCTTCAGGACCACTTTTACAAAAAGAGTGTTTGCAGGCACTGTCAGCTGTGCTGTACTCAGGAGTGGATGCCATCTCTTGATACCAAGTATCCCCATGGCCAGCAAGGCTGAGTACTGCAGGGGTGTCAGTAAGGTCTAGATGAGTGGCATGGCTAAGCTGGGTCATGCAATCACTTTTTGGCCTGGCTTTCCTCTTGTATGTGTGAGTGAGGTGGGCTCAGGCGTGGGGATCAGGCATAGGGATACTGTCTCCTATGGGTGTCAGTTCCACACGGGGGAGATGACATCAGCCACTCGTTGATAGCTCAGCTATTAGTGAGCACATCACTCAGCATTCCAGAGAAGGTGAAAGTCATAAGGATTGTCTGATGATAACATTGTACTTAGCTGGCTTAATCTGGACTCTGGGACTCAGAACAAAGACCAAGGGAGAGAGGGAATGCGGGGGGTGGGGGGTGGGGGTGGTGGTGCTGGTCATTGTCCTTTAAGGTTTTATCTCATGAATGACATAGGTACTGACAAAATTTCTGATCTGGACCCTATCCTCTACATTTTCCCACATGCATCTCCCCAGTGTCAACAAATGGAGGTCCATCTGATGCCCTACAGAAAGTAAACTGCCCTTTTTTTTACATGATTGACTGCAATTTTGGAGTCATGAAGACAGCTTCAGTCCCACATACCCAGATACGCTCTTTCAAATATATGAAGGTCGCTATTAATAACAACCCCTTACATCGGTGTAGAGCTTCATCCTTTTCCAAATCTCCACAGCTCTCATAGTGTTTTTTTACCACTCTTCACACTCCTGTGAGTGGCAGTGTGTGGTGCAGGCCAGCTCACCCAGAGACGACAAGACTCTGACCAGTAACCCCAGGCTGTTAGCCAGGATTTGGTGAAAGGCAGGAGTGAGGCAGATGCAGGATTTTGAAGGTTGATTGTCCCTACAATTAACAATTTAAAAGCATGGCATGCATGTCTGAGAGATATTCGTCTCCTAAACAAAACAACTCACAGATCTGAGGAGTGGTTGGCTCATGGAGAGCACATCTCCAGTGGACCAGTCATTTACTGACAGACTAATGCGATATCTCAGTAATAGGCCATTTTCCCCATCACTGCACAGAACTAACCAACCTCCATGTTGCATCTAAGTTTTCATCTCTGGATCTAGTTTGAGGGTTTTTTTCTGGCAAAGTCAACACAGTGAAACACCACATTTTGAAATACCCTCTAAAGATAACGTTCTAAGTTTAATATGAAAATGGAAAGGACCTAGAATAGCTAAAACAATTTGAAAAGAGAACAGTGTTGGAAGACTTACACTATCTGGTTGTAAGACCATAAAATTACAGTAATCAAGGCGGTGTGGTATTGGCATAAGTGCAGACACAGAGCTCAATGAAACAGAATAGAGGCCAGAAATAGACCCATGCATATGTGGTCAATTGGTTTTCAACAAAGATGCCAAGTTAATTCGATGGACAAATAATAGCCTTTTCAACAAATGGTGCTGGAACAGCTGGATACTCATATGGAAAAAAAAATGATCCTCAAACTTTACCTCATGTTGCGCACAAAAATCAACTCAAAATGGATCATAAACATAAATGTAAACGCTAAAACTATAAAGCCTCCAGAAAAAAAGAAAATCTTCATGACCTTGGGATATGCAAAGATGCGTAAGACACAAAAAACAGAAGCCAGAAAAGGTAAAATTGATAAATTTGATTTCATCAAATAAAATAACCTGCTCTTTTAAAGACACTGTTTTTTAAAAACATTTTTTTTAAATTTTAAATTGGAGTTTACTTGATTTACAGTGTTGTGTTTCAGGTGTACAGCAAAGTGACTTAGTTATACATATTCATATATCTATTCTTTTTTCAGATTCTTTTCCCATATAGGTTATTACAGAATACTGAGTATAGTTCCCTGTGCTATACAGTAGGTCCTTGTTGATTATTTTATACATAGTAGTGTGTATATGTTAATCCCAACCTCCTAATTTATCCCTCCATCCCACCACCTTTTCCCTTTGGTAACCATAAGTTTGCTTTCTAAGTCTGTGAGTCTGTTTCTGTTTTGCAAATAATTTCACTTGTATCATTTTTTTTAGATTCCATATATAAGTGATATCATATGATATTTATCTTTGTCTGACTTACTTCACTTGGTATGATAATCTCTAGGTCCATCCATGTTGCTGCAAATGGCATTATTTCATTCTTTTTATGGCTGAGTAATATTCCATTGTATATATGTACCACTTCTTCTTTATCCATTGATCTGTCAATGGACATTTAGGTTGCTTCCATGTCTTGGTTATTGTAAATAGTGCTGCAGTGAACACTGGAGTACATGTATCTTTTTTTTTTTTTTTTTTTTTTTTGCGGTATGCAGGCCTCTCCTCACTGTTGTGGCCTCTCCCGTTGTGGAGCACAGGCTCCGGACACGCAGGCTCGGCGGCCATGGCTTACGGACCCAGCCACTCCACGACATGTGGGATCTTCCCGGACTGGGGCACGAACCCGTGTCCCCTGCATCGGCAGGTGGACTCTCAACCACTGCGCCACCAAGGAAGCCCACATGTATCTTTTTGAATTACGGTTTTCTCCGATATATGCCCAGGAGTGGGATTGCTGGATCAAATGGTAGCTCTATTTTTAGTTTTTTATGGAACTTCCATACTGTTCTCCATAGTGGCTGCACCAATTTACATTCCCACCAACAGTGTAAGAAGATTCCCTTTTCTCCACACCCTCTCCAGTATTTATTGCTTGTAGACTTTTTGATGATGGCCATTCTGACCAGTGTAAGGTGATACCTCATTGTAGTTTTGCATTTCTCTAATAATTAGTGATGTTGACCATCTTTTCATGTGCTTTTTGGCCATCTGTATGTTAAAGACACTGTTAATGAAAGGAAAAGTCAAGCCACAGATTGAGAGAAAATATTTTCCGTGTGTATTTCTGACAAGGATCTTTTATTCAGAATGTATAAAGAACTCTTACAATAATGCAAATATAAATAACCTAATTTTTTAAAGGGCAAAGGATTTGAAGAGATTCTTCACACACACAAAAATATGAGTGGCCAATAAACACAATGAAAAGTAATTCCACAGTATTTGTCACTAGGAAAATGCAAATTAAATCTGCAAGGAGCTACCACTACCCATGCATTAGAATGGCTATGATTAAGAGAATACCTGTTGGAGAGGATATGGAGCAACTGGAACCCGTACACCTTGTTGGTGAGAGTGTACAATGGTACAACCACTTTGTAACATAGTTTGTCAGTTTCTTATAAAGTTAAAGATACACTTATGATAAGACTCATCAAGAGGATTCCCTGGTGGTCCAGTGGTTAGGATTCTTCACTTTCACTGCTGAGGGAGTGGGTTCAGTCTCTGGTCGGGGAACTAAGATCCTGCAAGCTGTGTGACATGGCCAAAAAGCAAACAAACAGACAGAAAAACAAAATAAGACCCATCAATTCCACTCCTAAGTATTTACCCCCATGAAATAAAAACATGTTCATCCTAAAACTTGTACATGGACATTCATAGCAGCTTTATTCATAATAGTTAAATGCTGGAAACAATCCAAAAGTACATCAACAAGTGAATACAAATTGTGGTATATCCACACAATAGAGTACTACTCAGCAATAAAAGAGAATGGATTACTGTTACATGTAAAGACATGGATGATGCTCAAAAACGTTATGTTATGTGAAAGAAGTCAAGACACTGAAGAATAAATATTGTATGATTTTATTTAAGTGAAGATCTAGAAAAGACATATCTAATCTATGGGCACAGAAAGCAGATCAGTGTTTGCTTGGGGTTGGTAGGCTTGACTGGGATGGGGCACCAGGGAACTTTTCACCTTGATGGAAAATTTCTATATTTTGATTGAGGTTTATGGTAACATGAGTGTACAGGTTTGTCAAAATTCATAAAAACATATGTTTAAGATGAGTGTATTTTACCCCTATGTTCAAAGCAGCACTGTTTACAATAGCCAAGACATGGAAACAACCTAAATGTCCATTGACAGTTGAATCAATAAAGAAAATGTGATATATATATATATATATATATATATATATACATACATACAATAAAATATTACTCAGCCATAAAAAGAATGAAATAATGCCATTTGTAGCAACATAGATGGACCTAGAGATTATCATACTAAGTGAAGTAAGTCAGACAAATACAAATACCATATGATATCACTTATATGTGGAATCTAAAATATGACACAAGTGAACTTATCTATGAAACAGAAACAGACTCACAGACATAGAGAACAGACTTGTGGTTTCCAAGGGGGCATGGGGGTAGGGGAGGGATGGATTGGGAGTTTGGGATGAGCAGATGCAAACTTGTATATAGAGAATTGATAAACAACAAGGTGCTACTGTATAGCAGAGAGAACTATATTCAATATCCTGTGATAAACCATAATGGAAAAGAATATGAAAAAGTATATATATATGTATAACTGAATCACTTTGCTGTACAGCAGAAATTAACACAACATTGTAAGTCACTATACTTCAATAAAATTTTTAAAAATGGGTACATTTTATAGTTTGTAAGTTGTACCTCAGTAAAGTTAATTTTTAAAAAACAATATAGTAGAAAGCACATTTAAAAAATTCAGCATGTTTCTTTCATTCTAATGAAATAATAGTATTGTTTTGAAGAAAAAAAATGGGACTCTTTCACATGCCTCTTTGGAACTTCTGAAGTGAGTGCCCTATCAGGAGTGTTGTCTGTGATAATGAACCTCCAAGGCTTGCTCTCCAAATGGGAGTCAGAGAAAACCATTTATAGGCCAAAGAGTGGCTGCCTGTAGGGTCACTCTGGCTGAGGACACTCTGGCTTTTAGGGACCAGGTAGGAGATTTGCCAAAAAGCCAGCTGGCTAAGGGACAGGTACTTACACTGAAAGAAGTACTGGTTTGGAATATCTTATTCCAATTCAGTAATTTAAGAAACACTCTGTCTAAAGTTTCCTTTTTAAAAAACTGGAATTGGGTTTTGTGGTTCATAAAAGTTAATATTTGGGATTGATTTCCATTTGACGATACCTCATGAGGGAAGGGACTCTATTGTTCTTGCTAATTCTTGTGTTCCCAGTGCTTAATGGAGTGCCCAGCACTTTGAGGGTTGTTAGTAAATAGTCCTTGGATGATTGTATGAATAGATGATGTCAGTCTTCAAATAATGAATATGTTTGTCGAATGTATTAGTCAAGATACGATAGGTTATGCTGCGGTAACAAACACCCCCTAAAGCTCAGTGTGACTAAACAACAAGTTTATCTTTCACACAGAGCTAGTTACATGGTCCAGCCTGATGGCAGGGGGGCTGGGAAACACAGTTTTCTATGTTCTCAGAAAAGGAGGAATGTGAAGTGACATTTGGTGAACACACGGCATTGTTTCTGCCACATGAAGTCTTGAGTAGGTTAAATTTACAGTTTGAGGCAAGCCTCTGCCAATGACCTGAGGTTTTTTGGGAAGGTGAGTCTTGCGTGATGTGAATACAAGTCTTTCTGATGGTCTCTATCAAATGCCACGCTCACCTGCGCTTTTATACTTCAGCTTGTGCAATTCCTTCCATCTGGAGTGCCCTCCATTTTCTTGTTGGATGAGCTGTAATTCTGATCCATTTTTAGATGCTCAGTTAAGAGTTACTTCCTGCAATGATCCATTCCTGGTCCATGGCCACGATTAACTACACCTGTGTTTGCATGCTTAACTGCACTTGATCCAGCACTTGGTTTTATATATAATCACATGTTTTCTGATGATGCCACCTATCTAAGGATTGTTTCCTCAGGTGGTCCATAAGCTCTTAGAGAGTTGACACAGTGCTTTATTCTGCTGCCTCTTCCAGCAGAGGACTAAGCACAAGGTGGAAGCTCAATAAATTTGTGTTTTTGATAGACATTGGTTGAACAAACCAATGGGAAGCACCCACTCTGTGTAGCTGAGCAGCCCAGATTTTGCAGGTGTGGGCTGTACACAGGTCTCCCTGCCATTCCTCCTGAACGGTTGGGGCAGAGTTCACAAGGCCTTCCATGATGTGATGTGCAGCAGGTATTTATTTATCAGCCCCACACTGCCCAGTTCCCACTGAGCAAAACCAAACCAGGTGAGCCCTGAAAATATAATGTCCTATGGGCTGTGACTGCTGGTCCTCTGAGAAATTTAAGAGCTCTGGCCCCAGGTCCCTTCATTACCAGCCTAAGGGATGTTAATCTCCCCCTTTCCCCTAAGTCTAGGCTGGAGCATAAAGAACAAAAGGCTTAATCACTCTGGTATCAAGAAATTCCTTTCCATCTGTGCAAATGTTCTTGGGTGTGTAATGTGAACATGCTGCACTCATTTGGAGCCATTGTTCTCTCTAAATGAGAAAATGCAGATGAGGCAGTCAGGGTACCACGCTGTTAACTCGCTGCATAAAATTCTTGACATCAACATGAAGCTACTTAGCATAATTTTCCTGTTAATAAACTGCCAATTTAGTCACTTAGGTTTCAGCTTCTAAAGAATGCAACAGCATCAGGCTGGGTTTTTTTCCCCCCCCATGTATGCCGGAGTTTATTATTTTGACGTTTATGTTAAAACATAGGAAATTGGAGTTTATGTGATTACTTGGAGATCTTCTACCCTAATTTGTTTACTTTCATAATTCAAGGAATCTTTGCTCATTTGAAAGGCAAAACATAATTTTTCAGAGCATTTTCTTCTATTCAGGACAAAATTTCCATATTTAAAATGGCTGAGGAACATTTTGAGGATCTGGATGAGTAAAGTCTATCCTGAAGGCATCGAACCAGGGGGCCATGCCTGCCCTGGCCCCGTGTGGAGATCCAGAAGGAGACAGGAAGCTCCGGGGCTTGACGGAAGGCTTGGAGGTGCTCAGGGTCCCCGTCGGTGTGCAAGTCTCATTTCTGGAGTCCCCACCCCAACCCCCCATGCTCTCTACCTTCCTGGCCATGGTCCAGTCATGCCAACCTCCTTGCTGGTCATTTATGTCTTCATTCAAGGCATATCCACTGTGTGCCTACTATTTGCCAGTCATGGAGATGATGCTGTGCTAACACATACCCTAATGGGGGAGACAGACGTTACTCGGTGAACCGTATGACCACAAGTTCAAATGCAAAGCAGGAGAGCAATGGTGCTCTGGGAGAGCAAAGCAAGGACCTGACTGAGATCCTGCCTTCAAGAGCTCACAGTCAGGATTTACCTAATCCCAGTTTGGCAGAAGTATTATGAAGCTTAAATTATCTGCCAAGTTTTTCCAATTCTCCAGGTTGCTGTGAAGTATAGATGCAGCCCAGCTAGATATTTTTTGAGCATCTACCCATGTCAGATTTTATTTGAGGCACCGGATAAGCAGGGCTCTCGGCTTCCCAGTGATATCAGTGGAGGGCAGCCCTGTCTGGCCATTAAGAGCATGGGCTTCTGGATTAGGCAGGCATGAGTTAGAATCCAGTCTATACCACTTCTCAGGTGTGTGTCTTTGTGCTCCCAGTTTAGAATGAGTAGCTGAGTCATAGAGCTGTTGGAGGGTTAAATGCGATGGTGGAGCACAGTGCCTGGCACGTGGAAGGGGCTTGATAAGTCACGGTTATTCTATGTTCCCAGAGAGGAGGGATCTTGTTGGATAAGAGCCGTGGCTGGTGTTTTTGTATCTCTCCCATGTCTGGGCCAGGGCTGAGCTGGAGGGCGGTCCTTGTGGAGCTGCCTCTGACCATTGTGTCATTGTGCGATTCCAACCCAGAGCTCAGCTGGGCCCCTCCTGCTGTTTCCAGCTTCTGACCTCTTCTGTGGGTAAGTAGGCAGGGGTCTAGGAGAAGCAGACCCCTCCTGGAGAGCACCTTGTTCCTGTGGAGAAACTAGCAGCCACTGTCTTTGGGTCTCTAGGGCTCTAGCTGGCAAAGTGGGTCAGCGTCCAGGTGCCCTCTGTGGGCTGGTGTGCAGGGTAATGGATCCCTATAGACGTGCCCTGTCCACCACAGTGGAATAGCAAGGGCTGAAATGGCTCCACCATGGCTGCGTCCCTGGTTTCAGTGTTGGAAGAAAATAAGTGATCCCATTGCTCCTGGTCTGGTGGTTTATCTTCTCTGAAGTTCTCAGATCTTGCTCTGGCAGGAAGATCAAGGACTCGACATGCTCAGTCTCTCCCGGCCGCTGTCTAGGACCCAGCAGCTTGGTTTATACAGCTGGACGAAAGATCCCTGGTGGGGGGTTGGCCTGGACCAAACAGGGGGAAGATGGAATGATCCCCCAAAGCTGTCTGGTAGACAGCTTGAGCTCATGGTTCCTTGATTCAGTGCATCTATCCTACCTTCTTGGAAATTCTGCAGGCTTTTGTTGTCTCTCTTTTAATCCAGGTACTGGGCATCATCATTCTGTGCTTGCTTCCTGCAGTGCAAAGGCAGCATCAGTCAGCTCTGGACCTGCAGGGAGGGTAGCCCACAGGCTTAGGACAGCTGAAGCTGTCCTTCCTCTTTTCCTCCCAGGCAAGGGAGGAAGCTGCTGAGCCATTTCTTTCCCGTCAGATCGTGCACCTTGCTTTGCTTTTTTATGGATTTGTCCCAAGCAAATGTTGGAATGATTATGCCAACCCATCATTTATCCTCTGTTCATTCTAATAATTAGTAGAGTTGCAATGATCACATTTAAAAAGATAAGCTAAAAATAAATATATCTTGATAATTTTTAGTTTTAATTTTCAAGACAAAGTCTCAATAAAAGCTTTTCTTCACTCCTCACTGTGGACTTTGTTTTGAGTGGATTCACAGAGGGCTTTGTCTCTGTTACCTGTTATCCTTGGAGAGCAAAGACCTCCTCATAGATTTATTTTATAAAACATTGATTGAAATATTGATGTTAAGAGTAGAACATAATTCTAGCCTTCCAGTGAGTTTCAGACACCAGGTACTTATAGGCTCATCTGTCTTCAGTCCGGGGCAGAGAAAGAGGTGGAGCGGCTATGAGAACCATGCATAACCCACAGAGCCTCCCGAAAGGGGGTATCCTCATGTGCCTATATTGTCCTGTGGGCAGCTGTGCCTGCTGGGGCAGAAGCCTGGCTGTGCACAGCTGGTGGAGCCCAGCCTCCCACCCACCTTTCCAGACACCTGCACGGACTCATGGGCATTAACCTTCAAAGGCCCTCTTGGGAATCCTGGCCTTCATGCTGGCTGGGCTTCTGTGTTGCACTCTGCCTAGGTCTCCAGGACAAATCCAAACAAAGTGGTTCTCTCTTAAATGGTCTACATAGGCCTTTTGTATTTCTCAAAGTGAAGCTTTACTTCACAGCCAGACACCGTTCTAAGGGCTTTATGCATGATAATTCATTTAATCCCCGTTTTACAGATGTTGAGACTGAGGCTCAGGGCACGTTGGTAGCTTGCTAGGTCATACAGCTGGTGAGATGGGAAGATGGGATTTGAACCCAGTATCCTGGCTCTGGAATTGGTGCTTTTGGCCCACTCTGCTGGAGTGCTTCCTGGGGGGCGTCATTCCCACTAGCAAGGGTGTCGCAGACAGGCTGTAGCAGGCAGGCCAACTCCGCTCCTCATCCCAACCCCGCCAGGCCTATTTATGAAGCGCCACAATCTCCATATCAATACTGGGACGATGTCATTGATTTTAGTGGTGTTTAGATCACAAGAGCCTGTCTGGAGCTGTGCCCCGAGATTTATGCTCCCCACATCCATTAGAGCTAATGGGAAACGTCTGCATAAATCATGAGCGCCCATGGGGAATTATGACTCTGAGTTGCCCTCGATACATTTTAACTGCCGACTCTGAATCGGAACGCTCACCCTCTCTAGTTATCACATATCCCCTTGTATCTCAGTTGTTAGTTTTCTTAGGGAGGCCTTGGTTTGGGGAGAAAAGTCCAAAGGACTGGGCTGGATATTTTGTAGCTGTGTGACCTCCGGTAATTTCTGTCACCTCTCTGAGCTGTCTTCAGTTTTCTCACATGTAAAGTGAAGGCCTTGGTGTGCTGTTTTAAGAAGAGTTAGAGCCCCAAGCCAGCAAATGTCAGCAGTCCCTTCCCTTCCACCATTTCTCCTCTCAGCACAGGGGATACAAGGAGAGGCTGCACTGTTCTTTGGTACCTCAATTCTCTGGCTGAGAGAACTGCCAGGTGTACACGGCACCCGGACCTGGAGAGGCTGCGGAGCTCAGAAACGAGCACGGCTCTGCCCACAGAGTGCAGACAGAGGCCAAGGCTGCTGCTCTTCACTTGCTCCTTTGTAGCCATGTTTGTTTGTTCAGCCATCACTCGGCAAGTTTATGTATTTTTTTACAGTATTTATTTGAAGGTTGGGGACAAAAGTGCGGTAGGAGTGTCCTGATGGTGTGAAAATTTGGTGGTTCCTCTGCTCTCACCTTACTAGATTGTCCTGAGCTACTCAGCTGCCTTGCAACCCACAGATAGATGCTACAACTGGTCCTTCAAGCTTGGCTCTTTGCCTATGTGCTTGTGCTTTTACAATTTTTTGTACAAGCCTGGTGCCCAGGTCCGGGTCATGCTTTTTAACCAGCTCTCTGGGCAGCTCTACGTGGTCAGGCTGGGGATGAGGGCTATGGAGTGGACAGCGAATGAGAAAGGACAAATTGTGGCCAGCACCCCAAGAAGGTGGGCTTGTGCCCCCTGAGCAGGGCACAAGTTTGTGAGTGTCTGATGGGGGCCCCTGAGGGTCCAGGCTAAGGAGAGTGTGAGAAACCGTGCCTGTACAACTTATCATCCAAACTGGGACATTCGAATGACAGGGAGCACTATTAATAATTACAACGGACAGGAGGTGTAAACCAAGACTGGCTCAGGCAAACTGGCGCATCTGGTCTCTTGTCACGTCAGGCTGGGAGGTGACAGAAAGCTTGATACAGAGGGGAGCCCGAGGGAGGAAAGGATTTGGTGTTCAGATCGCAGCCCTCCAGGAAGGGATGGTTTCGTCAGATGCAAGCAACTGTTCTAAAAGTGAGCACTTTGGAGGGTCTGCTTTTCTCTTTTTCTAAGGAATAGGCACCGGGGAATGCTGATAGCTGACAGCACCACCCTCCCGAGCATCGGGCTGGAGCTTGGATCCCTGCCTCCTGGGTGCTGCTCCCTGAGCCCCTCCATGTCAGCCTCAGTTCTGCCTTGAGAACCTGGGTGCAGATCCTCCTGGAGTGCAGAGCTGGGAAAGAGACGTCCCCAGGCTCTGCAGGCTTGTTTCCTAAACTCCGTGTCTTTCTGGTCTTCCTGCCAAGCGTGCCCCAGGGAGAGCGCATTGTGTCCACAGATTTATGGAGATATGTCAAAGCCCCTTCACCTCCAAGACAATAAAGATAAAATTGATGGCCTACATAAGGTGACTGGATAGCCATCCTCTCGGTTGGCTCTTTTGAGCTGGTGGGGGCGTGAGCCTTGTGGATGAGGCTGTTGTGTCTGAAACCTATTCACCGTGGGGTCTCTGGCCCTCCGTGTGGCTTGAGATGGGCCTCTGGGCAGTGAGGGAGGAATAGAATGAAGGGACCGTACGATCAGGGCAAGTCACCATCCCAAGAAAGTGGATGCAGGAGCTTCTACCTGCTCTGAAATGCTCCAGAGGGACTCAGGCCATTGCTTGGCGATGCCAAGCACAGCTGATGGCTGCATCACTATATTTCATCAGGGAAGATAAACATCTCTGAAAGTGCCCTTCCTGCTGCTGAGGAGGAAAAATATCCTGCGGAAAATATACCGAAGGAGCCAGTGTTAAGTGAAGCCAGTCCTTGTCAAGCTCATATCTCAAGCAGAAGTCAATTGTGGAGCTGGTACATGAGGGAGAGAATGTGGTTTATTTGACAAAACTGCCAGCTGGCCTTTCAAGACTGAAGCTGATTCTCATGAATAAGTGGGCTTTTACTTGGGGGACCGTTTGGTCCAATCACTGTAAAAACCCTCATTTTCTCCTCTGTCTTCTTAGCTCCTCCTGAAGTGGTCAAAACAGGTTTGACATGGGTGGTCCGTAATCTGGAAAGATTTCTTTCAGCCTGTTGGTAACAGCTGTGCTTCATGTTGATATTGGCCTCATGTCTAAAGTGTTGTGTAGAGAATGATTTGTAAGTCAAATCCCTTTTAAATGCTCTGGGGAAGTTTGTTATGGATTGATATTATCATCAATAATGACAAGCAGTGTTTATAGCCTGCCTACTGAGTGCCAGAGGCTGCTGGGGGCCCAAATGGTGGGGGGGCTTCCCTGGTGGCACAGTGGTTGGGAGTCCGCCTGCCGATGCGGGGGGCGCGGGTTCGTGCCCTGGTCTGGGAGGATCCCACATGCCATGGAGTGGCTGGGTCCGTGAGCCATGGCCACTGAGCCTGTGCATCCGGAGCCTGTGCTCCACAACGGGAGAGGCTGCGACGGTGAGAGGCCCGCATATCGCAAAAAAAAAAAAAAAAAAAAAGAAAAAAGAAAGAAAAAAATGGTGGGGAATGAGACCATCAGTACGCTTTCTCATGGAATGGGCTTTCTAGTGGAGGAGAGAGCCTTCCCTAGCTTTCCTTCCCTGGGAAGTTAAGGCTGGCTTGGGTATTCCCCCACCGCCATCTCAGGGAAAGCCAGACCAAGGTGACCTCTCCCTTGCCCTGTGTTTGGGCCATATTGGTCAGTTCCCAAATTTTATAAGGAGAGAATAACCAGAGACGATGATAATGTCAGGACGCAGAGCTGCAGCTCCTTTGGCTGTGTGTTTTGGGAGAACACGGCCAGGGCCTTCTGTGGTCTTGTGGTCTCTCCCAGGTGCCACGTACTGCAAGCTGGTGGTCGTGGGCAGCCTATGGAGTGAAGTATGTTGCTGCAATGCATCAGGGCAGCACCCAGGCCTGGGAGGGACAGTGGTCAGGCCAATGGGTCTGGTTCAACGTCTCAGGTCCAGCAGTGAGGTGGCTGGTGGGTAATGGAGGTGCATATCAATGGACCAGGCCACCTGGGATGTGGCCCTGCTGTAGCCCCCCCGCTTCAAAAAAGAGCAGAGGCCCACCCATGGGTGGGGGAGGATCAGAGCCGGGCACCCAGGAGATGAAAGGGGCGTTGCTAGGAAACCTCCCTTGAGGGGTTTGTGGCTAAGGTTCAATAAATGCAAAGCACCTCATTTTGAACGGACAGGGGCATCGTGGCATCACCCTGACATCTTTTCCCCTTCCTTCCCCCCTTCCTCCCTCACTCCTTCTCTTCCACTTCCCTCTTTTCTTTCTACCCCTCAGCTATTTACTGACAATACCACACACCTGCTCTGTTCTCGGCATGGAGGAAGCACATCCCCCATTGTCAGGGAACCCTAGACTGGTTTCAAACCTGACAATCAAACCTGCCTGTGGGAGCACAGATGGAGAAAGACCCCAAATGCACTGCTCTGAGCAGGGAAGCCTCCCCAGTGGCAGGGGCATAAAGTGCTACCTGAAGGCTGGTTGAGACCTAGGCTCCCAAGAGGAAACAACATGGATCCACTTTGGAACCCAGACGAGGGCTGAGCCTGTCGTCAGAGCTGCTGGGGATGCCCCCTCCCACCTGTGCAACTTTACAAACCCTGATGCACCTGGGGATGTTGCTCTCATTGGTCTGGGTTGTGGCCTGAGCCCTGTGAGTTTCAAAAGCCCCTCAGGTGATTCTAATGCCTCTAATGGATGCCCAGGTGAGAACCACTGGTCTGAGAAGGAGGGAGGTTTACGTGAGTGCCGGGAAGAGGGAGAAGGCCAGGGTTTCCGAAGAAACTGAACGGGGTTGGAGAATGTGAGCGAGCCGCAGAGGAGGAGGCCGGGGAATGCCAGGTGAGGGGGCCGTGGACGGGGGAGAGGGTGACAATGGAAAGAGTCCTCAGGGGTGCGGTAGGGTCAGGAGGGAGGGTGCAGTGGGAGGGGAGGGAAGGGGAGGGTCGGCCACGGCAAGGAGAGAAGACACCGGAGGTTGCGGCGAGCTGTGGCCAGACCCTGAGAGGCAGTTAGATGCGCTCCGATTGGCGTCAAGCATATCTGCAGGAGCCCTTGCCCCAGGCATGCCTGCCAACCTGGTACAGCTCCCCAGGAGGGAGGTGGGAGTGTGAGAGGGGCAGGGCAGCCACTTCATGTCTCCTTAAGAAGGGGGAACTGACAAGGGCGTGGTGGTTGTGGTTCCATGAAGCAAACAGCTGCCTTTCCCCTTCTCTGGTCCAGGGGAGACAGAGCTGCCTGGCTCTTAGCCTCATGGAACACAAGGCTCAGTGTCTCCTCACTAGTGTGAGATGTGGTCCCCCCTCTTCCCTGTGAGCTGCGACCTCCTGAGGGCTGTCTTTGGAGGCGCCTCTCAGTGGCTTGGCGTGACCTCTGTGAAATACTTTCTGACCCCTTACGCTTTCTCTGCTGGAGAAACTACTGTCGAGTGCTTGGAGCGCAGCGTCCCTAAGGCAGCTCACTTCATCCTCAAGGCTGAGGGTGCAAGAGCTGCCTCAAGGCCAACAGCAGAGGCAGGATTCAAACCCAGAGCTTGGGGCTCCAGGGCAGGCTGCAGGGATGATGTCTAAGCCAACTGTAGCCTTTCCTCTGTGTGTGCATCATTCATTTTCCCCAAGTGTTTGGCGCTGTTTGGTTTTATTGTTGCATTTAGGTCCTGGGAGATGATTATGTTCCATGAAATAGCGTGATTGATTGACCTTTTGAAATGTCAGAAGCCGCTCCCCGGCTCTAAGGGATTTTGTGGGCTTCATCAACCCTTGCTTCCTAGGCCATGTGAACAAACCTCTTCTGTAATTGGCAAGAAAGCAGTGAGAGGGGAGCTTCCCGTGGGCCAGGGAGCTTGACAACTGCTCACAGGCTGGATCCTGGAGGAGCTGGGGCACGAAATCATCCCTGTTATTTAAGCACACCAGGATTGAGTTAGGGAATGGGAGAGCAGCAGCAGGAAAGCAGCGTGAGTCAGCTAATCACCCAGATCTGAGTGGGTACCAATTTAGTCCCCTGACACCCTCCTTCTTGTAGAAGAGGGGAGCTCACCTAAGCCTTGGAATTGTCATGGATGCTTAGCGCCTGCTGACAGGGGTGACAATACGCTTCTGAGCAAATGATGATGCAATGTGAACCTGCCTTTCCGGGCTCGGCCACTGCCAGGACTCTGTGCACCTTCCTCCCTGGGTCAGGGAACTCGGCCCACCTGGTATGGGCTGTGGCCTCTCCGGGGCCTAAGGGGGACGTGATGGCTGCCAGAGGATCACAGAAGTTGTTTGGGTGAGGCCTCTCTGCACTGCTTGAAGGTGGCTCTTCATGTCTTCCTTCCCCTGAGTCACATACCCATGGTTTCTAACCTTGAGGGCTCTGGCACATCAAGAGGAAGGGATGGGATTAAACTATCCCATTTCCGCTGTGTTGGTTGAAGATGGAAGAGCCATGTGGAAGGGGGTTGGCTGTAGGTATATGCTCATGAGTATTTACGTATGTGCATGCCTGTCATTCACACAGTAAAGGTTGGATGAAATCTCCTTCCATCAATCAGAAAACCCTGTTAAATGGCATTTATGAAATCTCCCAGCACAAAATAGTCAAGATTCTCAATGATGACTGAAAACCTTAGGAGAGTCTTAAATGTCTTCAGATTCATCGGTTATTAAGTTGTAGTATATGCTAGTTTATTCCTTGCAAAATTGGTAGTTTTAGTATGGCAGCTCTGGTAAATTTCTTTTAACCAAGATGATTAACCAGAACATTCTTTTCCTAACCAGTTAGTAAAAAAGAGGTATTATCAATTAATTTTCCATTATTGGAAGTTTCATGCCATGTGAGTGATTCAAATAGCTGAGAAGTGCTAGAGCCACTGGTGGGGGGGGAGGGGGGAGGAGGGGGGAGAGAGAGAGAGAGGGAGAGAGAGGGAGAGAGAGAGAGGGAGAGAGATGTAGAAGTCCGACTTTGTGGAAGAGAGGCAACTTGGTTTGGACCCTGAAGAATTCAAGGGAGGTGGTGAGGAGATGGGTGAGGGCTCTGGCGGGGGGCCAGAGGACCCATAATAAGGAGGGAGAAAAGATTGAATGTGCTGTTCAGATAGGTATTGGGTTTCTGTGGTTGCAACCCCTACATCCCTGGATTACCCCTCATGAGCCCCCCAGCAGGGTCCCTGCACGATCAGAGGAACACACAAGGTCGTCCTGGATCCTGTGGTGGTTGGCAGGTATCCTGTGAGAAGGGATCATGGCCCATCTGAGGCCGCCCCGGAGGCAGGAGGGGAGCAGGACCTGCACAGAGGCCTGGCGGTGGCCAGGGCCGGGGACAGACGGGGGCAGGGGTTCCCTGTTCCAGAAGGAGGTGTGCGGAGTCTGCAGGCAGATTCTTTGTCATTTCTATAACCATAGCTAGAGTTAATCTGTAAAACACACAGTGCGCTAACCTTCACTTACCCTCACAGTCCTCTGGCACTTTAGCCAGTATCCAGATGCCTGGGCAGTTCGGCCCCAAAGAAATATTTGCATTGTCACCTGAAGTTATAAGTCCCAGGAAGACGGCAAATGCCTTTTTGTGTTCCCGGATCACGGATGAACCCTGATTCTGTTGGTCTCCCATCTCAGGTCAGCAGTGCGTGTGCCATTAGTATCCAGTGTGCGACCTGCCTGACACACCGTGCCTGGCACAGGGTGATTCTGGCACTCACTGGTGACAGTGAGTGAGCACGCCCTGAGCTCCTGTGAAGTTCGATCAAGAGAGGCCCCTGGCTATATCTGAGGACCACCTGGGTGCTCTTGCCGGGTCAGAACACGGGCAACCTTACACCTGTGGCCCCTTCGGTGGGCAACCAGGATTTAGGACTGGCATTCTGTGCCCCTGGTTCAATCTGAGCTGATGCCACGGGTGTCCCTCTTGCCTGGGGGCCTGAACCTTCACTTGTAGGGGCCACAGGAGTCATGAGGTTGGTCTCCTGGTTCTCCACTCATCTGCTCTAGATCCTTCACTAGGGATGTGCCTATAGGATCCCAGAATTGCCAGTCAGTTTCATGAGGCTGTCAATTATACCGATTTCTTGGCATGATTAGCCAAAAAAAATCAATAAACAACAACAACAAACAAACAAAATCCCTTCAAGCAAGCTAGTTATGGGACTGAGTTTCCCGGTTTTCCCCTCCATCATGCAGATGGAGCCATTTCCCGAGCTCTCCTCCGATTCCCATTCACAAGCCTCACCTGTGGCCTTTGCTGGCTCTGCCATGCTCAGGTGGCATGGCCCGACTCAGCCTGGGCATGGCGCCTTTTCTCCGGGTCAGTTTCCCTTCCTGCCAAGCGGGGATGGACCCTGTGGCTGGTCCCCACAGCCCACCTCCTGCTCCAGCGTGGTGTGTCCCCAGGGGCATGCCTTCCTCTGCTGGCTGAGGGCTCCTCCCTGGCGGGGGTGGAGGGCCTCTGCTGTGCCTCACAGAACTCTACTCCCAGGACCGTCCGGCCCGCACCTGTGTTGTAGGTAGCAGCTGTTTACAACTGTGTTTTGAGCACAGAGATTTTCCTTGACACTCTTTTCCTATATTGTTTTTTAATGGAAAAACAAAGAGCCTGGATTGAATAAGGAGAAAATCTTGCCACAGTGCTGGCTGTGTTTCCTGCAGAAGCTGAGGCTCTGCTGGGCCCCAGGCAGCTTCCTCTGCCCCGCCCTGCATCCTCTCGGGTCTGGGGCCTTCCCCTGTGGAAGTCCCCCGGGCTTGAGGTCCACATGCCCACATCTGTGTCCTCAGTGAGCTCCTGGCTTTCTCTTCCTGCCTGCTATCCTACAGAGTTTCTATCTCATTTTCTGTTTGTGTCAGGCCGAGTCTGGGAGTTCCTGCAGGGGCTCTGAGACCTCCTTTCACAGTGGGTTCCATGTCTTCTTGGGAAGTTTCCCAGGTACAAAAGTCCTTCTCCATCCTGCTGGCCCCTCTCTTTGGCCCGGGCAGACAGTGGTCATTTACACATCTTGTCTAGTGTCCTACAGAAGTGTCTGGTGAGGAACGGTCAGCTGGGCCGGCTGAGTGATCATAAGTAGACGGGCATGTTGGTGGAAATGGTCCTGGGGTATAATCCTGGCTCTTGACTAAGTGACAGTCCATGGACAGAGGGACAGACCCTGGGAAGTTGTGGCTGAGCTTCAGCTTTGTAAATGCCCTTTCCTCCTCGGCCCCTTAAAGAGGATGTCTACACGGGAGTCCCTTTATAATGATTTAATTGGAATGGTAATGGATGTAGCATTCTGCCACAGCTAACAGCGAGATTGGAATTTGAGGAGACGCAGAGACAAATTACCTCTGAATTTTCTTGCAGCCATAAAAGCTTTTACTGTATAGTAATTTTCCATTTTTGCTGCAGGCATATTTGCATATTGCTTAACAATTTATCCCCTGTCATTTGTCAGATATTATCCATCTCCTGTTAATAAGCTAAGACAGGCCATATTAAGACTTTGAGGCCTCCCATGCTCACCATCAGCCCAGCTCTCCCGCCCACAGGGCCTCCCTGCCGTGGAAGCAGACAGGGTGTGACGGGCTGTGGCTTGGCTCCGTGCCAGGGCTCTGTCTGCTGCCGCTTCTTGCTCCTGCCCCCGTGTAGAGGGAAGATGGAGCTGTGGCATGGCCCTGCTCCTGGTCTTTGGAGGAAGCTCTGATAACTCAGGTCTCCTTAAGCAGGGGTTGGGCTCCACGTGCAAATGGAAACAGCCCTGCTCTGGATTCTGCTCTTGGCTTTGACTCCCAGTCTAAGATTTTGCCTAACTCTCTTCTCTCACTGGAACTCAGTTTCCCCATGTCTGGAATAAAGATTCTAGGATGGGATTAATTAACTAGTTCCTCTTTGTCTTCTTCTCTTTTAAATATAAAAGCAGTAGCATCCTTTTTTTTCCAAACTAAGATTTCCATGGTATCTCAGTCTGTAGAACAGGCAGTGTGAACTGTATCGGGGAACGAGTGGAGAATGGGTCCTGTTTCCCCGCCTGTTTCCACTGACCTCTCTTGTGTCCCAACACAGAGAGGCCCCTTGGGTACCTCCTGGCCTCCTGGGGCCCCGTGGAACATGGGAGGAAGGGGCCTGGTGGGATGACCTCTGTCCTGCCTTCTGCCCTGACTCCCTCGGGCCCTGGGGTGATCAGCACCTGTCGCTGGCCTGGCTCTGTGCCCAGGCTGAGGAGTGATGCATTTTCCAAACTCGAGATGCTGGCACTCTGCTCCTGCTGAGCCTCGAATTGGTAGTAGTAGGTTCGGCTGGCCAGTGGTAGACAGATTTTTAGAGGAAAGAAAAATGGCTTGATGTTGAATATATAATGAGATTTGCATAACTGAATTGAAATAGAATTAAAGGGTCATATGTTTACACAGTGATGCCTAAAATCAGATTGCAGTGATGTGTGCTCAGTACTGAAATGGGATCCTCAGGGACATGTGGACCTCTGCTTCCCAGAATTTCTGCTAGAGATGGAGAGAAGTTTCTGAGGGGGTGGGAATGGTTTTGGGGTTGCCTGTCAAGGAGCGAAGGGGTGCTAATGACAACGGTAGTTTGCTGAGCACTTCCTGGTACCAGACCATGTGCTGAGGGATTTGCATAGATTTTCTTGTGGAATCCTCCTATCTGCAACATGGGTGCTATTACTGTTCCCCTTTTACCGATGAGGAAACCGAGTCTCAGGTGGTTAAACTGTTAAGGGATAGAGGCAGGACTTGAACCCAGGCAGCCAAGGAACCCAGGAATCCGAGCCGTTCTCTGTGGAACTGAGTGGCTGGGCTCAGGCATTCTGTTGGGAAAACATGCAGACATGTTCTACTGTGTACTCTTTGTGACTGACCCTCGGTTTCTGCTATCACTTCTATTTAGAAGATTGATCCCTGCTGTTATTTTGATCTGAAAATAAAATGTCAAATTGTACTAGTCAGAAGATGTGTGCAGGGAACAAATGATGAGTGATGAAGAGTAACAGATGTCCATGCAGTACCGAGCCGTGTCCAGCAGCCGTGAGGGACTGTGCTGCCCAGCAGTGCCGGCGTGCACTCGGGGAGCCCCAGGCTGCCCTCTTTAACTGTGTGTGTTTCTCTGACCAGCTCCTCACCTGGCTTTGGTATTCGGCATGGAATATCCTCCCTAAGACAGTCAACCTGGCCAACCAAGACTTGACAGTTGTCATAATTATGATCGAGACACTGACATTTCTCATTCACACGAACGTGTCTCAGGATCAGTCTGTGTCTCAGCTGGTAAAGAAAGGTCCGTCATTCTCAAGGTCATGGGGCAGCTCTACCTTCTTGTCATTCTGACATTGTCTATGTCTGGACGAGGGTCAGAATGCTGTGGAATTTCCAAATGAGGGCTGGGAGAGACTTTGTCCTAGTGTGCCCCTGGATCCCTTCAAAGAGTCTTCACACACCACCTCGTTTGATCCTTACATAGCCCAACAACGTAGGTCAGGCTATACCCAGTGTGCGGATGAGAAAACCAAGGCTGAGAGGGTGAAGGGGCCTAAGGAAAGTTACACAGTAGCTGGGATCGCAGAGCAGTGAGGAGAAGAGGCTGTCTGGGTTCATCTTTTGGCTCTGCCACTTGGGAGCTATGTGATGGTGGTAGATGTGGGGTGTTGTCTTGGGTCTGCACTCCATCCTGGAGTATAATTAAGCATCTAGATCCTTGGTATAGGCGGAGTACATAGTTGCCTGCACACATCATGGTTACTTGGCTTGGCCATTGGAATGCTAGCAGATGTGATGTGAGCAGAGGCTTTCAATGTGCTTCTTTGGTTTGGCTTTTGCTCTCCTGTGCTACTTGATCTGTCATTTGGGGGCTGTTGATCCTTCAGCACAGACCACAGAATGAAGGCTCATGGGAAGATGTGAATCTGACATGAAGTCTGGAGTCCAGTCTGTTGCAGTCGAGCCCAAACTAGATTAGCCAAATCGTAGCTGACATGCACACCTGGAAAAAGAAATATTTATTATATAGGGCACTGAGATGTATGAAGTTATTTGCTATGCAGCAGAAACCGACTAGCACAATGTCCCTGGGCAACTCACTCACTCACTCTTTGGAGCCTCCATTCCTTTATGGATAAAATAGAAACACCAATACCAGCCTCGTAGAGCCATTGGGAGGCTGAGATGAGATAAGCACAGTTCCTGGCGCATAGTAAGTACTTAAGAGTTTTGTTTTGTTTCCTTAGGGTGGATTTTGATGCTAATGCTGTGTTGGTAGAGGAGGACTCCCTGACTTTGGAGTAGAGGCTGATTGCAGCAGGCTTTGTCCCTCCTGGCTCCCCAGCCCCCAGTGGGTCTGGCTGGCTGAAGCAAGTAAAATGTAGCATGGATTTCTCAGGCCCCACCTGGGACTCTGCTTACCATGAGTGACAACATGCAAAGGCTTACGGTGAATTCATTTTCATTCCCCTTAGTTGTTGGAAATGTCATGCGCTTCCCCTCGGAGAGTCAAAGGCTGGCAGAGGGCTGGGCTTTGGGAGCCTGGGTTGCAGTGGGTCCCACACCTCCACGGCACCGCACCACTGACTGCCTTTCCTTCTAGCTTCATTGAGATTCTGTTCCACAAGGTGTGGACCTTGTCACCATCATCCTGTGAAGGAGAGGTCAGAGCAGCTGATGTCTTGGCTTCAAGAATAAATCTTTCTCTTTGAAGTGAAGGCAAAGCTCTGTGCCTGAGTGCTGTGGGTTCCTCTCCTTTGAGGAGACCCATCAGGTCTCAGAACTACTGCCTGGGCTCTCTAGGTCTTGTTCTACCTTGTGGCCATTAGTCCCTCCAGAACTTTGACCATCACTGTGAGCAGATCCAAAGCTCAGGCTTCTCAAGGAGCTTTTTAGAACAGACCCAGGACCTTCTCACTGTCCTGGTAGTGAAGCCACCTCTCACATGCTGGGCGCTGGCTCTGCAGGTGTGGTGCTGGGTGTGCTCCATGCACACTCGCCTGGGATTTTCACAACAACTCCATCACAGGGTACGGTTTCTATTGCTGTCTTACAGAAGAGGAAATGGAGGCTAAGGCAAGTAGAGAGCCTTGCCCAGGGTCACCTGGCTTATAAGTGGCAGAGCTGGGATTTGGAGCCAGGTCTGTGACTTCACACTGTGCTCGTCCTTGTCACAGAGATTGTCTCTGTCTCGCTGCATCTGTCCCTCTTTCTTTCCCTGGAATCTCGCAGACGAGATCCAGCGCTTCAGTACGGATGCTGTTCTGCTGCTCTGGAAGTTTCTGGCCTCTGGAACAGTGCTCCTCCAGTTTCCTTCGGGACTCTACTTGGTACTGTCTGAGTACTTTCTGGAAGCCAGCGGGTGTGAGTTTTAAGTAAGGTTGTAAAGTTGTTTTCTCTGTGTGGTTTACTTTGGCAGTCTGGGCTCAGAGACTCTTCCTCTTTTTGATTTCTTCCATGGAGCCAGGCACAGAGTGAGTACTTGATCAATCCCCATTGACTTAAGTCAAAAGGAAAGAAAAGAGACCAGCCTCAAAGTTCTAGAACTCTCGGGCCTCCCTGGTGGCGCAGTGGTTGAGAGTCCGCCTGCCGATGCAGGGGATACGGGTTCGTGCCCCGGTCTGGGAGGATCCCATATGCCGCGGAGCGGCTGGGCCCGTGAGCCATGGCCGCTGGGCCTGCGCGTCCGGAGCCTGTGCTCCGCAGCGGGAGAGGCCACAGCAGTGAGAGGCCCGCATACCGCAAAAAAAAAAAAAAAAAAAAAAAAAAAAGTTCTAGAACTCTCTTGGAAGTAAAGCTGGTATGCTGAGCATTAAGGCTTGGAGATGAGCCCTCAATTATTTGAGTTGTCTTTTTTTTTTAAACTTTTCTTCCCCTGGTGACAGGAACAGACACTGGGAAGGTATGCTGAGGCAGGCGTTCATAAACAGGGAAGGAGTCCTCAGAAATCTCAGCATGTCCTGGCGCCTAGGTGACTTTGCAAGGCCCTGCTGGTGGGTGGTCTCACAGCTTGGTCTGAAGGTGGTGACCCTCCCTGGGGCTACAGGCAATTAGCCTTCACTTCCCCTGTATCTGAGGACCAAGCACTCTGGTGCTGTGGAGAGGATGGCTGTGTCACGCCAGAGGGGACCCATTTCAGATTGAGTTTGTAAATTCAGTCTCTTAAAGAGGAAGAGATTCTGACAAGTGGGGCTTCAGGTTTGACTCCTCATTAGCTGTTGATGGGACTTGAGGTTTTTGGTAAATTCATGTGAATGGGGGAGGGGTGGAGACTGTCTTTTCCATTGCTTTTGAGGTTGAAAGTGTCTTTTAGTTGGGGGAAGAGGCAGGTGTCAGCGTGGTCTGAGGCTGAGGGTGAGGCATCCACTGAGTCTCCTCTCTGGCTGCCTAGCATGGTGGAGGGTCTGCTCTGGGCAGCAGGTGCTGAATTGGGTGGTGGGTTTCGCCTCAGGGTGACCTCAGTGGACCTTAGATCAGGCTGCCCGGGCCCTCCCTCATGGCGGTGGATGGGAGAGCATCCTGTGTGGTGCCTCCTGGCCCACAGCCCGCCAGCACCAAGGGCTCAGTCCTAACAGAGAGCGCATTTGCTGCTTATGTAATGCCTTTTCTATTCACTGGCAGGAACAAAGAGGAGGGCTGCACAGAGGATGTGCCCACAGTTGCCATGACAGTTTCCAAGCCCCCCTCACCGCCCTCCACTAATTCCTCCTAATCGTCCTGTGTTTCAGGCACTGCAGCTGAGGTGGCCCTGTTGTCTGGCCCAGGATCTCATACTAGGTGTTGGGTCTCCTCTCCCACAGAGGGCCCTCTGAGGCAAGCATGGGTCCAGTTAAGCTTCAGGGGCCCTGGGCCATGGGGCGACCCATGGGGCTGCCTCTCAGTCTCACACCTTGATCATTTCACAGCAGAATTTCAGACCTCTTCCTTCTCCACATGCATGCATGCATGTACACACACACCCCACTACTGCAGAGACAGTCGGGTCGGGGAGGTACTTATCCCCAAGGGGGCTGCCAGCTGGGAATTCCTCCTCCCTCCCCACCACCCTTCTTGCCTCACCCAGATGAATTAGAGCCACAGGAGGAATCTATCTGTCCATCTGCTTGCCCATCCATGTGTACAGGTAGCCACTTAACAGATACTTTTGTGAGGCCTGGCCACGTGCCAGGGACGTATACAACACAGAACTGGTCAGAGTGGACCTTTTGACAGAGGAGGTAGACATGCGTAATTGAAATGAGGAATACACGGGCTAAAAGGAGAGCACAGGCAAAGGACCCAGGGCCCTAAAGGAGAGGGAGCTCCAGGTTTCCGAGACACTACAGAGGAGCCCAGGTGGGCAAGAGGATCACGAGATGGGTCAGCAAGAGCAGAGGCACGGTGTCGTGAGGCTGAGTCTGTTTAGGGCCTTGTGAAGGGTTCTGGGGGCCTGCAAAGGGGCCAGTGGGTGGAGCAGACCCCCAGAAGGACAGTCACCAGGATGTCATCGGGACCCTAAGGCAGAGCTGGGAGCTGGGCACCAGTCCTGCTCTCAGAGGCCCCAGACAGAATCAGGACAGCCAAAGACAAAAGATGTGGCCTCCTCTGCCCTCCCTCCCCTATCCCAGCCCCGCTCCGCTCCGAGCCCAGGAGTGAGAAGGGGTGTGGGAAGGGGAGGGGGGACAGTGGGGAATTCAGGAGCCTCTGGAGACAGATGGACCTGAGGACCGTTCCCTATGAACTAGCTGTGTGATCAGGGACCTGCTTCATATCTTCTGAACCTCTGTGTCCTGAGGCTGAGGGCCATGTGTGCACGAAGATTAAATTAGATAGTATAGAGAGAGCTCAGGCACAGACTCTGCCAACATATTGCAATGGAGATGGAGTTTCAGTTGAGGTGTGGCTTTCTTTCCGAGGAAGGGAAATGGGAGAGGGAGGTGGGTCTGGGCTTGATCATGCGTGGAGCCATCTGAAACAAACACTGGGATCCGGGCTTTATTTTTTGGGCAGGAGAAGCCTGCCCCTGGCTGCTCTCAGTGGAGGCCGCTCACGGTCTTTACTCCCACCCTGTCCCTCCCCCGCTGCCCACATTCTCTGCTCCCTCCTGGTTTTGCAGGCAGGGGACACCTTTGGTCTAGGGCTCTCCTGGCTCTGGCTGGGGCCTCTGAGGTCAGCACTGGCTCTGAGCTGTGCCAGGCTCCTGCTGATGTCAGGTTTAGAGGGTGTGGCTGAGGCAGGCGCTGGACTTGAGTTTGGTGGCCCCCCCAGCACCCTCCCTACTGTGGCCACTGCCCTGTAAATCCTGGGTCATTGCCATGGGGCCTCTAAGCCTCTGGTCTCTTTGGTCTTAGGGGAAAGGACTGCTTGGAGGGAGCTATGTTTATGTACAAATCCCTTGAAAAAAGTGATGATTTAAGGAAACTAAAAGCCTTGCCTGCTTTGACATTTAGGAAGCCTGCCTTTTCCTCTGCCACGTGGCAGCAGGGCTGTGCCCCCCTGCCCTCTGACCTCGCTGTGCAGGGTTGGGGTGCTAGGGGTTGTGCTGGGCGCCAGGGTCACAGACCACCGCCGTGAACCAGAACCTGATGTGCACCGTGGCGTTAACAGTTTGGAAGCAGAGGGGAAGATGAGAATGTGCTAGCAAAGCGACTTTGCTGGTAGGTGCTCAGCAGCTGGTAGCTTCCAGGATGTTAGCGGCGATCCTCATGAAGAAGAAGAGGTAGAATAAAGAGGGCTACGGTCAAGTGCAACATCATGGCAGGCCTGGCAGGGCCGTTGTGCTCATCCCCATGGCTGATGGGATAAACCTGGTGGTCCTAGTTGTCATCTGGTGCCACAACAAAGATGACTCAAAACAAGACGGATGGTAACAGATGTGGAAGAGAAGCTGGGCACGGAGCACTAGGATGGCCCTTTGTGGGGCCCATGGCCATGTATGTACTTGGGAGAATGCTGAGCACTGCCTGTTGCCCCTGCTAGACTGAACTCCAAGAGGGCAAGAACCAGGTTAATTTTTCTCCCCATTGTGTCCCCTGCACCCCCAAAGTGCCTGCACACAGTACACTCTCAGTTAATATCTGGTGAATGAATGTTGTTGAGTGAGTGGACGTGACCAGGGAATTTCCAGGGCGTGCAGAGAAAATTGTGGATCATCGAGGCAACGGCAGCCTTAGGCTCTAGGTGGACATGGGCCTTAGTAGCGCTCACAGATGAGGCCCACCCTGGGCCTGGGGACAGAGTGATGCAGATGGGACACCTTTGGAGGGCAGGGCCTCCCTCTCCTCTCCCAGGTTCTTCCCCATCTCAGGCATACGATGCAGCACCGGATGGTGTTTGTGGCTTTGCAGGGGACCAGAGGGGGCACTGGTCTGGGATTTGGAGTCTTTGGACCTCTACACAGAGCTTGGGTAGGGCTTGTAATGACTGACACAGGAAGGGCTCATCCGTAGTAAGGTGGCTGGCAGAGCCCTGGGAGGACAGAGCCAGGGCAACCGAGTCAATCAACTTATCAGTAAAACATGGTTGCTGACATTAACCCATGCTGATCCCCCTCAAATTCCAAATCAGAACCCCCCGCTTCCCTCTAGGTGGAAATAGAAATGCAGTTTTCCTTGGGAGATACATAGGTTGTTGTAATTTGGGAAGACGCAACCCATTTTTTTATAATTGTATAATTTAGTATATAAGTTTTTTGTCATAGAGTGTGATGATGATAGTTCTGTTCTCATAAAAGGCTCTCTAATCTTCTAATTATGAAAGAATGTTTCCTGGGCTCCAGAATGGTCCATGTTTAAAAGTTTTTTTTTAAATTTTTTTTTTTAATGAGAGTCAGTATTGAGTTATTGAGTTTGGATTCTTCTGGCTATATGCTTTTCAGTGGGTCCACATCTGAGCAGAGCAGAGGCAATGGTCCTGTCCTGTTCCTGGCCCCATCTCCCAGGAGGATGGCCAAGAGAGAGAGACCTTTCTCACAAATGGAAATCTTTCCATATCTCCCAGAAATGTTATCACCTGAGAAAAAGTATGTGGCTGACTTTATTTCCTATCCATTAAACAAACACTAACTAGCCACAGCAGATGATGGTGGGCCTGACCTAATCAGGGAAGCCAGAGAGGGCCCCTGAGGAAGTGACCTTTGAGTTGGGCTTGACGAATAAGTGAGAGTTAACTGGATAAAGGGTGGGGGGAGCACTCTAAGCTAAGGGAACAGCACGAGGTGGGAGAGAGTCTGACCTGTTCTCTTCTTACACTGGGGGAGACACCAGTTCTTACCCCCTCCCTCCCGTGGCCAGAGCAGCAAAGATCTCATCCTGGACCACCTGGAGCTTATGTCCCTGCTGGAGAGGTCAGAGCTCCCATCAGCCTCTTTCATCAACGTCCTCCAGAAGGGTTTCTTCTTGTTCAGCTTGTTCACTTTGCACACAGCCACAGCTCTGGAGACCGAATCCAGCTGTGCTACACAAGTCCAGGCCACGACCATCTCTTGCCATAGCCCACCTGGATTGACAACAGCCCTCCTCACCATCCCTCACAGCCAGAGGGGTCTTCATGTAGGACTGATCTGATCACTTCACACCCTGCTCAAGCCCTTCAATAGTTTGATGTCATCAATGTATGGAATCCACGCTCAGGCCCTGTTCTACACACTCCAGACGCCCGACTTGGCTAGGGCTGATAGATGTGCCCAGCTCTCCCTCTCCTCAGGGTCTTCACGCATGCCATTTACTCTTCTTGCCCCAACCCTTATCCACCTGGCAGATTTCTTCCCATCCTTCACTTCTGAGCTTAAAAGTCACCTCTTCTGGGAGGCCTCCTGTGACTCCTGCTGCAAACCCTTTCCAGCTCCTGGATCTAGTCCTCCACTCCACTTTGCTCCAGATGCTTGTTTAGTATTGGCTTGCCCCTTCTGACACCAAGCACACGTCTGTCTTATTCACAACACAGTGTGTCTTCAGGGTCTCTAGAGTACTGGCACACAGTGTGTGCTCAGCAAATGAGTGAATGGTGAAGTTACAGCCCGCTGGCTGTGTCCTGCTTCTTCCCTCTCACTGGGATGTTCACCACAGCCCCTTATCCCTTCACGGGCTCTGGCTTCTTGTTGACGTCGATCGTGGAGCATCCCTTGGGCACCATTTCTCTGCTTGTGGAGGAGTCGGTCTAGGGGACAGACAGCCCTCCCTGCATTTACCCCAGCCTCGAGAGTTCAGCTGCTCGGGGATGGGTGGGAGCAGGTTTCAGTGGGAGACTTGGATTTATGGGGAGTTCAACAGTAGCTCTGCCTCAAATCCTTTCTGGGACAGAAGGGAGGGATTCAGGAATGAGTAGGGAAATGATGTGAGGGGTCCATTCCCTCAAGTTCTCAGTTCTGGGCAGCTTAGTCAGATCACAGCCAACTCTATGGCAAGACAAGCCAGCTGGGTGGGCCATCCAACTGGCAGGAGTCTGCCCTGACTGTTGCTAGCCACACAGGCCTCTGGGAGAAGACATTGAAGACATATTGTTTCTGGAGGCTGCAACAGAGTATATGGCTGGCAATTATCTATTTCTGATCCATTAAAGAATGCTTTGACATAGGAAATGCAGTTTAGGAGTGCAATTGTAATATAATCAGATTGCCTTTTTATGGAAAGTACTACATTTTTCCCTAAATAAAATTCAGCAATGAAATTTTATTTGCTTTTCCCCCAAAATGCCTTTCCAAATTGATTTTTCGGAGAAACCGTGGAAACCAATGTGGTTAAGGGGAAGAAAGGTCTAAATCAGAGGCCTCTGATCCAAAGCACAGCACGGCTATTATTGGTGAGCTCAGGATACCCTGGGCTCAGAGCTTCTCTGAAACCCAGTGCACTCCTAGCTGGCTAGCTCATCTTTCACAGAGCTCTCTGGGAGATGGCATAAATCCTGAGATGCCCCTGCCAGTGTAGAGGAAATGTGACAGCAAAGGATGGCTTGTACTTTCTGAGTCATCCCATGGTAATGGAGCAGCAGGCAGGTGTTCAGAGGAAAATTATTAGAAGAACCAGATATGAGCTTTAGAGTTTGGAAATTGCTAGAGAAGAGGATGTGCAAATTACTTTCTCTATGGGCAAAGGTTTGCAGAAAGGATTTTAAGCTGTCCATGCGTGACCCCAGAACATTCATATGAAAAGTTAAAAATTCAGTTCATACAAAAAATCAAAAATTCAGGGTCAGTGTTTGCCCTGCATCTTTATACTTGGAAACATCTGGATTATCATTAGAATTGATCATCCACCCAGATGCTTGATATTCCTTGTATGGGGCCAGCTGTATACACACAAGCAAGAATTTAAAGTGATTTATTCTTTTTGTAATAACTATAATCAGCCATCAGATTTTCAATAACTGTAATCAACCATATATTTATTAAGCTCTTATGCTAGGCATATGCAGGGTATGAGAGATAAGTCATGTCCTTTACGAAAGGAAAGTGGCATCTTGTTTGAGAGACAGAAACAATAAGTATGGCACACTTCACCGTTGGTGCTCTCTTTTGTTCTGCCCATGAGGTCCTTCCTGGGTATATGATAGGGACCAGAGAATGCTGGGCAGCCAGGAAGGCTTCTTGGAGGAGGAGAACTAGACCCACATCTGACCTTATGAATGGAATTTAAGGTAGTGAGTGGGAGGAGGGGGTCCCCTTATGTTAGGGAAAGAAGATGGGCATGTTCACAGCAGGGTAGACGAATGAAGGGGAGGATGAGCTGACGGGGGAAAGGGAGTGTGGGTGGGGAAGTTAGAGCACTGAGACCACTAACTTGATTGTGACTGTGGGTTGAATTATGGGGAACAAGCAACTATGTAGGGTGGGGCTGGATGGACAGGGGCCTGAACCCTTAAAGAAAAGTCTTCCCTTTATTCAGGGGACTGAGTTTCCCAATGAGAAGTCAGCGTTTGTGCAGGCGGTCCTTCTTCGTGCCCAGCACAGCACTGTCTGTAGATGGAATAAATAATTATTCTTACATGGGTACCCACCACTGTACCTGCATACATTGAGGCTGGTGTGAAAAGATTTTATTGAAAAGGTTGGCCGACTTTCAAGCAGCTGTTTGGCACTGCGGGTGGTCTGGAGCACTGTTTTCCGGGCTTAGATAATTACCCTCAGGTTTAGGAGTTCATTTTGCTGTTAGGAGGAGAACCTCCTGCCTTAGAGGAAGGGCACCCCTGCCCCAGGTAGAGTCAGCGTGGAAGGGTGCTGGTCCAAAGATGGGCTCTGAGGACATGATTCTGGAGCTGAGTCAAGGGCAGATTGGAGAGGTGAGGGAGAGCACACTGGCTGGCCAGTAGGGGCACTAGGGAGAGAATGAGGTGCAAGGGGCTAGGAAGGTGGGGTGTAGAGCAGGGGAAAACCCAAAGGACCGTGGGGAGGGGCAGGTGGCCAGGGCACTGGCTGCAGGCCTCTGCTCAGGGAGACAAGCAAGGACATCGGTGCCGCTTCTCTTCCTGAACGGCATCGCTCCTATCACCCTGAGTGGGTGGCTGCCACCCACGCCAGGAGCTAAAGGACCAAGCAGTATGAGAGGCCTACAGGGTTTTGTTTTCTAGGCTATGAGATTCGATTTCCCCTCACTCACCTCAGCAGAGTCCTGGGGGCCCGGCCTGGGGCTACAGCTGATGGCATGAGTGGCCTCGTGGGGGACAAAACAGAAAGTCAAGGGAAGTCAGCAGCTAAGCACCGGTTTCTACCCTGCAGACCATCAAAACCGTGGGCCCTTAATGTTTTCCATCAAAGTCACATGTTTACCGAGGAAGTCAGAGTAATTGAATTCAGAAAAAAATGAGTCCCAAGTCAGGCCTATTTATTCCTCTTGAAGGTTAAATCCAGTTGTCTGGCTCTTGTGTGAGCTCTATCTACAGAATCTTTGCTCTGTCCTCAGAATGACTAAGACAAGAGAAGTGGAGAACAACAGCTGTTTGGAGGCTAAGATGGAAAGAATTTTCAAGTCAATGGCAAAGCACAGAAGCCTTTTTTCTTTTTGCCAGAGAGATGAGTTGTCCCACAACATCCATGCTCTCTTCTCCAGAACCATCACTTTTCAGCTGGCCCACGGCTGCACTTGCCAGCGCTCCTGCCAGCTGGCTCTGGCCACTTCCTAAGTGCTGGCCCATGGGAGGTGAGCCCAGTGATGTGAGCCACTTCCCAGATGTGCCCTTAAACCATGTGCCTTGATTTCCCCCTATTTTCCTTCCCATTTTATCTGGATGCAGAAGTGGTGGGGTGAGCTGGCCAGAACCCTGAGGACAGGGCAGCCCCCTTGGGGTGGGTGGAATGATTAGACAGAAGGGGTCTGAGCCCCTGGCACCCTGGAATCACCAGGCCAGCCTGGACTGATTATGCCCAAATTGCCGTGCATGAGAGAAATAGATATCTCCCTTGTTGAAGCTACTGTTATTTCGCATCTCTCTTCACAGCAGTTCCATCTAGATCCTCATTTATAATTCTTTCTTTCAAAAGTCGAATATGTATAGTTGGAGAATAAGGAAGGTGTATAAACAAACCATTTTAAGGTTTTGGCAACTCAAAAATGTTTGGGTTTGCTGCCTTGGGGCATTCCTAAAGACCTGCCAGTTGGCAATGAGTTTTGAAAACTCACCGTGATGGGTTATGGGTTAACTCACCCTTTAGTTATTCTCCAAATTCATTCCAATTGTCACCTGGCCGAGAAGTTCATCATCTTTTACTGGGGTGAAATGTAAACTCCAAGAGAATAGGGATTTTGGGTTCACTGCATACCCCCACACTACAAAGATTACCTTGCAGATAATAGGTGCCCCACCCATGCTGACTGGATTAGCATATGTAGAGTTCAAACTGTCTCCTGGCTTCTGGGCTCACTGCTCTCTTACCCTAGTCTAGTCTACACAATCATTTTCTTCATCTTGCTACCATGCACATCTTACCACCCAGCCCACCCCTTGCCCCAGCCTGTCATCAGCTCCCTGCAGGATAGCGTCTATACTCCTTGAGTTACAACACATGGGCTCCCAGTTTCTCCTGGGGCATGGGCTCAGTCCTTGGTACATCTCGCAGCTCCCAAGTCATGGGGCCATTGCCTACATCCATGCCATGCTGGGTTTGCTGCCTCTATTTGCAATGCCATTCCCAACCCCTTTATCTGATGAGCTTCTCATCCTCTAAGACTCAGCCCTTACTGGCTGACCTCTTCCCACCCACCACGTCCTGCAGAGCTGGCCCTCCCTGCCCTGCTGTCCCGATCACCCTTCCACTGCAACATTTCCTTCCATTGAAGTCAGTTCTCTGGAGTTGCCCATGTGTCACCATGGCTGCATGAAGGCAGAGCCCAGGTTACGTACGTCTTAATTCCTGGCCCCCAGATCAGAGAAGACAACAATGAAAGTAACAAATGAGTCAAGCGACTTGGGTTTTGTCCTGTCCTTGTAACCCTGCATAAGTCATTTCTCTTATCCTTCTGGCCTCAGTCCCTTTGTGTATGAAATGGGGGTAATAATAGTCCTCTGCCCATCTCACCTGGACTTCACAGGTATGGTGGGAATGTACATGGATAAATGTCCCCTACTCCCTGGTATGGATATACACATCTCTTCTCCGAGGCGTGATGCTGGGGTGGCTTCTGAGGCACATCCAACAAATATGGTCAACTCCAACACTGAACCAACTGAACTGCCCAGAGGATGGGGCTCATTTATTTGTACAAACACTTATAAAGTACTTACTGTGTGCCAGACACTGGTTAAACATTATTCAGCATTATCACATTTAATCGCACCTGCCACTCTCTGAAACGGGTACCTCTCTTATCGCCATTTTACAGATGGGGGAACTGAGAGGTTGAAAACACTGCTTGAGGGCAGAGTTGGTGACTAGAGGAACTGAGGTCCAAAGGCAGGCAGTCGGGCTCTGCAATCCGGGCTGTCCACCTTTGCGCTATCTTTCCAAAGCTAGCAAGGGCCAGAGGGCTGCTGGCTCTGTCATGGCAAATGTGTGGGATGGTCATAATGGTGATTTGAATTTGGCATCAGAGGAGAAAATAGAAACCCCCAAACAGAGTCTGTCTGGTGGGCTCCCTTCAGACACAGAGCTGGTAGTTTCACAGTAATAAATGCAGAATAAGAAAAACAAATGAGTTGGGAGTATGTCAGAGCTGATAAGCCTCGGGGACATGGCTGGAACACATTGAGGACGGGCTTTTTAAAAGCAGTCACTGGCAGAGTGATTGGGATGGGTTTCACATATATCCATCACCGGGGAATTGTGGCCAGCCTGCCTCTTGCCAGTGCTGGTCGTGAGCCCACATCCTCTGGCTCATATCTGGCTAGTTATTCCAGACTTCCATTACTGTTGTGACTGGCACAGGGTGGATGCTTAATAGGGCCCGGATAATTCCACTGAAGCGTCTGTGGGTGAAAGAAGAAGAGGACTGAGGTCGTTCTATCTTAGGCAAGGCTTGTGGAAGCACCAGAAAACAGCAGGAGTGTTACAACTTTGACATAGAGTCACAGCAACAAGGAGTAACTGTCCCTTATATTAAGACAGCATTTCACTATTTCTGAGTACATACACGTCTCTTGTTTAATCTCCCACATTCTGTACTTCTGTTTTGTTTTTTTTTTTTCCTTTGTGTAAACACAGCATATACTGGGCCCTTGGTGACCACTGCCATTCATCAGAAATTTTATTCTTTGGGCCGTTTCAGCTTCCCCTTCCCAATTCAGCCAACCAAGGACCTTGCCCCAGTGTAAGCTTCTGAGGTGCCATATTTTTTTTTTTTTTTTTTGCGGTATGCGGGCCTCTCACTGTTGTGGCCTCTCCCGTTGCGGAGCACAGGCTCCGGATGCGCAGGCCCAGCGGCCATGGCTCACGGGCCCAGCCGCTCCGCGGCATATGGGATCCTCCCAGACCGGGGCACGAACCCGCATCCCCTGCATCGGCAGGCGGACTCCCAACCACTGCGCCACCAGGGAGGCCCCCTGAGGTGCCATATTAAAAGCCCACAAACTTTGAACTGAATGGGAAGGGGGTAGGGTTTGTCACCTCCAAGCTGGATTTCTAGCAGAGGAAACAATGTACTATCTGGGACAGTGGTGGCCTAATCTCAGGAGAGTTGCTGAGTCCTGGAGGTGAGTTCCTGACACCAGAGGAGCTGTTGCCATTGTCCTTTGAAAATTAGGACTGTGTGTTTCTGTTGCCACTGGTTCGTTGACCTTGCTAGGGCTGGACAGACCCTGTGCACTTGGTCAAGAGTTCAATGCTGGCATTTAACTCTTTGTTAGAGAAGAATTTATAGGCTCCTTGGAACAGGTCCTCTGGGTATAGACTAAAGCAACGTGGTTGCCATTTAAATGTTGTCACAAGTATATCTCAATCCCTGGAGCTTCTTTTTGGGAAGAAGCAGGATGCCTTATAAAACAATGAATAATAATTTGGGGATGTTCATTATTTATAGCTGCCCCAGGTCATCCATAAATTATGCAGCCCTCAATTACACTTGATTTTTTTCTTTCCACGGAGCCATCTCTCCAGACTGCCATCACTGTGGGTGATATCTATGCACCAGCTAATTGCACCATGAGGGCAGTTTCCCATTTCTTGAAATGCTTCGAGTCCCCTGGTTGAATGATTTTGTTCCACAAACTCTGTATCTCAATCATGAGTCCCTGGATACTTGGAGGCAGAGAGTAAGACCAGGGATTAGGCTTGACAGAGAGAGTGTGTGCCTGTCTCTGCGGGGCAACAAAGAAAGCCTTCAGTGGGTACTTGGGGAGCAGCAGTTGCCTGGGGTGAAGGAGGGGGTCAATGCCAGCTGTTGCCTCTCTGAGCTGGGGAAGCTCAGGGTGGCTGAGAAGCAACAAGTGAGGGAAGGGCAGTGGGGTTGTATCACCTCCCAGAGGTGTGCAACCAATTAGTAGAGTTGGGGTGCAAGCCCCTCCTCCTGGTGGATGCTCTCCCTCTATAACCACCCCAAGCTGACCGGGATGGTCGGTGGGGAGGACAGAGGAGGTGGATGTGCACAGCAGCGTCTGGCCAGGCAAGGTGAGCATCCCCTCCTGCCTTTTGCTTACCCATCACTTTCAGCTCTGTGCTCGGCATGTAACTGAAAACAAGACCTTTCCTTAACACAGAGCTTAATGATCCCTTTAATGCCCTAGCTGTAGCATCGCTTCGCTCTCGGGCCTGTTCCCTGTCAGCCATGGGGCATTAAACCGGTGATAAAAATGCCTTTTTCATATGGTCCACAAACTCACCAAGAGGCTCCTGGTAGCAGTATAGCCATCCAGCATGAAATCAAGAGGCAACCACCGTGAATGAGGCGAGATGAGCTATGAGTGGGAGCAATTAGCAGAGCCTGCATCCCGGGTCCCGTCCTTCACCATCTCCTTGCTCGTGTACCCACCGCCTCGACCCCAGCAGGGAGGGCTCCCACCCAGAGGGCTCCCACCCTGCAATCCCGAGGCCCAAGTCCAGTTCTGAAGTAGGTGCTTTTCCTTTCCTGTCTGCTCTTAGGGCAGTGAAAGATGCTTCATCACGTCTTTAATCCAATTGAATACAGCATTCCTGACCCAGGTGGCCCCTGGGAACAAATGTCCTTGGTTATGTTTTCAACCCAGAAAATATAAAACACAAAAGAGAAAAAAAGGAAAGAAATGGCCAGTTATGAATATGCATTAACATGATGCCACGTTTGGAACTGGAAGCAGGAATCATTTATTTTAAGCAAATAGGATCTTGATACATGGCCGTGAAGGTGCCGACTGCTCTATCACGCAAACACGCTGGGCAAGTTTGATTTATACGGTGTGGTTGGGAGGTTTTTTCCCCCAATTAAAAACAAACTGAGAAAAATCATTAATTTAACTACTGTATATTAAATTTGCATTAAAACATCCGTTTGTATTTATATGTGAGTTATCGAAAATGTGAGCTCATGAATTCTAATTTCTAAGATCACATGCCAAATATTGAAGATTAATTTTATTTATTTCTGCAATTAATTCTATGAGAACAAATAGCTCTAATTTAGGGGATGGCAGATGTAACTGTCCGCTGGTGCCCTCCTGCATAACAAACATAACATTCATCTTTTCTCATTAGGGTTTTCCTGTGCCTGCTCTCAAGATATGCAAACCTTGGCTATCTTTCTGTACCTTGTGCTTCCACCCTCAGCAGACATGCCTAGAAAATACTTGGGAAAATATGGACCGTGTCAAATCTCTTTTTTCTGCTTCTCTGTGATGTGCAAAGGCTTCAACTATATCCCAAAGGCTTAACAAACATTTCTTCAAAGGATATCTTGATATTAACCACTTGGGTGGAGGAGTTGGTGCCTTCATTATCAATACCTGGATCATAAGGAAGGGGGGCTGTCACCCAGTCTCTTCATCTGAGCACCAGAACCTCTGGTTAAACTTAGGATTTTGCATCCCCTGTTCTCTCTCTGCAGGAGGCCACCCAGAAGCCCACCTTTCCTGGGTTGGACTGTATGTGTTGAGGATTGCAGGCTGAAGGGTGGTCATAGGCTGTCAGGACACAGTGCTTCTCAGGACATACACAACTCAGGGCTCCAGTCACATGGCTGCAGTGACAAAAACACTCCAGGTGTGTTGTTCTCAGAAGCTCTACCCCAGGGCAGCTAGATGCTGTTCGTCATCACCCAGGTGCCCAGAACAGGCTGCCTATTTACTAAAAAGGCTTTCTTCGGGCAGACGTCTATACTTGTTGCCAGCACTGGTATTAACATGTAAATACTCTGCACCCACTGGGTTGTACATGAGGTTTATGCCATTTTTAGCCATTAGTTTGAGTCAGTCCCTACCCTCAAGGAGCAAAACAGGCAATGACAACGCAGTGTGATGGGCGCCGTGATCAGGCCCAGACCAAGGGAGTTGAGAGCAAGAATGGGGAGGACTCCTGCGTCTACTTGGGATACTGTCAGCTGATTGGGTGGCTGAACTTACACTTTTGCCCTTGAGAGTTTTCACTGCATCAAGAGTCCCTTTCACTGCATCAGAGTCCCAACTCTGATGATTGTCAGGTCTGTATAGGGGTTGATGTGCCATATCCCTGGCAGTGCTCTGGGCGGGGCTCTCATGGTGTCAGGATGATGGTTGGGCCAGGAAGAACTATGCCACCTAGGGGTGAGGTCCATTTACTGCACCATGAGATACAGAGTTTCACTTGCCCTGTATCTTCTCTGAAAGCAGGGCTGAAGCCTTTCTTCCACGGGCTCATCCACCATGAATCCATTAGCAAGAGGCCACGTTCTCCATGCCGGGAGTTCATTTCCTGAGTGTGGCTTGCTGGTCTCATCTTCTGGGTGTGATTACAAGGCAATTCCAAGGGCAGTCTTGGCCGTGGCCTCTGTTGGGGCCAAGGGGCTCCTCTCAGCAGTCACTTCTATACAGGAGGGAACCAAGGCTGAGTTGGGAATGCTGCATCTTTCAAAGACTAGGTCCCTCCTGCTAGGGGCAAAACAGCAGCTGGAATTTCCTCTGTCCTTGCTCCTCTCCCAAGGAGACTCCCGATTCCTCCATCTGATTAGCAGCCTTTCTAAAATCACAATTTGTAATAATCAGCCCCAGGCACACGCAGGTCAAGTACATCACATTACCAATGACAATTGTCATGTCAAGGGGTTTTTTTTCCTTTCCCTCAGTAACAGGAGGATCAGATGGTCTCCCCTTTGATTTTCAAAGAGTATGTCACTCTTACATTTGGCTTTAGAATATCTTAACATATCCAGGAGCAGATCACAGACTCAATGGGGCTGCAGCTGAGTCCTTCTGGTGGCTCCAGATGGGAAGCCTCTGACTCAGGGCTGTTGGAGTCAGGAAGGGCTGTAATAATCACCTTTTATTTCCCTGAGGTTGGAGAACATATGCCTGTGGGGTGGAGGTTTGCGCTGCTTTACTCACTACTCCTGGCCCGAACCTCACATCATTTGGGGGCAGCTCAGGAAAGCAGAGGGCAGGACGACCTCTTGCCATGGTCTATGGGGTCTGCCTTCCCTGGACAACTGGACAGCTGGAAACAAAGCCAGAAAGAGGATGAGGTTAGGGTGGTGCCATCCCACCCGCCTGCCTCTCCTCCCATATTTGCCCTGCTCCGGGTGGCTTGTGCTGTACCATGAAGTACAAATCATCAGAACACAGGAATCAGCATAGGGAGAGAGCCCATCACACCCATTCGGGCACGCCTGCGCCATGCTCCCCTCTGCCTGCCCTGGCTGCTCCAGCTTCGTCCAGACATCTGGCCTCAGCAGAGAGGCCACAGCACCCAATGGGAAGGGCTCTGGCTCTAGACTCCCAAAGATCTAGGTTCAGTTCTTTTTTTTTATATAAATTTATTTTATTTTATCTTATTTTTGGCTGCGCTGGGTCTTCGTTGCTGCACGCAGGCCCTCTCTATATGTGGCGAGTGGGGGCTTAACCCGTGTCTCCTGCACTGGCAGGTGGATTCTTAACCACTGCACCACCAGGGAAGCCCTAGGTTCAGTTCTGACTCTGCCCGTGAGCAGCTGCATCACCTTGAGCAAGTCACTGCCCTCATTGAGCTTTAGTTTCCTCACCTGTAAAAGAGGAGTGATGAACAGTGTCTATTTGAGGGTAACAGGAGGCCACACATGTGATTTTATCAGCACAGGACCTGGAAAGCTGTAAATCTTTGCAAATGGTGGCTGTTGTGATGTCAGTATTTATTCTGCTGTAACCAGATTACCGCATTACTTGGTGTCCACTTTTTCTCTCTGCCGGAGGTGGGGTGGGGTGCCTGTAAGGAGGGGCTTTGTCCTGTGGTCTGATAAGAGGTTTTCATTGATGGTTGTGGGCTGAGGACTCACTGGGAATCAAGCTTGCCTGTAATCATGGGTTGTTTCTTGTCCTTAGTGACATCCTGGTGGAGAAGAGGCGACCAGAGGGTGAGATGGTAATCCTCTAAGAAGTGGGCCCCGTGCTATGGGAACGCTGGACAGGGAGTGCTTGCTTTAGGTTGATTGGAGCCCACAGAAGTCTGCCTGGAGGAGGTGGCATGAGGCATGGCTGGAAGGAAGAGGTCCACCTCTTTAGGGAGGATCCTGTGTTTGGAGATGTGTTTATGACCCCCAAGCCCAGGCATTGCACATCTGGTGGAAAGCCTCAGTTCACAGGTGTGCCTTCTCCCTCAGCCACGTGCTTCTCGGGGTGGGACTGGGGTGAGGAGAGGATGGTGTGCTGTTTGTGTATCTCTAGAATCCAGCACAAGGCCTCATAGTAGGTCTCAGTAATGTTGATGAAATGAATGAAGATGTGAGTGAATGAGTGAATGAGAAGGCATGAAAACTTGTGCCGTTTTGTGGAACACAATCTGGGATTTATTATGTAGACTTTAGGGTACCAGCAAAGGTTTTGGGAAATGAACAGACTTATGATTTATGGAATCAAAACCAAAGAAGACAGCTACCTGCCACTCTGACATCCCAGCTCATCTCATCATCTTGACTCTGCTGAGTTCTATTAGAGTCTTATACCTGATTGTACAGGTATCTTACCTACTGGGATCACCCTGGGGCAGACTGCCTGGGAATGTGGAGACAGGAAACTACCTGACTGGAGGGAGAGGAAGGCTAGTACCCAGACTGTCTCCATAGTCCAGGGAAGTGGGAGCTAAGAGCTAGTGGGCCTGGGGCCAGAGGGTTTTAGTGAAGCAAAGGGGCAGGTGAGGGGCTACGAGCCGAGAGCTTCTGCAGAGAAGGGCATCTCCCGTCCACGCAGGACCTGAGCAGATTCCTGCTCTGCTAATAGGTGACAATGTGGCCTTTTTGCAGACACCCCCAGGGAGTTTACTTTCAGGAAGTTGCACCTGAGGCCTGGAATTAATCCAACCAACTTTCCAGCTCTCTGAGCCTTTGTCTAGGAGGTCACCTCTTGGCTGCCCAAGTGATGGGCTCATCTTCTGGGACTTTTCAAGAGTTTGGGTACCCAGGTTGCTGAGAAACACCTCAAGACCAGCATTTAGTCCTCAGATGCTTGAGGGAGCACAGTTCCCACGACTCAGGAAGGAGTTAACATTCTTCCTAGACTGCTGGCCTTAGAAAGCTCCACCTGCACGATTGCACTTGGCTGGCATCTGGGAACCTGGCTGGTCAGTAGCTCCCTACACTGATCTGAAACTTTCCCTGAATGATAAAGGTGGCTCACTGTGCCCAGACTGTTTGTACAATATGCTTTATGCTGAACACCTGCTTTCCTCCTGGGAGTCAGGAATTTTGGTACGTGCTAGACAGAGGGTGTCTGTGTGACCAGCCCAGATAAAAACCTTGGCCTTAATGGGACTGCCTGGGAGAAACATTACCCACATGATTCTGTGTTTTCCTCACTGAGGGAAGAGTGAGCTCTGTGTGATCCCTCATGGGAGGGAAAGAGCATAAGGACTCCTGTACACGGATTCCTCCAGACCCTGCCTGTGTCTTTTCCCCTTATGACCCTGCAGTATATCCAGAGCCAATAACTTATTCACTGGCACAGTCTACCCGTTGAATTGTTTATATCCCATCTGTATACCATCTAACTGTAATAACCCTTAGCTCCGAGCACAGCTCTATGCTGTTTGTTCTAGTGACACTCTGAATGGAGAGGGCTCTTGAGGACCTCCGCTAGACCCCCCATCACCAGCTTCTCCTTCTCCCAGGCTGCGAGCACCTCAGGACAATGAGCCTGCCCCACACCTATCTTGATACCCTCGTTCCTTCACCTGGCTGCACACGTCATCACTGCCCATGTGCTTGACTGGGTCTGATTGCCGAAGGCCAGTTAGATGGTGGCAGGAGGTGAGGCCAGACAAAATTTGTCTCATGAAGAAAGTCATAATAACAATGACAGCAATAGTAGCTGCTCCCATTTATTGAGCACTTCTCTGTGGACAGCCCTGAGCCAAGCTCTTTTCCTCCGAACTGCAAAAGCTAAGAGTCAATTATCCGGCCTCATCTTCTGCAATCTGAGTGGCATTTGATAAAGTGAATCACTGCTTCCTTCCATCAGAGTCCAGTCAGGATCTGGTCGGGAAAACAGAAAGCATACCAGGTATTGTGCTTCTCTGGCTTTTATTGATTGTCACTGCAATACTACCCCATGGCTGGGGAACGGAGGGAAGAGGTTTAGAGTGTCAGAAGCTAGAAGATCAGAGGAGGGGCCCATGGAGTTAAGACTCAGACATCTGAGCAGGGGCACTGCTCAAGGGGAGCTGGAATCTACTGTCACTGCCAAGGGTGAAGTACCTCTAGTACCGCTACAGGGAAAACCTAGTGGGAATCCAGGTGGCCAAGGAAAACTAGTTTCAAGTCCTGGTGCTGGCATCACAGAGCAGAATCTAGACAGAGGGTTAGGGGCTGAGAGCCAATAACTTATTCACTGGCACAGTCTACCCGTTGAATTGTTCAGCCTCCACACACACCCTGCCATGCACGTCTATGAATTTTCATACAACTTGTGTGTTTTCCTATCAAGGTGCAAGTATCCTTTGTACAAACAAATGTGCTCTCTCCCTAAAAAGGGGAGGCACGACAGCTCAGCAGTCACTGTATCCATACCTGGTGAAGCTAACTATTCTTTTAATTCGCTTATGGTTCCACACAACTGTCTGTAATGTAAAGACTAAAATTTGAAGTTAATCACCACCAATAATTCCTCACAGCAAATGTGAGAAAGAAGAGCAAGGAAAGATGAAATTAGTTATTACGGTTACATATAAACAGGAAAGAAAACAGGCAAAGCTACAAAGGTCTGTGTTTCTAAAACTGGTCACAAGGCTGTAATTGATACAATTCTTTTCTCTCGCTGCCCTTTCCATGTTGGGGTTCTTTACTGGTGCGGTATTCCAAACTTTCATGCCTAAAGGTCTTCTTCCGCGATGGTCTTGCCTTTTTTGGTGGCAGGAGTTTTCCATTAACTTGGGGTGGACGTGGAAGTACCAAGAGCTGCTGCAGAGAATCCTCTGGATTCTAGACAGTCCTTCCTGCCCTTTCTGTGCAGCTGCAATCTGATTTGGGCAAGCAGGATCAATAATCTCAGGACAGTAGTCCTCTGTTAGTTGGCCAGGGAGCTGTCTCAGCTTCCAATTCAGTGGCATCATTTTTGTGCCTCCTGGTAGACATTCTTCTCTTGAATTCCAAGACCTCTGAACCAGCAGAGACCAAAGTTGAAAGAATGGAAAGAAAAATTCTGTGAGTGTGTTGTTATTAGCTGTAATGAGAGGAGCCACTCCCATCTCCACCCCTTGATTCCCGACCCATGTGTTCTGGCTGTGGGAAAAATAGTACCATGTGTTGGTTGCTGATCCAGAGCATACACTGAATCCTGTAAATCAAATCCCAGCCTTTCCGGCTGTGGTCATAACTGATGCCATACATCTTGGTTTTCCGCTCTCTGTCTCCACCACTCCTACCCACCCTGTCACTTCTTCTCAGCCTCCTTTGCTGGCTCCTTCTCTTTTACCAGCCTCTAAATATTGACTTATCCAGGACTTCATCCTTGATTCTATTTTCTTCTGCACCTACAATCCCTCCCCAGGTGATCTCATCTAGTCCCAGGGCTTTACATACCTTCTATACAATGATGATTCCCAAATTTATATCGCCAGCCCTGACGTCTCCCCTTGAAATCCATGCTCATATATCCAACCATCTACTCAACAGCTCCACTTGTATACCAAATAGGCATCTCAAAATGAACATGTTCAAAACTGAACTCTTGATTTCCTCCTCTGGACACATACACTCCCCCCACATACTCATACACAGATCTACCCCTCCCCCAGTCTTCCCCATGTCAGTTACTAGTCCTGACACTTATATGGTTGATGCTGAGATCTATAGTGTTGAGATTATCCTTGCTTTCTTTATTTTCTTACACTCCACCTCTAAGCTCTCAGCAAACGTTATCATCTTCACTTTCAAAATAAATCTAAAGTCTGACTAGTTCTTGGTGTTCTCCTGCCAACCCCGAAAGCCATCATTATCGTTTGTTTGTTTGTTTGATTGATTGATTGATTGATTTTCTTCTTTTTAAAATGAAGTATAGTTGACTTACAATATTATATTAGTTTCAGGTGTACAACATAGTAATTTGATATTTTTATGGATTATACTCCATATAAAGTTACTATAAAATAATTGGCTATATTCCCTGTGGTGTACATGACATCCTTTTAACTTATCTATTTTATACTTAGTGGTCTGTACCTCTTAATCCCCCTCACCCATTTTGTCCCTTCACAACCCTCTCCCCTCTGGCAACCACCAGTGCGATCTATATATCTCTGAATCTGTTTTTGTTTTGTTATATTTGTTCATTTGTTTTTATTTTTTAGATTCCACATATAAGTGATATCATACAGTATTTGTCTTTCTTTGTCTAACTTATTTCATTTAGCATAATACCCTCAAGGTTCATCCATCTTATTGCAAATGGCAAAATTTTGTTCCTTTTTTGGTTGAGTAATAGTCCATTGTATGTATATACCACATCTTCTTTATCCATTCATCTGTCATTGGACACATAGGTTGCTTCCCTATCTTGGCTATTGTAAATAATGCTGCTCTGACCATTGGGGTGCCTATATCTTTTCAAATTAGTGCTTTCATTTTCTTTGGATATATACTTACGAGTGGAATTGCTGGATTATATGGTAGTTCTATGTTTAATTTTTTGAGGAAACTTCATACGCTTTTCCACTGACTGCAATTTACAGTGGGTTTTTTTTGTTTGTTTGTTTGGTTTTTGCCTTTTTTTGATATTGAGTTGTAGGAGTTCTTTCTATATTTTAGACATTAACCCCTTATTGGTCATATGATTTGCAAATATCTTCCTCCATTCAGTAGGTTTTCTTTTCATTTCATTGATAGTTTCCTTCACTGTGCAAAAGCTCTTTAGTTTGATTTGGTCCCATTAGTTTATTTTTGCTTTTGTTTCCTTTGCCTGAGGAGACAAATCCAAAAAAATTTTGCTAGGATTAATGCCAAAGAACATACTGACTATGTTTTCTTCTAGGAGTTTTATGGTTTCAGGTCCAACATTTAGGTCTTTTATCCATTTTGACTTTATTTTTGTATATGTTGTGAGACAATGTTCTAATTTTATTCTTTTACATATACCTGCATAGTTTTCCCAACACCACTTTTTGAAGAGACTGTATTTTCTCCATTGTATATTCTTGCCTCCTTTGTCATAGATGAATTGATCATATACACATGGGTTTATTTCTGAGCTCTCTATTCTGTTCCATTGATCTATGTGTCTGTTTTTGTGCCAGTACCATACTGTTTTGATTACTGTAGCTTTGTAGTATAGTCTGAAGTCAGGGAGTGTGATGTCTCCAGCTTTGTTCCTTTTCCTCAAAATTACTTAGGCTATTTGGGTTCTTTTGTGGTTCTATACAAATTTTAGGATTACTTGTTCTATTTCTGTGAAAAATGTCATGGGCATTTGATAGGGATTGCATTAAATCTGTAGATTACTTTGGGTAGTATGGACATTTTAACAGTATTAATTCTTGCAGTCTATGAACATGGGATATCTTTCCTTTTATGTGTGTCATCTTCAGTTTCCTTCTTCAATGTCTTATAGTTTTCAGAGTACAGGTCTTTCACCTCCTTGGTTAAATTTATTCCTAGGTATTTTATTCTTTTTGTTTTAATTGTAAATGGGATTATTATCTTGATTTTTCTTTCTGATATTTCATTATTAGTGTATAGAAATGCAACAGATTTTAGTATGTTGATCTTGTATCCTGCAACTTTACTGAATTCATTTATCAGTTCTAGTAGTTTTTTTGGTGGTGTCTTTAAACTTTTCTATATATTGTATCATATCATTTGCAAATAGTGGCAGTTTTACTTCTTCTTTTCTAATTTGGAAGCCTTCTATTTCTTTTTCTTGTATGATTGCTGTGGCTAGGACTTCCAATACTATGTTAAATAGAAGAGCCATCCTCATCTTGTTCCTGATCTTGGAGGACAAACTTCCAGTTTTTCACTGTTGACTATGATGTTAGCTATGGGTTTGTCATAAATGGCCTTTGTTATGTTGAAGTATGTTCCCTCTATACCAACTTTGTTGAGAGTTTTTATCATATACGGATGTTAAATTTTGTCAAATGATTTTTCTGCATCTATTGAGATGATCAAGTGATTTTTACCCTTCATTTTGTTAATGTGGTGTATCACATTGATGGATTTGCAGATATTGGACTATCTTTGCACCCCTGGAATAAATCCCACTTGATCAAGTTGTATGATCCTTTTAATGTATCCTTGCATTTGGTTTGCTAATATTTTATTGAGGATATTTGCATCTATGTTCATCGGGAATATTAGCTTGTAATTTTCTTTTTTGTGGTGTCTTTGTTTGGTTTTGGTATCAAGGTAATGCTGGCCTCATAGAATGAGTTTGGAAGTATTCCATTCTCTTCAATTTTTTGGAATGGTTTGAGAAGGATAGGCATTAACTCCTCTTTAAATGTTTGGTAGAATTCCCCTGTGAAGTCATCCAGTCCTGGACTTTTGTTTGTTGGGAGTTTTTTGGTGACTGATTCAATTTCAATACTAGTCAATTTCAGTACTAGTCATGTTCTCTGTTTCTTCCTGATTCAATCTTGGAAGATTCTATGTTTCTCGGAATTTATCTATTCCTTCTAGGTTGTCAAATTTGTTGGCATATTTGTTCGTAGTATTCTCTTATGTTTGTATTTCTGTGATATTTCTCTTTCATTTCTAATTTTGTTTATTTGGGCCCTGTTGGGATTATTTATTAACATGTCTTCCACCTCCCTTGAGGTTGTTCTCAAAACAGTAGCCAGGGTGATCCTTTTAAAATGTTTCTTCATAGTACTTATCACAACCCAACATAATCTTTGTTCATTTGTTTATCTGTCTCCTTGTGTTAAAATATAAGCTTCATGGGAGTCAGGACTTTATTGGTGTGTTCACTGCTTGTCTTCTCAGCGTCTAGAATGGTCCCTGGTTTTTGGTGGTTATTTGTTGAAGAAATAAATCAATAAACACAACAACTTGTTTAATCCTCACAATAACCCTTTATTTGAGGACATGAAAACTTAGAGTGATTAAGTAACTTGACTAAAGTCATTAGCTATTAAGTGGCAGATGTGGGATTAGAAATCTCTTTTGAGTCCCAAGTTGTAGATCTTAATGCTCTGCTAGACTCTCCCCTATGTGTGTCAACTTCCTAGGCGGCTCAGGCCTGAAGAGACTATTTTCCTAGGATCAGAAATGAAGGATGTAAACCTCTGTTTATGAGACTGCCTTATTCCCAAGCCTTCGGTCAGTGTCTCCAGTGGATATGATCCACTCTGCTCCTTAACTGATGGTCTCTCCACACTAGAATATTCTGGTTTCTAACCGGGCCCCTCCCTCTGAAGTCAAAATGGAGTAGAGACCTCAGATGTCATTAATGTACAGTCTCTGGGCAGTGAAGCTAAAAGGTGTTCCTGATTTCATATCCATGCCCATACAGGGGACAAATCGTAGATAAAGTTGCCCAGATCCAATGGAATTCAGCTGAATGACCTCCAGGACTTGGGACATGGGTCTCTAGATTGCATCCTAGGAAAAGAGTCTTAGCAGAAGAATTTTTATTCGAGGGGAAAGTAAATGTTTTAGATTCATGCTGATGTATGTGAGAATGATTCTCTATTTGAGGATTTCAGCTTTTAAACAGAGGCACCATTTGTCAATTTTGGTTTCAGTTTTATAAGCACTGTCTTTTCCGAAGACTAAATTTGTGAGAGCATGAATGTAATAATGAAACATGACATTTTCCTCTATTAAATGCAACTTCTCTGGGGAAGCGTTCTAAAAGAGTTCATAAAACTTCTCATGGCATTTGGGGAAGCACATCATTATATGTATAGATGTTTGAAAGCAGAGCTAAAGCCCTCGTGGTGGAAAAGTACTCAGAGTAATTTAAACTATTAACATCAAAAGACTAAACAGAATACAGAATTAGATGAGAGAAGTACAGGGTTACACACTTTTCTCCCTTCCACTTTCTGATAAGGAACTAGCTTGCAAATGTGAGAAATTTCCATTATGACAGTATTCACAATTTAGTTTTCAGACTGACACAAACTTGACTAAATTTTATCCTAAGAAGCCCAGAAGAACAATCTATTTTTTAAACATCTGATCCTGTAGATTTAGTCAAAAGCAAAACCTCATGGTGTTCATGCATCTTCATGCGATAGAAAATTGGCAATATTAACACTAGTGTGTTTTACTGTTAAACTCCAAACTGGTTATTATCCAACTCTTTCTAAGCCTGAGGAAAAGGCTTTTCTAAGTGAAAGAAAAATGCAGGGAGAACAGTTACATTTCAAAGCATTTTTGAAGGACTGGAATCTTGAAAGAAGAAACTAATTAATAAAAAGTCTTGTTAAAAGCAGAATTACTTTCAGAGAGCTAAGAATACATGGAATTTAAAGTGTTCTTAACAAAAGGTATTGTTATAAATTTTTTCATCTGAAAGTAGTTGAAGAGTAACCAGAAAAATCCCAGGAGTATTGTTAGCTCATGGGGTTACAAGATAGCAAAAAAAGTAAACCTCATTTCTTCAAACTAATGTTAGTGTTACAATGTTTTTTAAAGAAATCCTTATAAGATATTTCTTAGAAAACAAATATGATGAGCAGATACTTATCCCCTCACCCACTATTATATTTTGCTGTGGTCTCTAAAATTCCTCTGCATCCTCTCGTCCAGTAGAAATTAAACGTTCTGTTTAATTCATTTATACATTTGAGGGTCCCCCAGTCCCCTGGGGTCTGGCCAAGGAGACTGGGGTGAGGAGGGGTTTTCCAGATGGGGAAATCACCAAGGGCAGGGCTCGGGAACACCCCAGCTGGTCCCAGGGTCTGTCCCCCGGGACTGACTCTGCAGTCCTGGGGGAGAGTCCAGGCCTGGAGGCCAGACAACAGGGCTTCCCACCACTGATGCTGTCAGAAACAAGGGCAGCTCCTTCCTGCCCCTCACTGACATGTTCACAGAGATCCACCCAAGTGAGAAAAAGGAGCTGTGCTTACTGACTCCTTGAATTTTTTTGTATTCCTCATTTTTGTGTATTCTCAACCCCAACCAGTTTAGGGTGATGGTGATGGGCTTATTTTACAAACCAGCCTCTAAGGGTTAAATCTCAAGTCTTGAGTCCAGACCTGGCCAAGGACCTTTGCTCGGTCCGTTCCACTAGGTGTTTGCGACCCTCTCCTTCCTGCCAACAGGCTCTGTACAGTGTGAGGCACTGACAACACCAAGCCCTAATGTTGATAGATTACATCATCTCACCTGATCCTCAGAAACCCTCCTGTGGGTCAGTGGCGTTGGCCTTTTTAGGTGGAAACGGGGCAGAGCGGTGAGTGGCTTGCCCGAGATCCACAGTGAGCAGGAGGCCTAGCTGCCCCATATACCCTCCCACCGCCTCCTGGGTTGCAATGAATGGGTGATTTCAGAATCAGTGACTGCTCACTGCATCATGTTGAGATTGGGAGACAAATATCACTGGCAACAAATATCACTCTTTTTTAAACTGTCCATTTAAAAACATTCTTCCCACAATTTAAATTATTCCATGTTCCCATTTCCATTCCAAGCTCTTTCTCACATCTGATCCCTTGTGCAAGCTGTTCCTTCTGCGCTAATGCTTTTCCTTTAGAACTGACTGAAAGAAACTACTGATATTTCTGGTCTCTGCTTAAATGTCATTCCTCTGAGAGGCCTTCTTGGATCGGCCCCCGCCCCAAGTCTAACCCACTTCCCCAGGCACTATCACATCACTGTTTCATTTTCTTTATAGGACAAATTACAACCTGATTTTTAAGTTTGCTGATTCTTTGTCTGCATCATCACTGGAATGCAGTCTCCAGGCGGGCTTGTTCCCTGCAGTGAGCCCAGTACCTAGACTAGTGCCTGAAACATAGCATGAACTCAGTAAATGTGTAGTGAATAGATTTATTGGCCAAATTAATGAATATGTGATTATAATCAGAAATCTGCCAGCTTATGTTGAGAATAATATTTAATTTTCTACCCTGATGCCTATGAGCAGGTTCTCTTTTCTTTACTCACACAGCTCATGGGATTGCTCTAATTGTATTCAGTTTGCACTTATTGAGCACCTACTGCATGCCAGGCATGGCGTTCTGATGTACATCATGTGTGATCTCCAGTCAGCAGAACAAAAAGGTCTCTGCTAGTTCATATCCACACGGCTTCTATTAACTAACATACACATATGTATGGACGCCTCCTTGGTCTTTCCTGCTTTATTCTTGGCGATTTGTCAGGTTTCTTTTGTCTTAATGGGATCTGAATCAATAAGTTTTGCTTCCCTTATTTATTACAGTGTGTAGAGACCCTTTTCCTCTCTGGTTACTTTGTGTGAAGGGTGGATCCTCAGGGTGACCAGTAGTATTAGAAATGATAATAGTCCAGCCCCCCATCCCTGCAGGCTAGAATTGCATTGACCTCCACCATTAAGAAGACAGCTGAGGGCTTCCCTGGTGGCACAGTGGTTGAGAGTCCACCTGCCGATGCAGGAGACACGGGTTCGTGCCCTGGTCCGGGAAGATCCCACATCCATGGAGCAGCTGGGCCCGTGAGCCATGGCCACTAGCCTACGCGTCCGGACCCTGTGCTCTGCAATGGGAGAGGCCACAACAGTGAAAGGCCCACGTACCGTAAAAAAAAAAAGACAGCTGAAAGCTTCGAAGTGGGTGTGGGAAAATATCTCATGGATGGGCATGTTGTTGTCATCCAGCTAGCTGATGCATTTTACTTAGTTTAAAGGCAGACAGCCCTAAGTATGGAGACCACTGTGTGTGACAGAAGTGAGCAGGATAGAAGCAGTGGTCCACGGACATCAGTGTATGAATGCTTTGTTCACAGAGGGAGACAGAGGTCACCTCAGACGATCTAGCCACCTGGAGCCTCCACAGGTTACCACCCTTCCTACAGTGGGGACCTCTGTTGTTGCTGTATCCCTGCCTTACACTGTAATTATTGTTATAGTGATTACAAACATTTAATTATGTTTCCAAGACTGCTCATTATTGAGGCAAAACCAATGAGAATTGCATTGTAGAAAATTATAATAAAAACACACAGACAAGTAGGTCCTGGCGCTGAGAGGAACATGGAGAGCTTGAATCTTGCTTGTCTTGTTTTCTGGTTACCTTTGTCCTTCTAATACAGCCCTTATCATACTTGGCCTTGAATGAAGGTCCCTTTTACTTACATCTTTCTCCCTTACTAGATTGTGAATCCCTGTAGGGAGAGAGGATGTTTTATTTATTTCCTGGTCATAGCTCTGTGCACATAGTAGGCCCCAGATAAGCATTTGTTGATTTGCATAGAATTAAAGTTTGGTATCTGGAAAAGTCGCCTAAATTGGAGAGTTCAAAGTGGAGGCAGATGAGTTGAATTTGAATCCACAGTTGCTGGCGAGCAACATGAGATGTCAGATTCAGGACGTGAGTTGATTAATCAGATGATCTTGGTTATTTTTGTTGAAGAGGTTTGAGTGACAGGAGTGCTGAGAAGCCATCCTGATTGAGAGGAGGAAGATCCAGCAGTGAGCAGCAGCCAGGGTGGTCAAGCTGGGAGGAGGCACCCCTTCTATGGGAGGGACCCTGATGGCCCAGTCGGGGGCTGCCCCTGGGCGGGGTCACTGCTGAGGCTCCTAACCCACAGGGAGTCGCCTCACCCATGTTCATGGCTACCAGGTCATGCCTGTTTTGAGTTGCTTCTTCAGAGACCTTCCGATGGGAGGCAGAAGCCAGCCCTCTTCTCAGCCCCGTGGTGCAGCTCTGAAGGGCTGTGACAGGAGGCACCTCATTCCCATACTCCCTCTGTACTTGCTTTGCCTTCTCTTTGAAATCTGGACAGAAAATTTGTTCTTCTGACCTCTGCTGTCTCAATTGCATTGATTTGTTGTCTTTCCTCTTTTTTTTTTTTTTTTTTTTTTTAATCCCATTTCAGTTAGCACTGTTGGTCTGGCTCGTCCTTTGGACAAAAACCACTTATTCACCCATTCACTTGTGAATAGGAGCATGGGCTTTGGAATGACACAGATATGAAGTTTAATCCTCACTCAGCTGCGGTATCAGTCAGGATGGGCTAGGCTCAGCTATAGTGATTATCCCAAATCTCAGTGGCTTAAACCCAAAAAGGTTTATTTCACTATTACGTGTGATGTCCATTGTGGGTTGGCTGGGAGCTGTCCTCCAAATCACATTCAGAGACCTGGATGGAAGACACAGTCACCACTTGGTACATCACTGGTATGGTAACAAGAGGAAGGGAACATGACAAATCACACATTTCCTTTAGAGTCGTTCTCCCAGAAGTGATCCACATTGCTTCCACTTAAGTTTTTGTCCAAAACAAATCCCGAAATTCTGTTCAACTTCAGTCTCACCAAGTGCCAGGAAGGAAAGCCAGAATATTGGCACACAGCTCAGATGACTACAAGGCCAATTGCTAGCTGTTATGACCCTAGATAGTTTTGAAACTTGCTCTCAGCCTCAGGTTTAGCTGTAAAACAGGGGCAATGGCCCCTATCTCTCTGGTTGTTGTGAGAATTACAAGAGATGATGCATGTGTATCAGTTATCTAGTGCTGTGTAACAAATTTCTGTGACCAATGGCAAGCTCACTGTGTGTGGTTTGACAATCTAGATGAGACTCACCTGGACAGTTTTTCTGGTCTTAGCTTCACTCAATCACTATGTGTGATCAGTTATAGGTCATCCATGCCGTGTAACAAATCTCAGTGACTTCAATGACAAGCTCACTGTGTGTGGTTTGACAATTTAGGTGGAGCTCATCTGGACAGTTTTTCTGGTCTTAGCTGCACCCAATCACCATGTGTGATCAGCTATAGGTCATCAAGGCAGCTCTGCTTCTGGAGGCAGTCAGGTCATCAGCTGACTTTCCCAGGCTCTGCACCCTGTACCAGGCTCGCCCAGGCTTATTCTCATATTGCAGGCAGGCAACCAAGGAAGACAGCTGGAGAATAGAAGGAGCCTTGAAGCCTGGGCTTGGGACTGGCACACCATCAATTCTTCTGTATCCCATCAGCCAAAGAACGTTCCCGAGTCACCCTAGAGTCAGAGGGTCAGGAGACAGATTCCACATCTTGAGGGGTGGAGAGGCCAAGCCACACTGGAGAGCCTATGGACTCAGAATTGGGCCATTTGTGCAATTGACCCATTAACTAAAAAAAGACAATGCAGAATCAAAACTACAATGAGGTATCACCTCACACCAGTCAGAATGGTCATCAAAAAATCTACAAACAATAAATGCTGGAGAGGGTGTGGAGAAAAGGGAACCCTTCTGCACTGTTGGTGGGAATGTAAATTGATACAGCCGCTATGGAGAACAGTATGGAGGTTCCTTAAAAAACTAAAAATAGAACTACCATATGACCCAGCAATCTCACTACTGTGCATATACCCTGAGAAAACCATAATTCAGAAAGAGTCTTGTACCACAATGTTCATTGCAGCATTATTTACAATAGCCAGGACATGAAAGCAACCTAAGTGTCCATCAACAGATGAATGGATAAAGAAGATGTGGCACATATATACAACAGAATATTACTCAGCCATAAAAAGAAAGGAAATTGAGTTATTTGTAGTGAGGTGGATGGACCTAGAGTCTGTCATACAGAATGAAGTCAGAAAGAGAAAAACAAATACTGTATGCTAACACATATATATGGAATGTAAAAAAAAAATGTTCTAAAGAACCTAGGGGCAGGACAGGAATGAGAAGCAGACATAGAAAATGGACTTGAGGACATGGGGAGGGGGAAGGGTAAGCTGGGAGGAAGTGAGAGAATAGCACTGGCATATATACACTACCACATGTAAAATAAATAGCTAGTGGGAAGCAGCTGCATAGCACAGGGAGATCAGTTTGGTGGTTTGTGACCACCTGGAGGGGTGGGATAGGGAGGGTGGGAGGGAGGGAGATGCAAGAGGGAAGACATATGGGAACATATGTATATGTATAACTGATTCACTTTGTTATAAAGCAGAAACTAACACACCACTGTAAAGCAATTATACTCCAATAAAGATGTTAAAAAAATAATAAAAAAAGATGTGGCATATATATACAATGGAATATTACTCAGCCATAAAAAGAAATGAAATCGAGTTATTTGTAGTGAGGTGGATGGACCTAGAGTCTGTCATACAGAGTGAAGTAAGTCAGAAAGAGAAAAACAAATACTGTATGCTAACACATATATATGGAATCTAAAAAAAAATGTTCTGAAGAACCTAGGGGCAGGACAGGAATAAAGGCAAAGATGTAGAGAATGGACTTGAGGACGTGGGGAGGGGGAAGGGTAAGCTAGGATGAAGTGAGAGAGTGGCATGGACATATATACAAATGTAAAATAGATAGCCAGTGGGAAGCAGCTGCATAGCACAGAGAGATCAGCTCAGTGTTTTGTGACCACCTAGAGGGGTGGGGTAGGGAAGGTGGGAGGGAGACGCAAGAGGGAGGAGATATGGGGATATAAGTATACATATAGCTGATTCACTTTGTTATACAGCAGAAACTAACACAACATTGTAAAGCAATTATACTCCAGTAAAGATGTTAAAAAAAATAAAAACTTAACTGGAAAACTAAAAAAGACAAGCAGGAGGCTGCAAATAGAAAAGAGTTTATTTGGGGTCTTAGCAATTGCAGTTTGGAGACACAGATTCAGGTAATCTCAAAAGAATGTTCCAAGGAAGAGAAAGAATCAGAAACTTATAAAGACAAAAAGTCACAAGGCTGTTGCCTGGTAGGAATTGTGATTGACTTTTATATAAGTCAGAAAACATTTGTCCTTAAGGAATCACAAATTGTTTTAGGGCAGGGGTCCAATAAGTATCTGGCAGGTGTTGTGGATGACTTCATCAGGTCAGTAGGTTAGATTCCATCCAGGCTGGGATGTGCATAAGTCATACTTCCTTAACGGCTTCCTGGCTTCATTTTATTATTATTTTTTAAGATTTATTTTATTGAAGTATAGTTGATTTACAATGTTGTGTTCATTTCTGCTGTACAGTAAAGTGATTCAGTTATATATATACATTCTTTTTCATATTCTTTTCCATTATGGTTTATCACAGGATATTGAATATAGTTCCCTGTGCTGTACAGTAGGACCTTATTGTTTATCCCTTCTCTATATAATAGTATGTGTCTGCTAATCCCAAACTCCCAGTCCTTCACTCCCCCACTCCCTCTCCCCCTTGGTAACCACAAGTCTGTTCTGTATGTCTGAAAGTCTGTTTCTGTTTCATAGATAAGTTCATTTGTGTCATATTTTAGATTACACGTACTGTATAAGTGATATCATATGGTATTTGTCTTTCTCTTTCTGACTTACTTCATTTCATATGATAATCTCTAGGTCCTTCCATGTTGCTGCAGATGGCATTATTTTGTTCTTTTTCATGGCTGAGTTGTATTCCATTGTATATATGTACCACATCTTTATCCATTCATCTGTCAATGGACTTTTAGGTTGTTTCCATGTCTTGACTATTGTAAATAGTGCTGCTATGAACACTGAGGTGCATGTATCTTTTTGAATTATAGTTTTGCCTGGATACATGCCCAGGAATGGGATTGCTGGATCATATGGTAACTCTATTTTTAGTTTTCTCAGGAACCTCCATACTGTTTTCTATAGTGGCTGCACCAATTCACATTCCCACCAACAGTGTAGGAGGGTTCCCTTTCCTCCACACCCCCTCCAGCATTTGTTATTTGTAGACTTTTTAATGATGGCCATTCTGACCGGTGTGAGGTGGTACCTCATTGCAGTTTTGATTTGCATTTCTATAGTAATTAGCAATGTTGCTGGCTCCATTTTAGAGAGCTCTCTTAGCGATATCATTTCTATTTTGATTTTCCTTTCACAGATCTTCCATAGTCTGTCCTCTGTCAGAATGATTCACTTTCCTTCTCCATGCAAAATACACTCTTCCCCTTTGAAGATTCCCCCCAAAGTCTTATCCAATCATGGCATAATTTTCAAAATCCAGGATCATGTATTCTACATAAAATCCACATGTAGCGCTTCTTGATCTGGAGACCTAATGAACAAAAAAGACAGGTGATCTGCTTCTCACACACCCAGCATACCGTGGTGAAACAAGGATAGCATAATAGGATAGCATCATAGCAATAAATATTCCCTTTCAAAACAAGACTAGCCACCTAGTCTGTTATCTGTAATATAACATTATTATCTGTAATAATTCTGAAATCCTGCTGGGCAGAAATGTCGCCTGGGATTGCCACTCTGGGATGGGGAGTGTCCCTCGATTAGACCACAGTTCTGCTCCCTAGAAATGATGCTCCAGTTCCTTATTTTCTCCAGCTCTTGACTCTACCATCTAGGTTCCTGGCTCTGCCCTCTGAGATGAGCTTCCTTTTCCATCACACTCTGTGGCTACTTCTAAAGAAATGGTCTATGTTGGTGGCTCAGTAGTTTTCTCAGCCTGCTTCCTGGCCATAGAAAGTTAAGGATCAGAGACCTTTTTGCACTTTGGACAGTCTTGGTTCCTTTTAGCCCAGACTGGCGGCACTTTTTATTAGTACAACTCACGTTAACAACATTGTGGAGTTTCTGTATATGTTGTGATTGCCCACTTCCTGCTTAAAAATCTGCTCCCACTTCACCATTATTTCAATGTGCACCTCTCTCTAAACTTATGGCTATGTTGAGATTAGGCTTCTGTGGGATCTTGCCCTTAAGCTTCCTAAAGCCCATTTGTTCATCTGGGAAGTTGTACTGGACAGTGCATTAATTCTTTTACATGTCTTAACAGAAGATCTTATAGCTACACACTGATTTGATTGATGGTCCTGGGCTTCTTTATTTTTAACAGTTTTATGGGGAATAATTGACATACAATAAAATGCACATATTTGAAACCTACGTTTTGACATATGTATATGCCCGTGACACCATCACCACACTCAAGATGAGGAACATATCCATCATGTCCAAAAACATTTTTGGGACTCTTTGTGTTTCTTCCCTCCCACCCATGCTAACCCCTGCTCCATCCTACACAAACACCTCTGCTCTCTGTCTCTACAGGTTAGTTTGTATTGAACAAATGGAATACAGTTACATTTCCTAGAATTTTAGATAAATGGAATGATACAGTATGTACTACTTTTTTTTTTTTTTTTTGTGGTACGCAGGCCTCTCACTGTTGTGGCCTCTCCCGTTGCGGAGCACAGGCTCCGGACGCGCAGGCTCAGCGACCATGGCTCACGGGCCCAGCCGCTCCGCGGCATGTGGGATCTTCCTGGACGGGGGCATGAACCCATGTCCCCTGCATCGGCAGGCGGACTCTCAACCACTGCACCACCAGGGAAGCCCTACTTTATGTTTAGGTTCTCTTACTTAGCATAGTTATCTTGAAATCATCCATACTGCAGCATTTATCAATACTTTATTCCTCTTTTTTGGTGAGCAGTACTTCATTATATGGATATAGTAAAATTTGTTTACCTATTCACCTCTTAATAAATATTTTGGTTGTTTTCAGTTTGTGGCTATCACACAGAAAGCTGCAATGACTATTCAAGTACAAGTCTGTGAATGGACATGTGCTTTCATTTCTCCCAGTTAAATACCTAGAAATGGAGTGACGGGGCATACGATAGGTATATATATAACTTTTTAAGAAACTGCCATACTATTTCCCAAAATAGCTGTACAGTTTTATATTCTTACCACCAGCCTAAGAGTTCCAGTGGCTCCACATCCTCACCGACATGTGGTATATAACAGTCTTTTTAATTTTAGCCATTTTATCTGTGTGATGTGGTATCTCATCGTGGTTTCGATTTGCATTTCCCTAGTGACTAAAGAGGTCGAATATTTTTTCAAGTGCTTAATTACCAACCATGTATCTTCTTTCATATATGTCTGGTCAAATATTTTGGCCATTTTAAAATTGAATTGTCTGAGAGTTTGTACTGAGAATACTTTCTATATTGTGGGTACAAGTCCTCTATGAGATATATGATTTCCAAATATTTTCTCCTAGTCTGCTGCTTGTCTTTTTATTCTTTTAACAATGATTTAGCAGATCAGAAGCTCTTATTCTGATGAAGTTCACTTTGTTCTTTTAAGGATCATATGTTTACCATTGCATTTAAGATCTTTGTCCTCCAGGGTCCCTGCACATCTTGTCACTACCACCTGTTTCAGTCTGCCCAGTCAGTCTTAACCTGGATCCTCACTTCTTTAGACTGGCTCACCAACAATATAAATGAAACTCTCTAGTACTGTATTAATAACCTCTCATAGCACAACAATGAAGTGTCATTACCTTGAAAAAAATCACAGTCAGAGAGAGGATGGGGAGAAATAGTGTATTGAGAGAAAGCACTTTCTTCCCACCTTCAAAATAGAACTAAGGTTCAGTGATTTTAAGGAAACTGATTAAGGTCACAAAGGTGATTTGTTCTTTTCAGGATCATATATTTACCACTGTATCTAAGATCTTTGCATATCCAAGGTCATGGAGATTTTCTGCTATGTTTTCTTCTAGAAATTTTGTAGCTTTAGGTTTTACATTTGGATCTATGATCCTTTTGGCTTTTTTTTTTTTTTTTTTGGTATGGTGCATGGTATGGATCAAAGTTCTTTTCATTTTTATGTATTGATTGATTGCATATGAATATTTAATTGTTCCAGCCCATTTTCAGAAAGACTATCCTTTACCCAGTGAATTGCCTTTGCACCTATGTCAAAAATCAATTCACTGGCAAGAACACTTCTGGACTGGCAGAGTAAGGACCTTTGAAAACCTACTCCTTCATAAAAGCAATGAGAATACTGGTAAAAAACTGTCAAGATTAACTTTTTCAGAGCTCTGGAAATTAACCAAAGTCTTGCAACAATATGAGGAATATTTATTAAGGAAAAACAACTGAATCTCGGTAAAGCAAGCTTTCTTGTGTTTTAACTTACTCTATCCCCGCCCCCTTTTTACATCCCATCCTTTGGGAGCAGGACTTAGGCTGCAGCTCAAATACCTGGGAGCCTGAGATGGAGAAGGCTGTGGTTGTCAGAGGAGAGCATATAGGTCCTCAGTAGTGTGGACATCTTGGGAGCTGTGCTTGTAGCTGGACACAGGGGTCATGTGGGAAGGTGGTGAGAGGAGGCCTGAGAAGGGGCAGGATCCAGATCTTGTGCAACTAGATATACCAGGCCAGGATGTGGGCCTTTTTCTTGAGCTTACTGGGGAGCTATTTCTGACTTTTTTTTTTCCTTTTTTGCTGTATGCGGGCCTCTCACTGTTGTGGCCTCTCCCGTTGTGGAGCACAGGCTCCAGACGTGCAAGCCCAGCGGCTATGACTCACAGGCCCAGCTGCTCCGCGGCATGTGGGATCCTCCTGGACCGGGGCACGAACCTGTGTCCCCTGCATCGGCAGGCGGACTCTCAACCACTGCGCCAGCAGGGAAGCCCTATTTCTGACTTTTATTTTTTATTTTTTTTTGTGGTATGCGGGCCTCTCACTGTTGTGGCCTCCCCCGTTGCGGAGCACAGGCTCCGGACGCGCAGGCTCCGGACGCGCAGGCTCAGCGGCCATGGCTCACGGGCCCAGCCGCTCCGTGGCATATGGGATCCTCCCAGACCGGGGCACGAACCCGTATCCCCTGCATCGGCAGGCGGACTCTCAACCACTTGCGCCACCAAGGAGGCCCAATTTCTGACTTTTAAACTGAGAAATCAGAGCAGCTCAGTCTAGCACTTCAGAAGTCCCTCTGGTTGCTTTGGGGAGATTCGCATAGGGCAGGGAGTAGGTGGGGCTGTAGCACCCGGAATAAGCTCACCTTCCCCGAGTGAGAGTCACGGTTGAAAGCAGAGGCACTGGGACCCTCAGCATTATTGCTTGATCTGGGGCTTATCTCCTCTGGACTTGCCTTGTTATCAAAGCATGAGGGTGGATATCTGAGATACGTCATACCAGGATCCTTTTCTTTTCCAGAGGCTCAGTAGAAACCTGGCTGAAGGGAGGCGGGGGGACCTAGTGGGTCCTCAGATGCTCTCTGACTGGTGCTGTCAGGTGGAGCTGCTCAGAGAGCAGGGCACACCCCTGCCCTTCCTGACCGCAGACCATGACAGCACTGTTCCCTAGCTGAAGGATGTCCCACTGCGCAATTCCTGCTGTCTCTCCTGTGAATTCCCAGAAAGCGTTGTCCTCCCAAGCACTTTTGTCTTCAGCAAGAACAGGTCAGACTGTGAAGATGGACTCAAGGTGGACAAGCCTCCTGGTGTGCAGGGTGGCCGCCTAGAACCTCACTTCCCACGCTCAGTCTTTGCTTCGGGACTCTCATCTGCTCCACCCACTCTCCGGGGAGGGTGGGCCTGAGTGGCTGACCCCCACCCCTGGGAATGTGTATTTAGAGGAGGAACCCGGGAAGGGTCAGCTGTGTCCAACCCTGGTAGGTGACCTCAGGCGGTTGAAGAAGCGATCTGGGAACAGGGATTTTTCTGGGGCCCCTTAAATCCTATCAGTGAGGCAGCCAATTATGCCACCTATGTGAGGCTCTAATTATTTTTTTTTCTTATTTTTTTTATTAGTTTCTGCTTTATAACAAAGTGAATCAGTCATACATATACATCCGTTCCCACATCCCTTCCCTCCTGCGTCTCCCTCCCTCCCACCCTCCCCATCCCACCCCTCCAGGCGGTCACAAAGCACCGAGCCGATCTCCCTGTGCTATGCGGCTGCTTCCCACTATCTATCTACCTTACGTTTGGTACTGTATCTATGTCCATGCCTCTCTTTCGCTTTGTCACAGCTCCCCATATCCTCAAGTCCATTCTCAAGTAGGTCTGTGTCTTTATTCCTGTTTTACCCCTAGGTTCTTCATGACATTTTTTTCCTTAAATTCCATATATATGTGTTAGTATATGGTATTTGTCTTTCTCTTTCTGACTTACTTCACTCTGTATGACAGACTCTAGGTCTATCCACCTCATTACAAATAGCTCAGTTTCGTTTCTTTTTATGGCCGAGTAATATTCCATTGTATATATGTGCCACATCTTCTTTATCCATTCATCCGATGATGGACACTTAGGTTGTTTCCAGCTCCGGGCTATTGTGAATAGAGCTGCAATGAACATTTTGGTACATGTCTCTTTTTGATTTATGGTTTTCTCAGGGTATATGCCCAGTAGTGGGATTGCTGGGTCATATGGTAGTTCTATTTGTAGTTTTTTAAGCAACCTCCATACTGTTCTCCATAGTGGCTGTACCAATTCACATTCCCACCAGCAGTGCAAGAGTGTTCCCTTTTTTCCACACCCTCTCCAGCATTTATTGTTTCTAGATTTCTTGATGATGGCCATTCTGACTGGTGTGAGATGATATCTCATTGTAGTTTTGATTTGCATTTCTCTAATGAGTAAAGATGTTGAGCATCCTTTCATGTGTTTGTTGGCAGTCTGTATATCTTCTTTGGAGAAATGCCTATTTAAATCTTCTGCCCATTTTTGGATTGGGTTGTTTGTTTTTTTGCTATTGAGCTGCATGAGCTGCTTATAAATTTTGGAGATTAATCCTTTGTCAGTTGCTTCATTTGCAAATATTTTCTCCCATTCTGAGGGTTGTCTTTTGGTTTTGTTTATGGTTTCCTTTGCTGTGCAGAAGCTTTGAAGTTTCATTAGGTCCAATTTGTTTATCTTTGTTTTTATTTCCATTTCTCTAGGAGGTGGGTCCAAAAGGATCTTGCTGTGATTTATGTCATAGAGTGTTCTGCCTATGTTTTCCTCTAAGAGTTTGATAGTTTCTGGCCTTACATTTAGGTCTTTAATCCATTTTGAGCTTATTTTTGTGTATGGTGTTAGGGAATGATCTAATCTCATACTTTTACATGTCCCTGTCCAGTTTTCCCAGCACCACTTATTGAAGAGGCTGTCCTTTCTCCACTGTACATTCCTGCCTCCTTTATCAAAGATAAGTTGACCATATGTGCGTGGGTTTATCTCTGGGTTTTCTATCGTGTTCCATTGATCTATATTTCTGTTTTTGTGCCAGTACCACACTGTCTTGATTACTGTAGCCTGTAGTATAGTCTGAAGTCAGGGAGCCTGATTCCTCCAGCTCCGTTTTTCGTTCTCAAGATTGCTTTGGCTATTCGGGGTCTTTTGTTTTTCCAAACAAATTCTGAAATTTTTTGTTCTAGTTCTGTGAAAAATGCCAGTGTTAGTTTGATAGGGATTGCATTGAATCTGTAGATTGCTTTGGGTAGTAGAGCCATTTTCACAATATTGATTCTTCCAATCCAGGAGCATGGTATATCTCTCCATCTATTTGTATCGTCTTTAATTTCTTTCATCAGTGTCTTATAATTTTCTGCATACAGGTCTTTTGTCTCCGTAGGTAGGTTTATTCCTAGATATTTTATTCTTTTTGTTGCAATGGTAAATGGGAGTGTTTTCTTGATTTCACCTTCAGATTTTTCATCATTAGTGTACAGGAATGCAAGAGATTTCTGTGCATTAATTTTGTATCCTGCTACTTTACCAAATTCATTGATTAGCTCTAGTAGTTTTCTGGTAGCACCTTTAGGATTCTCTATGTATAGTATCATGTCATCTGCAAACAGTGACAGCTTTACTTCTTCTTTCCCACTTTGGATTCCTTTTATTTCCTTTTCTTCTCTGATTGCTGTGGCTAAAACTTCCAAAACTAAGTTGAATAAGAGTGGTGAGAGTGGGCAGCCTTGTCTTGTTCCTGATCTTAGTGGAAATGGTTTCAGTTTTTCACCATTGAGGACGATGTTGGCTGTGGGTTTGTCATATATGGCCTTTAATATGTTGAGGAAAGTTCCCTCTATGCCTACTTTCTGCAGGGTTTTTATCATAAATGGGTGTTGAATTTTGTCGAAAGCTTTCTCTGCATCTATTGAGATGATCATATGGTTTTTCTTCTTCAGTTTGTTAATATGGTGTATCACATCACATTGATTGATTTGAGTATATTGAAGAATTCTTGCATTCCTGGAATAAACCCCACTTGATCATGGTGCATGATCCTTTTAATGTGCTGTTGGATTCTGTTTGCTAGTGTTTTGTTGAGGATTTTTGCATCTATGTTCATCAGTGATATTGGCCTGTAGTTTTCTTTCTTTGTGACATCCTTGTCTGGTTTTGGTATCAAGGTGATGGTGGCCTCATAGAATGAGTTTGGGAGTGTTCCTCCCTCTGCTATATTTTGGAAGAGTTTGAGAAGGATAGGTGTTAGCTCTTCTCTAAATGTTTGATAGAATTCACCTGTGAAGCCATCTGGTCCTGGGCTTTTGTTTGTTGGAAGATTTTTAATCACAGTTTCAATTTCAGTGCTTGTGATTGGTCTATTCATATTTTCTATTTCTTCCTGATTCAGTCTCGGAAGGTTGTGATTTTCTAAGAATTTGTCCATTTCTTCCAGGTTGTCCATTTTATTGGCATAGAGTTGCTTGTAGTAATCTCTCATGATCTTTTGTATTTCTGCAGTGTCAGTTGTTACTTCTCCTTTTTCATTTCTAATTCTATTGATTTGTGTCTTCTCCCTTTTTTTCTTGATGAGTCTGGCTAATGGTTTATCAATTTTGTTTATCTTCTCAAAGAACCAGCTTTTAGTTTTATTGATCTTTGCTATCGTTTCCTTCATTTCTTTTTCATTTATTTCTGATCTGATCTTTATGATTTCTTTCCTTCTGCTAACTTTGGGGGTTTTTTGTTCTTCTTTCTCTAATTGCTTTAGGTGCAGGATCAGGTTGTTTACTCGAGATGTTTCCTGTTTCTTAAGGTGGGATTGTATTGCTATAAACTTCCCCCTTAGAACTGCTTTTCCTGCATCCCATAGGCTTTGGGTCATCATGTTTTCATTGTTATTTGTTTCTAGGTATTTTTTTATTTCCTCTTTGATTTCTTCAGTGATCACTTCGTTATTGAGTAGTGTATTGTTTAGCCTCCATGTGTTTGTATTTTTTACAGATCTTTTCCTGTAATTGATGTCTAGTCTTATAGCACTGTGGTCAGAAAAGATACTTGATACAATTTCAATTTTCTTAAATTTACCAAGGCTTGATTTGTGACCCAAGATATGATCTGTCCTGGAGAATGTTCCATGAGCACTTGAGAAAAATGTGTATTCTGTCCTTTTTGGATGGAATGTCCTATAAATATCAATTAAGTCCATCTTGTTTAATGTATCATTTAAAGCTTGTGTTTCCTTATTTATTTTCATTTTGGATGATCTGTCCATTGGTGAAAGTGGGGTGTTAAAGTCCCCTACTATGAGTGTGTTACTGTCGATTTCCCCTTTTATGGCTGCTAGTATTTCCCTTATGTATTGAGGTGCTCCTATGTTGGGTGCATAAATATTTACAATTGTTATATCTTCTTCTTGGATCGATCCCTTGATCATTATGTAGTGTCCTTCTTTGTCTCTTCTAATAGTCTTTATTTTAAAGTCTATTTTGTCTGTTATAAGAATTGCTACTCCAGCTTTCTTTTGATTTCCATTTGCATGGAATATCTTTTTCCATCCCCTTACTTTCAATCTGTATGTGTCTCTAGGTCTGAAGTGGGTCTCTTGTAGACAGCATATATATGGGTCTTGTTTTTGTATCCATTCAGCCAATCTGTGTCTTTTGGTGGGAGCATTTACATTTAAGGTAATTATTGATATGTATGTTCCTATTCCCATTTCCTTAATTGTTTTGGGTTCGTTATTGTAGGTCTTTTCCTTCTGTTGTGTTTCTTTTTTTTTTTTTTTTTGCAGCCAAAAATAATTTATTTAAAAAAATGATACTGCAATCAACAAAGAACCTTGTGCATGTCATTTTTCTACATATGCAAAAATATCTCATTTATATAACATGTAGAATGCTAGGTCAAAGGGTATATGATTTTTGCAGTTTTGATAGATGTTGTCAAATTGCCTTCTTAGGGCTTATGTCAATTTACATACTCAACAACAATGTATTAGAGTTCCCCAGTCTTTTTTTTTTTTTTTTTTTTTTTTTTTAATTTTTTTTTCTTTTTAATTTTATTTTACAAATTTAATCAGTTATACATATACATATGTTCCCATATCCCCTCCCTTTTGCGTCTCCCTCCCACCCTCCCTATCCCACCCCTCCAGGCGGTCACAAAGCACCGAGCTGATCTCCCTGTGCTATGCGGCTGCTTCCCACTAGCTATCTACCTTACGTTTGGTAGTGTATATATGTCCATGCCGCTCTTTCACTTTGTCACAGCTTACCCTTCCCCCTCCCCATATCCTCAAGTCCATGCTCTAGTAGGTCTGTGTCTTTATTCCTGTCTTACCCCTATGTTCTTCATGACATTTTTTTTTCTTAAATTCCATATATATGTGTCAGCATACAGTATTTGTCTTTCTCTTTCTGACTTACTTCACTCTGTATGACAGACTCTAGGTCCATCCACCTCATTACAAATAGCTCAATTTCATTTCTTTTTATGGCTGAGTAATATTCCATTGTATATATGTGCCACATCTTCTTTATCCATTCATCCGATGATGGACACTTAGGTTGTTTCCATCTCCGGGCTATTGTAAATAGGGCTGCTATGAACATTTTGGTACATGTCTCTTTTTGAATTATGGTTTTCTCAGGGTATATGCCCAGTAGTGGGATTGCTGGGTCATATGGTAGTTCTATTTGTAGTTTTTTAAGGAACCTCCATACTGTTCTCCATAGTGGCTGTACCAATTCACATTCCCACCAGCAGTGCAAGAGTGTTCCCTTTTTTCCACACCCTCTCCAGCATTTATTGTTTCTAGATTTTTTGATGATGGCCATTCTGACTGGTGTGAGATGATATCTCATTGTAGTTTTGATTTGCATTTCTCTAATGAGTAAAGATGTTGAGCATCCTTTCATGTGTTTGTTGGCTGTCTGTATATCTTCTGTGGAGAAATGTCTATTTAGGTCTTCTGCCCATTTTTGGATTGGGTTGTTTGTTTTTTTGCTATTGAGCTGCATGAGCTGCTTATAAATTTTGGAGATTAATCCTTTGTCAGTTGCTTCATTTGCAAATATTTTCTCCCATTCTGAGGGTTGTCTTTTGGTCTTGTTTATGGTTTCCTTTGCTGTGCAAAAGCTTTGAAGTTTCATTAGGTCCCATGTGTTTATTTTTGTCTTTATTTCCATTTCTCTAGGAGGTGGGTCAAAAAGGATCTTGCTGTGATTTATGTCATAGAGTGTTCTGCCTATGTTTTCCTCTAGGAGTTTGATAGTGTCTGGTCTTACATTTAGGTCTTTAATCCATTTTGAGCTAATTTTTGTGTATGGTGTTAGGGAGTGATCTAATCTTATACTTTTACATGTCCCTGTCCAGTTTTCCCAGCACCACTTATTGAAGAGACTGTCCTTTCTCCACTGTACATTCCTGCCTCCTTTATCAAAGATAAGGTGATCATATGTCCGTGGGTTTATCTCTGGGCTTTCTATCCTGTTCCATTGATCTATCTTTCTGTTTTTGTGCCAGTACCATACTGTCTTGATTACAGTAGCTTTGTATTATAGTCTGAAGTCAGGGAGCCTGATTCCTCCAGCTCCGTTTTTGGTTCTCAAGATTGCTTTGGCTATTCGGGGTCTTTTGTGTTTCCATACAAATTGTGAAATTTTTTGTTCTAGTTCTGTGAAAAATGCCATTGGTAGTTTGATAGGTATTGCATTGAATCTGTAGATTGCTTTGGGTAGTAGAGTCATTTTCACAATGTTGATTCTTCCAATCCAAGAACATGGTATATCTCTCCATCTATTTGTATCATCTTTAATTTCTTTCATCAGTGTCTTATAATTTTCTGCATACAGGTCTTTTGTCTCCTTAGGTAGGTTTATTCCTAGATATTTTATTCTTTTTGTTGCAATGGTAAATGGGAGTGTTTCCTTGATTTCACTTTCAGATTTTTCATCATTAGTATATAGGAATGCCAGAGATTTCTGTGCATTAATTTTGTATCCTGCAACTTTACCAAATTCATTGATTAGCTCTAGTAGTTTTCTGGTAGCATCTTTAGGATTCTCTATGTATAGTATCATGTCATCTGCAAACAGTGACAGCTTTACTTCTTCTTTTCCCATTTGGATTCCTTTTATTTCCTTTTCTTCTCTGATTGCTGTGGCTAAAACTTCCAAAACTATGTTGAATAAGAGTGGTGAGAGTGGGCAACCTTGTCTTGTTCCTGATCTTAGTGGAAATGGTTTCAGTTTTTCACCATTGAGGATGATGCTGGCTGTGGGTTTGTCATATATGGCCTTTATTATGTTGAGGAAAGTTCCCTCTATGCCTACTTTCTGCAGGGTTTTTATCATAAATGGGTGTTGAATTTTGTCAAAAGCTTTCTCTGCATCTATTGAGATGATCATATGGTTTTTCTCCTTCAACTTGTTAATATGGTGTATCACATTGATTGATTTGCGTATATTGAAGAATCCTTGCATTCCTGGAATAAACCCCACTTGATCATGGTGTATGATCCTTTTAATGTGCTGTTGGATTCTGTTTGCTAGTATTTTGTTGAGAATTTTTGCATCTATGTTCATCAGTGATATTGGCCTGTAGTTTTCTTTCTTTGTGACATCCTTGTCTGGTTTTGGTATCAAGGTGATGGTGGCCTCATAGAATGAGTTTGGGAGTGTTCCTCCCTCTGCTATATTTTGGAAGTGTTTGAGAACGATAGGTGTTAACTCTTCTCTAAATGCTTGATAGAATTCGCCTGTGAAGCCATCTGGTCCTGGGCTTTTGTTTGTTGGAAGATTTTTAATCACAGTTTCAATTTCAGTGCTTGTGATTGGTCTGTTCATATTTTCTATTTCTTCCTGATTCAGTCTTGGCAGGTTGTGCATTTCTAAGAATTTGTCCATTTCTTCCAGGTTGTCCATTTTATTGGCATATAGTTGCTTGTAGTAATCTCTCATGATCTTTTGTATTTCTGCAGTGTCAGTTGTTACTTCTCCTTTTTCATTTCTAATTCTATTGATTTGAGTCTTCTCCCTTTTTTTCTTGATGAGTCTGGCTAATGGTTTATCAATTTTGTTTATCTTCTCAAAGAACCAGCTTTTAGTTTTATTGATCTTTGCTATCGTTTCCTTCATTTCTTTTTCATTTATTTCTGATCTGATTTTTATGATTTCTTTCCTTCTGCTAACTTTGGGATGTTTTTGTTCTTCTTTCTCTAATTGCTTTAGGTGCAAGGTTAGGTTGTTTATTCGAGATATTTCCTGTTTCTTAAGGTGGGATTGTATTGCTATAAACTTCCCTCTTAGAACTGCTTTTGCTGCATCCCATAGGTTTTGGGTCGTCGTGTCTCCATTGTCATTTGTTTCTAGGTATTTTTTAATTTCCTCTTTGATTTCTTCAGTGATCACTTCGTTATTAAGTAGTGTATTGTTTAGCCTCCATGTGTTTGTATTTTTTACAGATCTTTTCCTGTAATTGATATCTAGTCTCATAGCATTGTGGTCGGAAAAGATACTTGATACAATTTCAATTTTCTTAAATTTACCAAGGCTTGATTTGTGACCCAAGATATGATCTATCCTGGAGAATGTTCCATGAGCACTTGAGAAAAATATGTATTCTGTTGTTTTTGGATGGAATGTCCTATAAATATCAATTAAGTCCATCTTGTTTAATGTATCATTTAAAGCTTGTGTTTCCTTATTTATTTTCATTTTGGATGACCTGTCCATTGGTGAAAGTGGGGTGTTAAAGTCCCCTACTATGATTGTGTTACTGTCGATTTCTCCTTTTATGGCTGTTAATATTTCCCTTATGTATTGAGGTGCTCCTATGTTTGGTGCATAAATATTTACAATTGTTATATCTTCTTCTTGGATCGATCCCTTGATCATTATGTAGTGTCCTTCTTTGTCTCTTCTAATAGTCTTTATTTTAAAGTCTATTTTGTCTGTTATAAGAATTGCTACTCCAGCTTTCTTTTGATTTCCATTTGCATGGAATATCTTTTTCCATCCCCTTACTTTCAATCTGTATGTGTCTCTAGGTCTGAAGTGGGTCTCTTGTAGACAGCATATATATGGGTCTTGTTTTTGTATCCATTCAGCCAATCTGTGTCTTTTGGTGGGAGCATTTACATTTAAGGTAATTATTGATATGTATGTTCCTATTCCCATTTCCTTAATTGTTTTGGGTTCGTTATTGTAGGTCTTTTCCTTCTGTTGTGTTTCTTGCCTAGAGAAGTTCCTTTAGCATTTGTTGTAAAGCTGGTTTGGTGGTGCTGAACTCTCTCAGCTTTTGCTTGTCTGTAAAGGTTTTAATTTCTCCATCAAATCTGAATGAGATCCTTTCTGGGTAGAGTAATCTTGGTTGCAGGTTTTTCTCCTTCATCACTTTAATTATGTCCTGCCACTCCCTTCTGGCTTGTAGAGTTTCTGCTGAGAGATCAGCTGTTAACCTGATGGGGATTCCCTTGTGTGTTATTTGTTGGTTTTCCCCTGCTGCTTTTAATATGATTTCTTTGTGTTTAATTTTTGACAGTTTGATTAATGTGTCTTGGCGTATTTCTCCTTGGATTTATTCTGTATGGGACTCTCTGTGCCTCCTGGACTTGATTAACTATTTCCTTTCCCATATTAGGGAAGTTTTCAACTATAATCTCTTCAAATATTTTCTCAGTCCCTTTCTTTTTCTCTTCTTCTTCTGGAACCCCTATAATTCGAATGTTGGTGCGTTTAATGTTGTCCCAGAGGTCTCTGAGACTGTCCTCTGTTCTTTTCATTCTTTTTTCTTTATTTTGCTCTGCATCAGTTATTTCCACTATTTTATCTTCCACCTCACTTATCCGTTCTTCTGCCTCAGTTATTCTGCTATTGATCCCATCTAGAGTATTTTTCATTTCATTTATTGTGTTTTTAATCGTTGCTTGATTCATCTTTAGTTCTTCTAGGTCCTTGTTAACTCTTTCTTGCATTTTGTCTATTCTATTTCCAAGATTTTGGATCTTGGAAATACAATCTTGGATCATCTTTACTATCATTATTCTGAATTCTTTTTCAGGTAGACTGCCTATTACCTCTTCATTTGTTAGGTCTGGTAGGTTTTTTTCTTGCTCCTTCACCTGCTGTGTGTTTTTCTGTCTTCTCATTTTGCTTATGTTACTGTGTTTGGGGTCTCCTTTTTGCAGGCTGCAGATTCGTAGTTCCCGTTGTTTTTGGTGTCTGTCCCCAGTGGCTAAGGTTGTTTCAGTAGGTTGTGTAGGCTTCCTGGTGGGGTGGACTAGTGCCTGTGTTCTGGTGGTTGAGGCTTGATCTTGTCTTTCTGGTGGACAGGTCCACGTCTGGTGGTGTGTTTTGGGGTGCCTGTGGCCTTATTATGTTTTTAGGCAGCCTCTCTGCTAATGGGTGGGGTTGTGTTCCTGCCTTGCTAGTTGCTTGGCATAGGGTGACCCGCACTGTAGCTTGCTGGTCGTTGAGTGAAGCTGGGTGTTGGTGTTGAGTTGGAGATCTCTGGGAGATTTTTCCGCTTCTTATTATGCGGAGCTGGTAGGTCTCTTGTGGATCCGTGTTCTGAAGTTGGCTCTCCCACTTCAGAGACACAGCACTGACTCCTGGCTGCAGCACCAAGAGCCTTTCATCTACCTTTTGGGGGGTCTGAGGTCTTCTGTCAGTGTTCAGTAGGTGTTCTGTAGGAGTTGTTCCACGTGTAGATGTATTTCTGATGTATCTGTGGGGAGGAAGGTGATCTCCACGTCTTACTCTTCTGCCATCTTCCTGCCTTCCTCCGAGGCTCTAATTATTAAAGTATCCTGAATTGTGTTGCTAATAGAAAATTCATTAAATGGAAATGAATTTTTAATATCATAATTCACCTTTTCCTCTTCATCAGATTCATTTTCTTTCTAGATGTCACTTCATAAGAGTGAATGAAACTTGGAAACATTCCTTGCCCTTTCTGCTTGTGACATATTTAGTTAGATTTCATCACATCTTGGAATTTTTCAGGGCTTGTTAAAAGTGGCACTCCCAATGGGCCCTGCTGATTTATTTTAGTGACAAGTGACCCAATCCCCAAGCCTCACCTCCAGGTTGATGAGGCCAGAAGGCAGAGCATCCAGGACTTGGCAGAGCTGGTAATGTCACCCAAGTGGGGTCCAGGTATCCCCAGACCCGGCCAGTCTTTGGCTACTGATGAAGTCATGTTAGCAGCATAACCCGAATGTCCAAAGGTCTTATGCATCCCCAGCTGCTTGGGCCCTTGGCCCTTCCTGAATATTTTGGAAGGTCTCTAGGAGTATCTCTTGGGCCCACAGACTAGTTTGTGCCTGCAGCTCCCTGAGCCTGCAAGAGACAGAGCTGCATGGTGTCTGTGGTGGAGGGGAGAAATCACTTCTCACTTCTTCAAATATCTGTCTGCAGGCATACTAGCACTTAGTGAAACAAATCTACATTTTTACTTATAATCCTCCCCTGACCGAAAAGGTATGGAGACAGTCTCATTTACTCATATCCACGTGGCTCTCTTCAGAATCTCCCCTACTCTCTGACCCCTGCAGCTCTGTCTTCTTGTAAGATGAGTGGTCTGGGGCTACCTCAGTCCCTGGTGTGATAGACTTGTACAGAACCCCACCCCAGCCCATCAAGATGCCTGCAGTGACTGACGCTGCACAGCAAGCCCAGCTCAGAAGTAAGATCCAGTGGGTGGCCTAGGAGTACATTCAGATGTTGAAAATCATACACCTAAGTTTCAGTTACAAGCTTAGCACCTGCTGGTCCTGTCACAGGGAGCCCCTCGGCCAGTCATGGGTTCACGTGCCACAAATGTGCGAGTGAGAAGTGTTAGCAGGCATGAAATGTGAGGATGAGTCCCTAGTTTAATCAAATGTATTGAGTCACTACTGAATCTCATTTATTCATTCAACAAATATTTGTTAAGTGTCTACTGTGTGCCAGGTAATGTTACTAAGCGAACAGACGTAGCAGTAAACAAAACAGTTAAAAATCTCTGCCCTTGTGGAGTTTATATTCTAGAAGAAGGAAAAGATAAAGTACAATATAAAGTATGTTAGATGACAAGAAATGTGAAGGAAGATGCAGCAGGGAAGGGAGAACAGGCTAGGAGTGAGGATGCTATGGCTGCAGTTGTTGGGATGATGCTGGAGCAAGAACCTTGCAGATATCTGGGCAAGAGCATCCCCGGCAAAGGAACAGTCAGCACAAAGGTCCTGGGGTGGAAACAGACCTGGTAAGTTTGAGAAACAAATGCCCTCAGCTGGAGCTGAGGGAGTCAGGGGAGAGTTGTAGGAGGTGAGGTCAAAGGGAGTTTTATGGGCCATTTTAACAGGACGTTGCTTTTTAAAAAACTTTTTTATTCAAGTATTTTATTCACAGTGAAGTGATTCAGTTATACATATATAGGTTATTTTTCATATTCTTTTCTATTATGGTTTATCACAGGATATTGAATATAGTTCCCTGTGCTATTCAGTAGGACCTTGTTGTTTATCCATTCTCTATATAAAAGTTTGCATCTGCTCATCCCAAACTCCCAATCCATCCCTCCTGCACCCACTCCCCCTTGGCAACCACAAGTCTGTTCTCTATATCTGGGAGTCTGTTTCATAGATAAGTTAATCTGTTTCATATTTTAGATTCCACATATAAGTGATATCATATGGTATTTGTCTTTCTCTTTCTGACTTACTTCATTTAGTATGATAATCTCTAGGTCCATCTATGTTGCTGCAAATGGCATTATTTCATTCTTTTTATGGCTGAGTAGTATTCCATTGTGTGTGTGTATGTGTGTGTGTGTATATATATATATATATATATATATATAATCTTCTTTATCCATTTTTCTGTCAATGGACATTTAGGTTGTTTCCATGTCTTGGCTATTGTGAATGGTGCTGCTATGAATCTTTTTGAATTATAGTTTTGTCTGGGTATATGCCCAGGAGTGGAATTGCTGGATCATATGGCAACTCTGTTTTTAGTTTTTTGAGGAACCTCCATACTGTTTTCCATACTGGCTTCAGCAATTTACATTCCCACCAACAGTGTAGGAGGGTTCCCTTTTCTCCACACCCTCTCCAACGTTTATTATTTGTAGACGTTAAATCATGGCCATTCTGATCAGTGTGAGGTGGTACCTCATTGTAGTTTTGATTTGCATTTCTCTAATAATTAGTGATGTTTTAGCATCTTTTCATGTGCCTGTTGGCCATCTGTATAATAGGACTTTGCTTTGACACTGGGAGGTCATGGAGAGTTTAGAGCATTGAAGTGGCATGACTCTCTTTATCTTTTCAAAAGATTATTCTAGCTGTGGTGGTCAAATTAGACTATAGGAGGGCAAGATCAGAATCAGGGAGAAGATCAGTGCAAAAAATGTAGGCAAGCCACAATGGTGGCTTGGACCAGAGTAATGATGATGGTGGAGGTGATAACACATGGTCACATTCTGGACAAATTTTGAAGATGGGGCCAGTAGAACTTAGCTGATGGATTGGAAGCAGACTGTGAGAGAAAAAGCAGAAGGAAGGATACCTGCTAGGCTTTTGCCCTGAGAAACCAGCACACAGCGCTGCCCTTTGCTGAGAAGGAAAAAGTGGGAGAGGAACAGGTTTGCAGAAGATCAGGGATTAGGTTTTGGACATGCTCAGCTTGCAATGCCTATGAGAAACTGAGTGCAGATATTAAATAGGCATTTAGCCATGTGAGCTGAGGACACAGGGGTGGAGACAGAAAAGGGAATCATCAACATTTTGTTGGTGTATGTGGCCAGGAGATTAGAGAGGAATAGAATTCAGATATTGGGGAAATCATGATACTTTAAACATACATCTGTAGCAGTGTTTTCAGCACATAAAGGACCTTACTTAAGATACCCTTTTCAATATGGGAACAACTTTCTTAATTTCTATTCAGTTTCTTTGTCCAATTGTCTGTTTTGATTCTGAATAAAAGGGAAAATAGTTTTCACTGTTAAAAAAAGGTGATTAACATAGAATTGCCTTGGACAGGAATAAAGACGCAGACGTAGAGAATGGACTTGAGGACACGGGGAGGGGGAAGTGCAAGCTGGGGTGAAGTGAGAGAGTGGCATGGACTTATATATACTACCAAATGTAAAATAGATAGCTAGTGGGAAGCAGCTGCATAGCACAGGGAGGTCAGCTCAGTACTTTGTGACCACCTAGAGGGGTGGGATAGGGAGGGTGGGAGGGAGACACAAGAGGGAGGAGATACGGGGATATATGTATATGTATAGCTGATTCACTTTGATATAAACAGAAACTAACACAACATTGTAAAGCAATTATACTCCAATAAAGATGTTAAAAAAAACAACAACATAGAATTGCCTCAAAATCAGATTCAAACTGTGATTCCCACTTGAGGTGTTTCAGGGAGAAGAACAGCCCAGGAAAATGGCGTTGTATGAGACGATGCTTCTGTGCAGTCATGAAAGAGGGCTAAAGCTACCAGGGTTCTGGAAATAGACTTTTTTTTTTTTTTAAACAGTGAATAGTTGAGAAAAAGCTTTTTAACATTTTAAATGTACTTTAACCATGGATATTTATTTATGTGAACTGATTTACATATAATTAGAATACCTACAGGTTCTAAGGGGAAAATACACCCTTATTCTGAGCTATAGAAATACAGTGTTGGAGGCTTTTCAGAGAATAGGGAACAATAAAATAGGAGAAAAGTATCAGAGTTCAATTTCTTTTATAATTCACCAATATTTTCAAGGTTTCCAAATAGATTTTTAAAAACTAGCTATAGGGAGGTAGTTCTAGATTTTCCATCAATTTTCTAATTAAAACAGGAATTGGAAGAAGAAAAAGGACTTTGTTCACTGAAATGATTCTTTACGTTGAAGATGCTAACATGAATTCCATAATAGTATAACATAATATCTGAGCAGCTTGGCTGGTTCACTTGCAGATGAGATGCTGCTGCATCTTACAAGCTATTTCTTTAGTGATTATCTTTCTTTTTTTTTGTAATTGGCACAAGAGATATGATATGTAGGACACTCCCATGCCCGACTTTCCTATTGGGGACTTTGGCCAGTATAAAGCCAGTGAGGTCAAGGTCTAGAGAAAATACCACACCTGAGTGGCCATGGTCCCGAGTGGCCAGGTGTGTGGTGCCATTGGATTCTGTCGCAGCCCAGCTCTGCAGGTTTCCAGTAGAGTTGCCTCCCTGGGCATAGGGAGCAAAGGGCTGTGCAGAGGCATGGCTGTGCTCACTTGCTCTGCATTTCTTTGCTGGCTGGGTGTTTTCAGATTTGAATACAGAGGAGGAGGAAGAGACCCTTGCAGCCCCCTCTGCTATGTGCCCCAGGTCAGCCAGATGTTCTGGGGTCCACTACATCTAACTCCTGACTTTGCTTCCAGAATAGGCTTTCTGGGCTGTTAAGTCCCAGTTCTTTTTCACTCACAGAAGTGAGGCTGCTTTCCCAGTCCAACTTGCACACCAGAACAAACCTGGACCCCATGGTGACAGATCAAGTTGGGATGGAGGCGCTGAGAAAGCCATTCTCAGGGGGTTAAGCCCTGTGGCAAAGGCATTTGTTCTTTCTCAGTGCCCAGGTGCTCCCTTGTGTTCCTCAGACCTTGCTGTCAGGTGCTGGGCTATGTCTAGTGCTGGCCAGTGGGCTGTGAATGAAAGCAATGAGTGTCACTTCCAGGCCCAGGCATTTAAAAGTGGGCGAATGTCATCAAGGAAATTAAGACAATATGTAATGAGATACTACTACACATCTATTAGAATGGCCAAAATTTGGGACACTGACAGCGCCAAATCCTGAGTTCTCATTCATTGCTGGTGGGAATGCAAAATGCTTTAGCCACTTTGGAAGACAGTTAGGCAGTTTCTTACAAAACTAAACATGCACATACCATACTATCCAGCAATCACGCTCCTTGGTATTTACCCAAGGGATTTGAAAACTTATGTCTATACAAAAATCTGCACACATGTGTTTACAGAAACTTTATCCATAATTGCAAAAAGTTGGAAGCAACCAAGATGTCCTTCTGTGGGTGAATGGATAACTATGGTACATCCAGACAATGGAATATTAATCAGTGCTCAAAAGAAATGAGGTATCAAGCCATGAAAAGACATGGAGGAGCTTTAAATGCATATTAATAAAATCTGAAAAGGGTACCTATTGTATGGTCACAACTATATGACGTTCTGGAAAAGGCAACACTATGGAGAAAGAAAAATATCAGTGTTTGCCAGTGATTGGGGAGGAGAGATGAATAGGTAGAGTACATAGGATTTTAGGGCAGTGAAAATACTATGTGTGATACTATAACGATGGATACACGTCATTATGCAATGGTCCAAACCCATAGAATATCCAATATCAAGAGTGAACCAGAATGTTAACTATGGACTTTGAACAATTATGATGTGTCAATGTAGGTTCATCAGTTGTAACTAAGGTACCACTCTGGTGGGAGATGTTGATAATGGGGGAGGCTCTGCATGTGTGTGGGTGGTGAGTATAGGGAAAGTCACTGTACCTTCCCCTCAATTTTACTGTGAACCTAAAATTGCTTTAAAAAATAAAATCTTAACATGAAAGAAAGGAAGGAAAGAGAGAAGGAAAGAAGGAAGGAAGGGAGGAAGAGAGGAAAGGAGGGAAGTGGGTGGAGTTCTTTATTCCCTCCTCTCTTCCTGCGGTAACAAGATGGAAGAGGACAGGATTGATGCCTGAGTCATCCTGAAATGAGGCCTGACCAAACCTCACTGGAAATCTGATGAGAATGAGAAATATATGTTTGTTGGGTTAAGCCATTTAAGGGTTTAAGTGTTACTGCATCATAGCAGAGCCTACGCCAACTAATACAACTCTTTTCTCATAGCCACTCTCGTACTTCATGGAGTCTTCATCACTGGTGTGGTTTGGGCCCAGGAGGACATACGTTTCAGAGAAGGAGCTTCAAACTGCTTTGTTTGGGATCATGATTTCCCTGCATGTTGATGACAGATTTCCCAAGTGATGGTAACCAGATGGGTGCTGGAGTCAACCTCTTAGTTCTGGCCGGGTGAGTGCACAGGTATGCCGATGTCATTCACTTTTCATAATTTGCATGAAGTTAAAGTGATCTCAATCCTAATTAAGGAGACATCTTCAGTAGAAAGAACAACATCTCATGTAAAATTCTGTGTATTGGGTTATCTTTCCTCTACCTTTGAAATGATTCATGACTCTCTAAGCTAATAAAACACCTTGCTGAAATAAAACGATTTGTCCAAGCAAATAAAAACCCTGACAGAGCTACTGTATGGCATTTCCTAGGGAGCTGTAACTGTGAGAGCTAGTTCACTGAGAACTAAGTAGAAAACCCAAATACTGACAAAGCTGCAAAGGAGAAATGAATCACCATTGGGGGGAGTCTGTGCCAGGAAGCACTCCGAGGTCGTAAAATATATGGACTCTCAGTGCAAGAGGACTTCAGCAGGCAGCCAGGCTGGCTTCTTGCCTCGGGCATGCCAAAGCTATCATTCACCTGGCTTCACATGTTTACAGAGCTTCCCTTCTGCACCCACCTCGTGCCAGGCTCTGTGGGGGAGGAAGGAGCAGTGCAGGCTGTGTCTCTCTTAACAAAAGGCCTGGAGATCTGCTGGGGAGGTGAGATTTATTTTGGGATATGATGAACCACCAAAGAGTTAATGTGTTCAGGAAAGCAGATACACAGTAATGGAGTTTGAAAAAATTAAAAGGGAAGAGCTGCACTGGATCTTGTCTTCAGATCAGGGTCCCCTACCTCCAGTGTCTTCATTGTTGGTATCATCTTCTTAGAATGGGATGGAGGCCCTTGATGGAGATCCCTATAGCATCCTCAACAGGTGGTTATTTGATCTATGTTCAAATATTTCCAGTGTCTGGAAACTTATTACCTGTCAAAGAAGATCTATTGGACAGTTCTTTATATTGAGTTGAAACCTGCTTTCATCTAGCTTCTACTTGCAGATATAAGACCTGCCCTCAGAGTTAATATAGCAAATCTACTCTATCTCCCACACAACAGCCCTGTAGATATTTGCTTACAGCAGCCAGGCCATACCTCCTGACATATACACATGGCTCCACACACCTTCTCTCCAGGTTGAGCATCCCAGCTTGATTCGGAAGCACAACGTGGCTTTCAGGGCCCTCACCTCCTAGATGGCCTCCCTGGCTTGCTTCTGTTGTCAAAGGCCCTGATGAGAGCCTGGCTGTCTACGTTTGCCCTGGCTGCTCTGCTGCCTCAAGGTGTGACTCTCTCAAGTTACCCCCTAATAATCATATCCTTCCCCCCAGCCTTGGCAACCTCTGATCTGCTTTCTATCACTGTGCTTTGGTCACTTTGAGAATGCTGAATAGCACAGTATGTAAGTCTTTGAGACTGGCTTTTTCCACTCTGCATAATGCCCATGGGTATCTTCTGCTTACATGTACTCATGATCCTAAATCATTACATTTTATATTTTTTATCTTGGACGATGTGACAAGGCCTCCGTAACGCATATAGTGACTCATGCCACCATGGCCAGTACATGGAGCATTGGTAGCACGAGCTGGGTGATCCCAGGGAGGCTCTCCTGGTGCAGCGCATCTTTGTGGAGTTCCCCGGGGCTCTGGAACTATGAATGGGATGGATTCGAGTTTTTGCCTTCCTCTTCTAACTATCTCTGTGCTTTAAAACACCAACATTTTTCACTGCCTAAAGATTTTAGCATTTTCAGATGGTTGGCATAAAAATCAAGGGTAATGAAACTTGTCAACCTATAGGTTTTTTTCAGAGATGTATTCTAGCAGGGATGATGGCTCTCATATTGCTAACTCCCTCCATGGTATATGCCTTCAAAGGGTTTGTGTACTCTATGACTGTCTGATCTGGAGAAAAGTTGTACAAATTCAGATTCCAATCTGACTTTGTTAAACTCGAGAGTGATTAGCCAAAGAGTGAAAATACCCACAGTGATTTGGCAACTAGCAATATTGCTGCTGAGTATGTCAACTGTAAATGAAAAAGTAAAATGTGTAAAAATTGAGGTTTAGATGGAAAAGAGAGCTGCTCATGTTTTAGGAATGAAAATGATTATTTAGTGAGCTTATATATGTACAGCATGGCACTAAACAAGGAATATGGGTTTTTTCTTCCACCTTTGAGAAATCTGGGAGGTTTAATGGAATGAAAAATTTCTAATGCAGTCCTCAAAGAGTAAAAATTTATTGGATATAGATTAGCTAATTAGTTTCAGAGGTCAAGCAAAGTAAAACTCAAGAATTTTATGAATGTAATTAGACATGCATATATACGTGGTTGGATTCTGGTAATACAATTATTTTTTAAATTCAACAAACATTGTCAGGTGCCTACTTGGTGCAGATGTCTCTCTGATAGGGTATCCAACAAATATTTGTTGAATAAATGATGAATGAATGAATGAATGAACAAGGACAACTTAATAAGGGTGTGACCAGATACCTTGGATCCTTAAATGAGTAAATAATGCAAACTTCAGGACAACACAAAAATCCATAAAGAATCTATCGGAATCCTTTTGCTTAATTACAAAGTTATTTTTATGAACTAGAGCTTTGTATTTTGTTTAAACCAACTCTAGGAAATGATTAGTAAATGTTATAGATTAGGTATCATGCATCCACCGGAAACCACTTCCCATATTTTCTCGCCATAGAAAATAACGATACAATGTCCTTCATTAGTAATCCCAGGTGAGGCTGTAATATAGTAATTCGCATGCTAATGCTAATGGTAACACTAACACTAAGCAACTCCCTTTTTGAGCCCTTGTTAAACACCAGGCTCTGTGCTAAGTGTGTCACAAGCATGGTGCTGATTAATCTTCACCACCTTGTGAATCTATAACCAGTGTCTTTACAAATGAGTTAACTGAGGCTCAGAGCCCTTCAGCCATGTTCCCAAGGTCACAGTGATGATAGCTGTAAAATCAGGGTTTGAACCCAGGTAATTGTCTCCAAAGTGGGAGCTCATAATCTCTTCTACTCTTTTCCATACTCTTGTCTCTTTCTATTCCTAAAGCCAGTGTGGATGGCATTTGAAATGGGCCTCACTGAACTTACCATAGCTCCTTATTGCTTTTTGCCTTCAATTATTTCCTAACTCAGACTCCTTCCTTGATCCACCTAAATTAGTAAGTCTGATTATGCATAAAAGAAAATTAAGGCATGGAGCAAATATGTAGACAAGCTACAGAGAGACATGGTGGGCCTCAGGAACCAAGTGGTCACACTGACACCTTACACATTGACACAGCCTGGGGAAATGGGACAGGATAGGGACCTTGTGAATTCTGAGCATGTTTACCGAGAGGACCTGAGCTGTTTATAGATACATGGCTTCATGATGAGTATAAGTACCATGGCCTTGACCACATGGGTATGTCCTCCCCACAGCCCCATAGGATGCAGAAGACAAGTGAGCAGCAGGGCAGCAGTTTAGGCCAGCCTCTGCCCTTGGCACCCACTGGTGGAGGAGTGATGTCTTTCCAACTTCAGCTTAGGTATCACTACGTATGGGAGGATTTCCCTGATTCCCACAGGCTGGATGCTTCCAAGGTGCCCGTACCTCCCCTATTCTCTTGAAACTGCTTTTATTAAAAATTTTTTTTGAAGTACAGTTGATTTACAATGTGTTAATTTTTGCTGTATAGCAAAGTGATTCAGTTATATATATATATTCTTTTTCATATTATTTTCCATTATGGTTTATTACAGGATATCAAATATACTTCCCTGTGCTATACAGTAGGACTTTCTTGTTTATCCATCTTATAAATAATAATTTACATCTGCTAATCCCAAACTCCCAATCCTCCCATCCCCATCCCCCTCCCCCTCCCCCTTGGCAACTAGGAGTCTGTTCTCTATATCTGTGAGTCTGTTTCTGTTTCGTAGTACGTTCATTTGTGTCATATTTTAGATTCCACATATATGTGATATCAGAGGATATTTGTCTCTTTCTGACTTACTTTGCTTAGTATGATAATCTCTATGTCCATCCATGTTGCTGCAAATGGCATTATTTCATTCTTTTTTATGGCTGAGTAATATTTCATCACACACACACACACACACACCACATCTTCTTTATTTATTAATCTGTTTATGGACATTTAGGTTGTTTTCATGTCTTGGCATTGTAAAGAGTGCTGCTATGAACATAAGTGTGCATGTATTTTTTGAATTATTGTTTTGTCTGGGTACATGTACAGGAATGGGATTACTGGATCATATGGCAACTCTATGTTTAGTTTTTTGAGGAACCTCCATACTGTTTTCCATAGTGGCTGCACAAATTTACACTCCCACCAACAGTGTAGTTCCCTTTTCTCCATACCGTCTCCAACATTTGTTATTTATAGAATTTTTTTAAATGATTTTCCTACCTTAAATTATTTAATTAAATTATGTACACATGAATGCATTATTACACTTGTGAAAAAACTTAAATACAGGTAACACTAAATTTTTTGACCATCATTCCCAGCCCTGGTTCCCTTCCCACCTTCCCAGAGGTAACCACTGTTACCAGTTTTGTGTGCATTCTCCCAGACTATTTTCTATGCATTTAATGCATATGTATGTAGCCATAGGAAACAATTTACTGTTTTAGGTCGTTGATTTGTTGTTGGTTATTTTATTTACACCAATACTATGATACATTATCGATCATTCTTCAAATTGCCTTTCTCACTAAACAATCAGTCTTGGAGTGCTTTCTGTATTGATACTTTATAGAACTACTTCATTCATTTTGGCTGTTGCATGGTATTCTGTGTTGTGACTATACCATGGTTTATTTAGCCTGTGTTGTATTAATTGACATTTAGGCTGTTTCCACTTTTTCTCTCTTACAAAAGACATGCTCATAGATGCTTCCTTATATAGCTGTGTGAGTGTATCTCCAGAGTAGATTCAGAGAAATGGCATCACTGGATCTTAAGATCACCTACTTCTTTCTATGTGTGAGTGAGAGGAAAAGCTCTTCTGAAGATCCTGGAGGAGAAAAAGCTTAGTTCTTAAAAGTCTGAAAAATGATTTTCCCCTGTAGTTTGTTCTTGGTGTCTAGTATTATCTTGAGGTTTCTAGCTAGTGGGGATGGGTACAACTGAACAAGTAAACGGACATACCAGGATTGAGAGGAAAGATAACAATCAGGTTTGGCTGAGTTCAAGCTGGTGTGTTCTCACTCCCTCTCTTTTTTTTTTTTTTTAACATCTTTGTTGGAGTATAATTGCTTTACAATGTTCTGTTAGTTTCTGCTTTATAACAAAGTGAAACGGCTATACATATACATATATCCCCATATCCCCTCTCTCTTGCGTCTCCCTCCCACCCTTCCTATCCCACCCTTCTAGGTGGTCACAAAGCACCGAGCTGATCTCCCTGTGCTTTGCAGCTGCTTCCCACTAGCTATTTATTTTACATTTGGTAGTGTATATATGTCAGTGCTACTCTCTCACTTCTTCCCAGCTTGCCCTTCCCCCTTCCCATGTCCTCAAGTCCATTTTCTATGTCTGTGTCTTATTCCTGTTCTGCCCCTAGGTTCTTCAGAACATTTTTTTTTTTAGATTCCATATATATGTGTTAGCATACAGTATTTGTTTTTCTCTTTCTGACTTACTTCATTCTGTATGACAGACTCTAAGTCCATCCACCTCACTACAAATAACTCAATGTCCTTTCTTTTTATGGCTGAGTAACATTCCATTGCATATATATGCCACATCTTCTTTATCCATTCATCTGTCAATGGACACTTAGGTTGCTTCCATGTCCTGGCTATTGTAAATAATGCTGCAATGAACATAGTTGTACAAGACACTTTTTGAATTATGGTTTTCTCAGGTTATATGCCCAGTAGTGGGATTACTGGGTCCTATGGTAGTTCTATTTTTAGTTTTTTGAGGAACCTCCATACTGTTCTCCATAGTGGCTGTACCAATTTACATTCCCACCAACAGTGCAAGAGGGTTCCCTTTTCTCCACACCCTCTCCAGCATTTATTGTTTGTAGATTTTTTCATGATGGCCAACTGACTGGTGTGAGGTGATACCTCGCTGTAGTTTTGATATACATTTCTCTAATGATTAGTGATGCTGAGCATCCTTTCATGTGTTTGTTGGCAATCTGTATACCTTCTTTAGAGAAATGTCTATTTAGGTCTTCTGCCCATTTTTGGATTAGGTTGTTTGTTTTTCTGATATTGAACTGCATGAGCTGCTTGTATATCTTGGCGATTAATCCTTCATCAGTTGCCTCGTTTGCAAATATTTTCTCCCATTCTCAGGGCTGTCTTTTTGTCTTGTTTACGGTTTCCTTTGCTGTGCAAAAGCTTTTGAATTTCATTAGGTCCCATTTGTTTATTTTTTATTTTATTTCCATTTCTCTAGGAGGTGGGTCAAAAAGGATCTTGCTGTGATTTATGTCATAGAGTGTTCTGCTTGTGTTTCCTCAAATAGTTTGATAGTGTCTGGCTTTACATTTAGGTCTTCAATCCATTTTGAGTTTATTTTCATGTATGGTGTTAGGGAGTATTCTAACTTCATTCTTTTACATGTAACTGTCCAGTTTTCCCAGCACCACTTATTGAATAGGCTGTCTTTTCTCCATTGTATACTCTTGCTTCCTTTATCAAACATAAAATGACCATATGTGCGTGGGTTTATCTCTTGGCTTTCTAGCCTGCTTCATTGATCTATATTTCTGTTTTTGTGACAGTAGCATACTGTCTTGATTACTGTAGCTTTGTAGTATAGTCTGAAGTCAGGGAGTCTGATTCCTCCAGCTCCGTTTTTCTTTCTCAAGATTGCTTTGGCTCTGTGGGGTCTTTTGTGTTTCCACACAAATTGTGAAATTTTTTGTTCTAGTTCTGTGAAAAATGCCATTGGTAGTTTGAGAGGGATTGCTCTGAATCTGTAGATTGCTTAGGATAGTATAGTCATTTTCACAATGTTGATTCTTCCAATCCAAGAACATGGTATATCTCTCCATCTGTTGGTATCATCTTTAATTTCTTGCATCAGTGTCTTATATTTCTCTGCATGCAGGTCTTTTTTCTCCTTAGGTGGGTTTATTCCGAGGTATTTTATTGTTTTTGTTGCAATGGTAAATGGGAGTATTTCCTTAATTTCTATTTCAGATTTTTCTTCATTAGTGTATAGGAATGCAAGAGATTCCTGTGCATTAATTTTGTATCCTGCTACTCTACCAAATTCATTGATTAGCCCTAGTAGCTTTCTGGTAGCATCTTTAGGATTCTCTGTATAGTATCATGTCATCTGCAAACAGTGACAGTTTTACTTCTTCTTTTCCAATTTTGATTCCTTTTATTTCTTTTTCTTCTCTGATTGCTGTGGCTAAAACTTCCATAACTATGTTGAATAACAGTGGTTAGAGTGGGCAACATTGTCTTGTTACTCTCAGAGGAAATGGTTTCAGTTTTTTACCACTGAGAACGATGTTGGCTGTGGGCTTGTCCTATAGGGCCTTTATTATGTTGAGGAGGTTCTCTCTATGCCCACTATCTGAAAAAAAAATTTTTTTAACATCTTTATTGGAGTATAATTGCTTTACAATGGTGTGTTAGTTTCTGCTTTATAACAAAGTGAATCAGTTATACATATACATATGTTCCCATATCTCTTCCCTCTTGTGTCTCCCTCCCTCCCACCCTCCCTATCCCACCCCTCTAGGTGGTCACAAAGCACTGAGCTGATCTCCCTGTGCTATGCGGCTGCTTCCCACTAGCTATCTATTCTACATTTGGTAGTGTATAAATGTCCATGCCACTCTCTCACTGTGTCACAGCTTACCCTTCCCCCTCCGCATATCCTCAAGTCCGTTCTCTAGTAAGTCTGTGTCTTTATTCCCGTCTTGCCCTTAGGTTCTTCATGACCTTTTTTTTATCTTCTTAGATTCCATATATATGTGTGTTAGCATACGGTAATTCTTTTTCTCTTTCTGACTTACTTTACTCTGTATGACATACTCTAGGTCCACCCACCTCACTACAAATAACTCAATTTCATTTCTTTTATGGCTGAGTAATACTCCATTGTATACATGTGCCACATCTTCTTTGTCCATTCATCTGTTGATGGACACTTAGGTTGCTTCCATGTCCTGGCTATTGTTTTTATCATAAATCATTGTTGAATTTTGTCAAAAGCTTTTTCTGCATCTAATGAGGTGATCATATGGTTTTTATCCTTCAGTTGGTTAATATGGTGTATCACATTGATTGATTTGCATATATTGAAGAATTCTTGCATTCCTGGGATAAACCCCACTTGATCATGGTGTATGATCCTCTTAATGTGCTGTTGGATTCTGTTTGCTAGTATTTTGTTGAAGATTTTTGCATCTGTGTTCATCAGTGATATTGGCCTGTAGTTTTCTATTTTTGTGACATCTTTGCCTGGTTTTGGTATCACGGTGATGCTGGCCTCGTAGTATGAGTTTGGGAGTGTTCCTCCCTCTGCTATATTTTGCAAGAGTTTGAGAAGGATAGATGTTAGCTCTTCTCTAAATGTTTGATAGAATTCGCCTGTGAAGCCATCTGGTCCTGGGCTTTTGTTTGTTGGAAGAGTTTTAATCACAGTTTCAATTTCAGCGCTTGTGATTGGTCTGTTTATATTTTCTATTTCTTCCTGCTTCAGTCTCAGAAGGTTGTGCTTTTCTAAGAATTTGTCCATTTCTTCCAGGTTGTCCATTTTATTGGCATATAGTTGCTTGTAGTAATCTCTCATGATCCTTTGTATTTCTGCAGTGTCAGTTGTTACTTCTCCTTTTTCATTTCTAATTCTATTGATTTGAGTCTTCTCCTTTTTTTTCTTGATGAGTCTGACTAGTGGTTTTTCAATTTTCTTTATCTTCTCAAAGAACCAGCTTTTAGTTTTATTGATCTTTGCTATTTCTTCCTTCATTTCTTTTTCATTTATTTCTGATCTGATCTTTATGATTTCTTTCCTTCTGTTAACTTTGGGGTGTTTTTATTCTTCTTTCTCTAATTGCTTTAGGTGTAAGGTTAGGTTGTTTATTTGAGATGTTTCTCGTTTCTTGAGGTGGGATTGTATTGCTATAAACTTCCCTCTTAAAACTGCTTTTGCTGCCTCCCATAGGCTTTGGGTCATCGTGTTTTCATTGTCATTTGTTTCTAGGTATTTTTTGATTTCCTCTTTGATTTCTTCAGTGATCTCTTGGTTATTTAGTAGCGTATTGTTTAGCCTCTATGTGTTTGTATATTTTACAGTTTTTTCCATGTAATTGATATATAGTCTCATAGTGTTGTGGTTGGAATAGATACTTGATACGATTTCAGTTTTCTTAAATTTATGAAAGCTTGCTTTGTGACCCAGGATATGGTCTATCCTGGAGAATGTTCCATGAGCACTTGAGAAGAAAGTGTATTCTGTTGTTTTTGGATGGAATGTCCTATAAGTATCAATTAAGTCCATCTTGTTTCATGTGTCATTTAAATATTGTGTTTCCTTATTTATTTTCATTTCGGATGATCTGTCCTTTGGTGAAAGTGTGGTGTTAAAGTCCCCTACTATGATTGTGTTACTGTCGATTTCCCCTTTTATGGATGTTAGCATTTGCCTTATGTATTGAGGTGCTCCTATGTTGGGTGCATAAATATTTACAATTGTTATATCTTCTTCTTGGATCGATCCCTTGATCATTATGTAGTGTCCTTCTTTGTCTCTTCTAATAGTCTTTATTTTAAAGTCTATTTTATCTGATATGAGAATTGCTACACCAGCTTTCTTTTGATTTCCATTTGCATGGAATATCTTTTTCCATCCCCTCACTTTCAGTCTATATGTGTCTCTAGGTCTGAAGTGGGTCTCTTGTAGACAGCATATATATGGGTCTTGTTTTTGTATCCATTCGGCCAATCTGTGTCTTTTGGTTGGAGCAGTTAATCCATTTACTTTTAAGGTAATTATCGATATGTATGTTCCTATTACCATTTTCTTAATTGTTTTGGGTTTATTTTTGTAGGTCTTTCCCTTCTCTTGTGTTTCCTGCCTAGAGAAGTTCCTTTAGCATTTGTTGTAAAGCTGGTTTGGTATTGCTGAATTCTCTTAACTTTTGCTTGTCTGTAAAAGTTTTAATTTCTCCATCGAATCTGAATGGATCCTTGCCTGGTAGAGTATCTTGGTTTTAGGTTTTTCCCTTTCATCACTTTAAATATATCCTGCCACTCCCTTCTGGCTTGCAGAGTTTTTGCTGAAAGATCAGTTGTTAACCTTATGGTGATTCCCTTGTATGTTATTTGTTGCTTTTCCTTTGCTGCTTTTAATATTTTTTCTTTGTATTTAATTTCTGATAGTTTGATTAGTATGTGTTTTGGCATGTTTCTCTTTGGGTTTATCCTGTATGGAACTCTCTGTGCTTCCTGGACTTGGTTGACTGTTTCATCTACCATGTTAGGTAAGTTTTTGACTATGATCTCTTCAAATTTTTCTCAGACACTTTCTTTTTCTCTTCTTCTTCTGGGACCCCTATAATTCTAATGTTGATTCATTTAATGTTTTCCCAGATGTCTCTGAGACTGTTCTCAATTATTTTCATTCTTTTTTCTTTATTCTGCTCCCTGGCAGTTATTTCTACCACTTTATCTTCCAGCTCACTTATCTGTTCTTCTGTTTCAGTTATTCTGCTATGGATTCCTTCTAGAGTATTTTTAATTTCAATATTGTGTTGTTCATCACTGTTTATTTGCTCTTTAGTTCTTCTAGATCCTTGATAAATGTTTCTTGTATTTTCTTCATTCTGTTTCTGAGATTTTGGCTCATCTATACTATCATTACTCTGAATTCTTTTTCAGGTAGGTTGCCTATTTCATCTTCATTTGTTTGGTCTTGTAGTTTTTTTCCTTGCCCCTTCATCTGTTACATATTTTTTTGTTGTTTCTTTCTTTCTTTTTTTTTTTTTGATGGTGCAGCTGTATTCCTGTCTTACTGGTTGTTTGGCCTGAGCCATCCAGCACTGGAGTTTTTAGGCAGTTGGATAGAGCTGGGTCTTTGTGCTGAGATGAGGACCTCCGGGAGGTTCACTCTGATTCATATTCCCTGGGGCTTGAGGTTCTCTGTTAGTCCAGTGGTTTGCACTTGGAGCTCCCACCGCAGGAGTTTGAGCCCAACCTCTGGCCTGGGAACCAAAATTCCGCAAGCTGTGTGACATGGCAAAAAAAAAAAAAAAAAAAAAGAGAGAGAGAGAAAGATTAAAAGGAGCAGTACAATGTCAAAGAATAAAAAACAATATAAAATTAGAAAGATAAAAAATATATTTGGAAAAATAAAAATATAATTGAAACAACTGCAACAAGGTAAAATAAAACCACAACAGAAAAAAGAAAATAAAAAGGGGGGTGGGGGGGAAGAAGCCAAAAGGAGAGAACAATAACAAAGGATAAAGAATAAAATAAAATTAGAGAAATAAAAGATTTGTTAGGAAAAATAAAAATATAAATGAATAAGCAACAATGAATCAACAAGGTAAAACAGAACCCCAATCTAAAAGAGGAAAAAAGGAAGGGAAACCCCCCCACAAAAACAGCCTTGGCTATGGGAACAGAGTTTAGGTGGGGGTGCAACTTCAGCCTGGGTGGGGTTTAGGGTGGGACAGGACCTAGGCGGGTGGGGGGCTGACATTCAAGTATGGGGCAGGGCCTCTGCTAAGGACCTGCATGGAAGGGGAGAGGCAGCAGGTCCAAAGGAGGGCCTCTGGAGTGTGGAGTTCCGGAGTTTGGAGGTAAGGCCCTGGGTGAGGGTGTGTGGGTGGTGTTTAGGCCCAGTGCGTTGAAGGAGGTCTCCAAGTGTAGATGTAGGACCCTGGGTGGGGGTTTAGGAGTGGACCTTGGGTCCTGCATGGCAGGAGGGAGACTCTGAGGGCAGAGGATTAGGCCCAGGAACCCAACAGGTTCCCCCGTGCCTAAGTGGACAGGGAATGCATTGGCCATGTTCCCTTCCATTCCTCCGTGCCCCACCCCCACTGTCTCCCCCCAGGTCTCCCCTGTCCCCACTGGACCCCTAACCATGGGTGGGTCCTGCTGGAGGTAGGAACTCCTCCCCTCCCCAAGCCGTCCCTCAGGTGTGCAGGTCCTGGAGGTCCAGCCTTTACTTTTGCTCCCCCTTCCCCCGCTCCCATTCCCTCAGAACCCATGCGGCTGGAGGGGGCCCCAGTAGGCAGAGGATAAGGCCCGTGAACTCAGAAGGCTCCTGGGAGCCCAAGTGGGCAGGGGAACCCTGGTCATGCTCCCTTTTGATCCTCTGTCCTCCAAGTCATCCCCTAACTTCCCCATTCGGGTGTGGGATCCCCTCCCATCCCCCAGCTGCCCCTCAGGGACACCAGTCCTGTCCCGCCTCCACTTTTCCTCCCCTTTCACTCTCCCCACATCCCACATCCTACCTGGTCACTGGGGGATCCTCCCATCCCCTTAGGTGTCCATGGTCCCCGACTGGTGCCTTGTAGGTACCCTAGTTGTGTGGAGATGAGAATTCCACATCCTCCTAGTCCTCCGTCTTGACTCTACCCTATAGAATTTTTAAAGATGTCTCTTTTGACCAGTGTGAGGTGGTACATCATTGTAGTTTTGATTTGCATTTCTCTAATAATTAGTGGTGATAAGCATCTTTACATGTGCCTCTTGGCCATCTGTATTTCTTCTTCAGAGAAATGTCTATTTATGTCTTCTGGCCATTTTTGGATTGGGTTGTTTGTTTTCTTGTTATTGAACTGTATGAGCTTTTTGTATATTTTGGAAATTAAGCTCTTGTTGGTTGCATCATTTGCAAATATTTTCTCCCAGTCTGTAGGTTGTCTTTTCATTTTGTGTATGGTTTGCTTTGCTGCACAAAAGCTTATAAGTGTGATTAGGTCCATTTTTTTTATTTTTGTTTTTATTTCTATTGCCTTGGGAGACTAACCTAAGAAAACATTAGTACAATTTATGTCAGAGAATGTTTTGCCTCTGTTCCCCTCTAGGAGTTTTTTGGTGTCATGTCTTATATTTAAGTCTTTAAGCCATTTTGAGTTTATTTTAGTATATGGTGTGAGGTGTGTTCTAACTTCATTGCTTTGCGTACATCTGTCCAACTTTCCCAACACCACTTGCTGAAGAGAGAGTCTTTTCCCCATTGTATATTCTTGCCTCCTTTGTCAAAGATTAATTGACCATTGGTGTATGGGTTTGTTTCTGGGCTCTCTATTCTGTTCCATTGATCCATATGGCTGTTTTTGTGCCAATATCAGGCTGTTTTGATTACTGTAGCTTTGTAGTATTGTCTGAAGCCTGGGAGGGTTATGCCTCCTGCTTTGTTCTTTTTCTTCAGGATTGCTTTGGCAATTCTGGGTCTTTTATGGTTCCATATAATTTTAGAGTTATTTGTTCTAGTTCTGTGAAAAATGTTACAGGTAATTTGATAGAGATTACATTAAATCTATAGATTGCTTTGGATAGAATGGCCATTTTAACAATATTAATACTTCCTGTAATTGCTTTTTAAAGTGATTTATTTGACTGTGAGCCCTAGGAGTGCAAGAAGAAGGTCTACTTGTTCACTGCTTTGTCCCCAGGCTGGACAGAGGGCCTAGAACACAGTGGCTGCTTAGCAAATAGTTATGAAATAATTTGTAATGCTTTCCCAAGCAAGGGAAGAAAGAAATGATCTGGAGACATTACATGAAAGGAATGAATGAAGCCTAGGGTTTTTCTCACTGTCTGAATTCGATCATGCTGGGTGTGCAGGATTCCTGACTTTATTCCCTCAGACCCTAACTCTTTTTGTTGATTTATGGGTTTTTTTCCCCTTTTTCTCTGTTTCTTGCTGACCTCTTGCTCCCTCATTTACTTTCCTCCTTTTATCTTTTCTCTGTTACTTTGGTTTGGTTTTGAATGTCTATTTCTCTGAAATTCTTTTTCTGGAGGAACAAATACATACTGATAGCTTAAAAAATTGATAGGGGAAAAAACATTGTTCTTAATAACTTAGGGACAACTATTTGAAGAATAAAAATAAAATGTATAACTTTTACACCAGGAGAAGAAAATTCCATCTATTCAACAGAATACAGGGAAAAAGGAAAGGATAAAAAAGGAGGCATGGAAAATTTGGAACATAAAAAAGGGCAGAAATAAATATTGATATAAGAGGAATTCAATAAATGTAAATAGTTAAAATGCTTCAAAATATAAAGACTCTCTAATTGAATTAAAAAGATAAAATCAAGAAATATATTGCCTACAAGATACATATTAAAAACAAAAAGGTACAGAAAAGGTAGATAGGAAAAGATTTATCAAAAATAAGTCAAGGGCCTCCCTGGTGGCGCAGTGGTTGAGAGTCCGCCTGCCGATGCAGGGGATACGGGTTTGTGCCCCGGTCTGGGAGGATCCCATATGCTGCGGAGCGGCTGGGCCCGTGAGCCATGGCCGCTGGGCCTGCGCATCCGGAGCCTGTGCTCCGCAACGGGAGAGGCCACGGCAGTGAGAGGCCCGCATACCGCAAAAAGAAAAAAAAAAAAAAAAAGTCAAGATAGAAATTGCAATATGAAAGAAATGTTAATTTAAGGCATGAAATATTAAAAGAGGAAACTGAAGATGTTATATATTAGTGAAACAAATAGTACATCAAGAAATATAATAATCATGAACATGTATGCCCCTGACAATATGATATCAAAATACGTAAAGCAACAACTGATAGATCTAGGATAGAAATAATAAATCAAAGATCATAGTTGACAATTTTAATATACCCTCTCAAAAACTAGTAGTTGAAGCATATGGAAATAAGCAAAGATATAGAAGACTATACTGATGTAATCTGTCCCTATCTTTCCCCAAGAAACAAAATATTTTCTTTTCATATACCCACAGATGTGCTAGGCCACAAAAGAAATTTTAGTAAATTTAGGAGTCAGCATCATATATAAAACACAGTGTTCCTGACCATGATGTAATTAAATTAAATTAAAAATCCTGCGTCTAGAAATTTTAAAAATACTACCATATATCATTTGGCTATAAAAGAAATCAAAGCTAAATTATTAAATACTTACAGAGGAACAGCAATGAAAGTACCACATGCCAAATTTTGTGGATCATATTCAAAGCAGTACTCAGAGGTAAATTTATAGCTTTAAATATGGCAGAAATTAAGAAGAATGCAAACAAGAGAGTTAAGCTTTCCACTTACAATGTTCAAAGAGACAAATAGAGTAAACCCAAATAAACAAGAAGGAAGAGCATAAATAAGAATATGGGCAGAAATCAGTAAGTGTGAATAACAAAAACAAATAGGAACTTAACAGAACTGAACATGTTCTTTAAAAAGTCTAACAAAATAGATGAGCCTCTGGCAAGACTCACGGGAGAGGGGAAGACGGGAGGAAATGTGAATAAACAAAATATGAGTGAGAGAATATATGTATAACTATACACTAATAAACTGGATACTTAGGTGAACTAGATAAAGTTCTGAAAAAAATGTTAAAATGCTAAAAGTGGCCCAAGATTGTAAAACTATAACCCTTAAACTAACTGTAATGGAATCATCATCACCCTTTCAAGGAAGCCCCAGCTCCAGATAGTTTTAAAGCTAAATTCTATAATACTTTCAAGGAAGAGATAATCCCAACCTTATAAAGTTGCTGTCGAAAAATAGAAATAGAGAGAAAATTGTTCATATTATTTTATCAGGTTAGTGTAAACTTGATTCCAAAACTGGATGTAAACAATTCAGGAAAAGAAAATTAGAGCCCAATTTCTCTATGAACATAGATGTGAAAATCCTAAATATGATATTAATTTATGAAATCTAATGGTTTATTTTTTAAAATACAGTCAAATTGAATTTATACAAGGAATTTAAGAAAGTTTAAACATTAAAAATATCTATCATTGTGATTCAATATATTAATGAAATAAAGGGGAAAATCTCATGATTGCTTCAGTATATGCAAATGATGCATTCGATAAAGTTCATCATCTATTTATCATTAAAAAAGTACTCTGAGAAAACCAGAATAAAAGGAAAATTTCCAATCTTAACAAAGTCTATCTACTAAAAATTAATTTTTTTAAATGTGATTTCTTACAGCATCATTTATAAAGGAGGAGTTTGAGGCAGCCCAAGTGTCCCCCTTTAGGAGACTGGATAAGAAAATGTAGTCTATACACCTGTTTTTAAAAAACAAAACCCAAAAATACCACTACACAACACCTGGTCAAAATAAACTAGATTTACATATAGTAATGCAAATAGATCTTAATATAGAATTGAGTAAAAAAGAATGAAATTTATAATTTTTGAATTATAAAAACAAACATATAAAACAATACATATTTTTCATGGATACCCAGATATCTAGTGGCATTGATAAATGTGTTAGAGAGGCTACCTATGGGTGGGGAAGAACAGATGTGGAAACATTGGGCTAGGGGAAATAATAAAATACAAAACCAGAGACAAGCCCTGTGCAGACCAATGAAGACTTTGCATCGAATTGAGCAACATGAGCCACTCAGCTAAAAAGCTCCCATCTAGCTCATGTAGTGAGGTAACCTGGGTGCACGCCACTGTCTCCTGGGGCTAAGTTTTCTCCTGGCCATCTTGTGCTCAGAGCTGCTAGTCTTGCTACATTCCAGCTCTCCACTGTGTTTTAGAATCCACCATCCCTCTTCCAAGCTATGTGAGCACTCTGCACCCCAGGCTAGGTACTGTCCCAGGAGGGCTCTCCGGAAGGTTTAGAGCAATAGAAATGCAAGAGTAGGTGGGGATGGTCACAGCACAGCATAGCAAATTTAACAAACTCTTGTTCGAGCTCCAGACTCATGTATCCAACAGTCTACTAACAGACATCTCAAACTTATTAAATGTCCAAAACACTTCTGGATTTCCCCACCCACTGCTCTGAATTGGTGTCTCCCTCTAAATTCTCCATCTTAATAAATGACTCTTTCATACTCCATGACCATCCCATCGTTAATTCTGATACACTGTAAATTTAAACTATAGCCTGAATCCAACCACAATTTAAATGCCACCCTAGTCCAAGCCTACAGATCTATCACCTGAGCTGTCATAGCCTCCTAAATGATATTCCTTCTTCTATTCTTGTCCTCTACTGTCCATCCTTCACCCAGCAACCACAGTGACCTTTTAAAGACGTAAATAAAGTCACTCTCCTACTCTAAAACTTTCCATGGCATCCCCATCATACTTTAATTAAAATGCCAATTTCTTGCCATGATCTCTGAGTCCCTACATGGTCTAGCCTCTAGTGCCCCCTCTGGATGCAATTCCCACCACCTCAGTCACTCAACCAGCCACAGCCTTCTCTTTGCTGCTTGAGTGCACCAACGCTGCTCTCACCTGTGGGCCTTTTCACATGGTGTCCCCTCTGCCTGGAATGCTCTAGCAGCTGCTGCTGGTGCCTTGACCATATCCTCTTGGGCCTCCACATCTCTGTGCACACAGCCAGAATTCCACCTGCCAGCAGCTGCTTCTCCTGTCTGGGTATTCTTGCTGGTGAGAGCCTCATCTGCCTCTGTAAATGGCCAGTAAGAAGGGCCAGAGAAGTCATGCCCCTGAAAGCAGCCCTCCACCAATGAGATGGGAGGTGGTGTATCAGTATCCCAGCTCCCTCAGCCCTTTGGGTGGGAAGGAGATTTAGAGGCATGTGTTTTACACTGGATCCCAGAGGTCCTTCCGCAGGTTTAGGCTCCATCTGCCCACACTGGTATCTGGCTTGATGACATGCCCTTTAGAGGCTGCCATCCTGTCTCTCTTTCATTTTCCCACTCCTCTGCCAAGTTTTCCTGGGGTCATCTCTTAAATAAGCTGCCTGCCCATGAATCTTTGTCTCAGTTCTGCTTCTGAGAGAACTCAAACTAAGACACTGCCAACCCCAACAAGTCTCAACTGAAACATCACCTCCTGGAGAAGTGGCACAGCACAATGGTTAGGAGAGTGGATTCTGGGGTCAAGTTACTGGGGGAAAAGCCTGGCCCCGCTGCTCACTCACTTTGTGGACTTGGGCTCTTGCGCTTAATTTTCTCAGCTGTGAAATGAGAAGTAATAATAGTAATGAGGCCAAGAGCTATTTTCACTGGGGTATTCAGGGTTCACAAGGTAACAGTTACTGAATGCTTACTACACACCAGGCTATGTTCCTAAGTGCGCCATGTTTATTAACACATTGAATCCCCGTGGCAACATATCACTAGCTGATATTATAGTTTATCTTGTTTGCTCATTTGTTGCTTTCTGTCTTCCTCAATAGGATCCTTGGTCCCCAAGCACATGGACTCTCTGTGTAGCTCCCCACTGCACGCCAAGCTCCTGGCCTGGGACCTGGCGCACAGCTGATACTCAGGCACATTTGTTTAGTAAATGACTCTTAGTCAACACCTTCCTTTAAAGGCCCTTGAAGAGTTCCCCCACTGTGTACCTCCCACTACTGCTGCTGAAAGTGCTGTGTGCATTGGGGGAGGGGCGGGCATTGCTGGCTTTGGGGCAGGGAAGTGACTTGATGCAGTGCCGTGCTTCCAGGAGTTCGCTCTGATGGTAGGTGAGGGTGAACTGCGGTCGTTAGAGGCTGGAGGCGGGGGTTCTGTGGGAGGCTCCAGCTTAGCCTCAGGCAGATGGGAGGTGAAAAGATGAGGCAGGTGGAGGTCCTGGACACAGGGAGCAATTGTGGGGAAGAAGAGGAGGGCCTGTTGGGTGAGGGAGGCCAGGGAGAGATTCCAAGGTCTGGAACCTGGCTCCAGACTAGACAGGGATAAGAAGCACAGGAGGAAACAGGCATAGGTAAAAGATGGTGAATCTAGTTTGAACTGTGTTGGGTATGAAAAATAGAGGTCACCTGGGGCAGACAGATGTTGGGGCCCCGTTAGATATACTGGTCTGCAGCTTAGAACCGAGGTAAAGCTTGGAGACAAAAATTTGTGGATATGTTGTTTCTTGGAGAAGGTTGAAGCAGTGGAGGGGAATGTGATCACCAACTTCTGTCCAAAGAGAATCCCAAGCAATACCAGACGGCCCTCAGAAGATCTAGATGGGCCAGGGAGGCCCTGAGGGCTGTGTTCCCACTGGAAAGGGCCTGGACCCCTACATCCCTGTGGATTCCTTGGCACTTGTCCCAGCAGTTCTCCATCACGGATGTTTGCCTTTCTTCTCCTCCTTCCTTGCCCTTACCTGGTATCCCTGTGGCTCTGCACCCAGCCCTGGGAGGACTGAGGCCAGGTCAGAAGTCCCTTCCACGTCATCCACACCATCAGCAGAGGTCTAGAAAGAAAGACAGCAAGAAGACTTCGCCAGGAGACACCAGTGAACTGATGGTGGAAACGGGGAATGCAGGCAGTGACCGCTTGTGACCCAGGGCAGTCTGTGAAGCGAAGGCTGGCCCCAGGGTTTGGGGGGTGGGGAAGAGCTTGGGCTCTGAAGTCTGACTGTTTGGCCTTCGCATCCTTGTTTTGTAGCTTGGCAGCTTGGGCAGGTTGTGTAACTGCTCTGAGCCTCAGACTTCTACTGTGTACAAGAGCAAACAAATTGTATTCACTTCAGAGGGTTGTGGTGAGGATTAAATAAGGTCATTCAGGCAAAGGACCCAGTCTAAGTGCCCATAATAAATCTCAGTACATGGTGGCTGCGATGATTTCAAGCACTGCAGCCTAGAGAAAGGGAACAGGTTTGCATAAGACCCCTTGACCTGTGAGAGGCAGGGCTGGAGAGGTTAGAAATTTCTTCAAACACACACTCAGATTAATTACTGCCAGACTGTTTGCCTTAGAAATTAGCAAACTCAGCCCCCCAGGAATCTTCTTTCTGCCTAGCGCAAGACCCTTTTTAACAAGTCCAGAGCTGATGAGGAAAGGTTGAATGAACAAATGAATGAAAGAATAAGGAATAAACAGAGGAATAATGAACCTTCTGTTATGGCCTTTCAGCACTGACCTTTCTCTGATTTCACACTACAAATTGGTGGAGTAAATTTTGAGATGCAGTCTGGTGCAGTCTCTCATTAGCTGGCATGTGTGTTTGTGGTGTGTGTGGTGTGTGAGCGTGTGTGCATGTGTGTGTTGAGTTAACATGGGAGTAAATCACAGATGTTTAATCTTCTTTGTCCCTGACAGACCAGTTAAGCAGAAGTTATCAAGATGTAATTTCACGTGCACTTTTTTTCGGCTTCCATTCATCTCAGCATGGGCAGTGGTGGACTGCACAATGCCTCATGAATTAATAAAGAGACATCAGCTTATCGAGCCTTCACTGCTAGATTGACTTCATTTTAGGATTTGACCACAATAAACAGCAAAGAGCTCATTTCCTGCCCAAGATGCAGCATAGTTAATCCTCAGCAGGAAAGAAGGTTCAGCATTGGAGCAGGGAGGGATACTTTCCTGAGGAAGAGATTTCCAGAGCCATTGTTCAAACAGGGCTGTCTCCTTGTGACCCAAAGAGTTTGGGGTTCTGTAGAGGCCTTCAACGACTTGACTCGGGTGCCTAGTGGGGTGAGCTTCACCTCGGCAAGTTTGTCTGCTGAGGGGACAAGGCCTCAGGGACAAAATGCTGTGTGAACTACACAAGTCTGTGAGTTAGGATGATGGTGTTTGACCTGGAAGGGATTTTCAGATTCCTTTCCCCTCCCTTCACCTGAGTTTCCCACTCACAGATGGAGGAGGCTGAGCCATTTCATTGCTAAAAGCCTTTCTTGTACTAAAAACCTGCACCTTGACTCAACACGCATGTGCTCTGGGCTATGAACATGCATGTGTGGTGTATGACTTGTTTTGTCTGAGGCCTAAGGCAGCATTACCTGACACAGGGAATCAGCATGTATGTACAGGGTAACTTCTGGATATATGAACCCCCTCCTTGCATGGACTGTGGGCAATTTTAAAATCAAAATAAAACACCTAATAGATGGGATGTAGGCAAGGTATCCATTGTCACCATGATACCTGTGGGCGCCTCTCCTAACTTGCCATTGTCACATTTATGTTTACTTAATACATCTATTGGAATATTGTCGGGATATCAATGTTCATCAAAACAGGTATAGATCCTTGTTTCTAATTTTTAAAAGTCAGCACCGAGTCCCTTGGTCTGGCCTGCAGTGTCAGTGCCCAGCAGACCCTTTGAGGCCAGGAGAACTGAGGCTGCTGAACACCCCATGACTCAGCAGGCAGCTGTGCTTGGCTTCTTCCAGGCTTGGAACTGTGCTGGGTACACCACAGGTGCATGCATGATAAATGCCTACTTTATTGCGTTGGTATGTGACAGCCCTGTTGGGGGGTCAGCCTAGAAACAGAAAGTTCATCCTGGAAAAGGTTGGTCCTGACGACTTTAGTCAGAGGAGACCCTTTTTGCCCAGTAGCTATACTGGCACCACTAATTATTAAACCACGCAGCAATTCAGTGCTGCCCCCTAAGGTTACTGAAATGAATGGGATTGTTTGTCCTGGTATTATTTGGCCCCAAACTTTTCCCATTCTTATTTCTACTTTTTAATTTCTGTCACTTCCTTTGTTCTCATGCTTTTAGCTGTCATTCATGGGCATATACCTCATTCTAGAATCACCTTTCTTCTTTTCATAGTTATTGTTGCTAGCTTCTTGTGAGTTGGGAAATCAGATCATCAAGAATGTTAGTATCGGGCATAGCCTTAAAATAAGATATTAACTAAATGCTAAGGAGGGCAGAGTGAAACGAGAGTGAATGGATTTATGATTTCTGATGAGAAATATGCCTAAACCTTTGGCTAGTGGTATGAGGCCCTATGTGTATTTTGCCTTCTTCCTGGATCTTAGTGGTATGCTGTGTGTTAGAGAGGAATGAAAAGAATGACCTACATGCAGATTTGGGAGGTGATTCTTCAGATACCTTCTCCAGAAAGAGTACCATCTATGATTTTAATACAAGACTTCAGCTGCATGGCAGGCTCCGTCACTGTAGGTTTCCTTGTCTCTGTTCCCTGGAAGGCAGGTGAGTAGTTGAGGAAGGTTTAGACCATGTGTATGTGCTATCCTTTTATAGGGAAAGTTTCTCATAATATATGTTTAGAGGGAAGATTGGGAGGGGTAGTCATTTTTTAGAACTCAATATCCTGGGGTGACATTGACCTAAAACATTTTAGTGGAGTGTTTGGTAAGTACTGGTTTGTTCAGGTATTCAGGATATAACTTTCAACCACTGTTTCTCCCATATCTTCTCATGGTGCCTCCAACAGGGTCAAGATCATGGTGAGTGGTTGGAAGAGTCAATTGGATAGGGTGTAGGTGTTATTAAATTAGATCCCAATCACTGGAACCCTTAATTACAGCAGACTCTGGATGCAGCATGGGAGACAGGAGATATCTCCTTTAGAAGACCCTGCTCCCTGCTTCTGCTGGTTTTGTCTGTGCATTGTTGTGTTGTGGATGGTATTAGGGGACTAGATCTAGGTGACCAATGGTCCTAGTATCCCTTCTGCAGGAGCCAGGATACTTAAGGGATCACATAGTCCATTTTCAGTGCTTGAGTAGAAGACTTTAAGAGTGTACTAACTGGTCTTTCTGCTCTCCCTTGATCCCCCTCCAAGCTGTTTCCCATCAATAACCAGAGGAACTGACATAAAACCTTAAATTAGCCCAAGGTGTTCCGGTGCCCTCAACCATCAGATGCCTTTTCATCACAGAATAAAATACTGAGACCTTACCCTGGCCCATAAGCCCTGTGTGTCCTGGCCCTCCCCACCTCTCTGACCTCATTCCACCTATATTGGGCTTCTTCATGTTTCTAGAACATGTAAGTCTGTTTCCTATCTCACAGCCTTTGGCTTGTTGTCTCCTCTGCCTGGACACTCTTTCCCGAGAGCCTCCTATGGCTGGTTCCCTTCCATCTTTCAAGTCTAAGCTCAAAAGTCACCTCCTCAAATATGTTGGCCCTGACCTCCAATCTAAATAAAGTACTCCTCTGCATTCTTCTCTATCTAAGGACATTGTTGTACTCATCATAGTTTGTAATTACTCATCTTTTTTCACTTGTTCATTGTGTGTTTGCTCCTCTAGACTATATATTCTAGTGGGTAGGGACCGTGTATGTTTTTGTTTTGTTTTGTTTTGTTTGTTTGTTTGTTTTGCGGTACGCGGACCTCTCACTGTTGTGGCCTCTCTTGTTGAGGAGTACAGGCTCCAGACGCGCAGGCTCAGCGGCCATGGCTCATGGGCCTAGCCGCTCCGCAGCATATGGGATCCTCCCGGACTGGGGCATGAACCCGTGTCCCCTGCATCGGCAGGCGGACTCTCAACCACTGTGCCACCAGGGAAGCCCCCGTGTATGTTTTGATCAGTACTCTATCCTCAGAACCTAGTGTATTAGTTTCCTGGAGTTGTTATTATAAAGTACTACAAACTGGGTGGCTTAAAACAAGAGAAATTTATTCTCACACAGTTCTGGAGGTCAGAAGCTCCAAATCAAGGTGTTGGCAGGGCCGTGCTCCCTCCAAAGCCTCTAAGGGAAGATCCTTCCTTGCCTCTTCCAGCTTCTGGTGGATCCCAGTGTCCCTTGGCTTGTGGCTGTGCCACTCCAGTCTCTTTCTCCATGTTCACACTGCTTCCTCCTCTTCTGTCAAATGTCCTTCTCCCTCACTCATATAAGGACAGTTATCATTGGATTTAGGGCCCACCCAGATCATTCAGGATAAACTCCTCCTCTCAAAATCCTTGGTCACATCTTTTGCTATATAAGGTCATATCCACAGGTTCTGGGGATTAGGACGTGGACATATTTTGGGGGCCACTAGTCAGCCCACTGCACCTAATGAAGGTCCTGGTACCCATTAGGTGCTCAAAAACACTTGTTGAGTGAATGAATGAATCAACCAGAGCTGCTGTGATCATAGAAACCAGGCAGCTTGTTGCAGTGACCCTCACCTTTGCTTAGAAATATTTGCCTTCGGGTGTCTTTTCCAAGTGGGTGCTGGGCTTGCTGCATTAACACTTGCCTGTATACCTGAGGTGTGTGCTTCACCCATCATCTACCATGGCTATCTCTTAGGGCTTCTCTTTGTTCAGAGACTGTCTGCATCACCCACGAGGGAAGAAAAAGCAGACTCTCAAAAGCAAAATGATGGCAGGTGTATCATTTAAGATCTTGAAAGGAAACAGTATCCACTCAGATGGGTCAAATGAAGAGGCTTTAATGAGAAGACTACTTAAATTAGTGTGGGAAGGGGAAAGGGAACAAACAAGGGATGATGAGGTCCGCAGTGGGAAGGTATCACCACCCTTAGGACAACGGGGACAGGGAGAGGAAAAAGTGCTAACAGAGCCCCATGAGGGCTAAGCTATGGAGCTGCCTGGCAGGAGATACAGTCATCGAGAGAGACGGTGTCAAAGCGGGGAGGGAGTAGGGAGAGAAATATATAACCTGTCTCTCTTTCCATCCTCTGATCTACTGGTGTTCTCAGTGGGCAGAACTGAACCAGAACCAGGGAAAGGGGGCTTCTAGGTACTTCCCATAGTCCATAGCCCTCAGCCCCTGGGGCACAGAGTCAGGAAGCAGACAGGGCAAAGGTCCGGAGGAGACACACATGGAAAGTTACCAGCAGGGCAGATCATCAGCAATGACTCCATCTGAAGGATCAGAGAGGCAGGAGGCGGAAGGGGCTGTCACTTGGTCTAAACAAGGCAACAACAAGTAAGAAACTTCCCTCCCTCCCCCATGAACCTCCCCCACCATCACCACCCTCCCTGTAAGCAGAGAGACTACCTCAGTTGTTCCAACAGTTGTGACACTGAGGGTTGAGGACAGGAAGAGCCCAGCTACTGAGCCACATTTGCAAGAGGCTCTGGAGGGTGAAGATGCTTGTGGAGAGCAGGGGCTAAAGCCCAGCAAGACTTTACAGCAGGCAGGGAGAGGATCTTTACAGCAGGATCTTTAATTCTACTGTGGGGTTCACAAATCAGTCCCTGCCCACCACAGGGTTAGAAAGAAAAAGAGAACTTTAACTTCTGATTTGCAAGCTGGAACCAAGGAAGGGATGAGAACCGGAGTGGTCCTTCTCAGCACAGCTGCAAACTTGAACTCTAGCAACCAGAAGGGCTCTTCCAGCTGAAGGCAGATTTCACATCTCTCTTGGACATCCAGGCATCCAAGCAGAGTGAACCCTCTTTTCTCCTAACAAAGCACATCCCTGTGGCCCTGGGAAGGACACATTTTACAAAGCCCAACACCTTTACCCTTTTCTCACCATTTTATTTTGATAGATGCTTGAATTTAGGAAATCTTTTTTTTTTATTTATTGGAAGAATAACAGAACTATTAGAAATGGTAGAAAGGATAAGCTGCCTCCCTGCAAGGCAGTAAGATAAGAATAGCTTTGTTCTGTCCTTGGATCTTCTTTGCATGCTGTTTCATTTCTTCCTGAGTTATTGCCAGGCTCTCCTTTCCCTCCTTGTAAGCGGCGGGGGTGGGGGGGATGCCAGCTTCACTCTCTTTTCTCTCTGATCCTTGTGAGCTCCGTGGCCCACAGTGCCTTTGGGGCAGTCTTGCACTTTATTAAACAGAACAGTCAATTAGTTTTATTCACCCTGAACAACATTGTCGGGCAGCTTCTCTTAAGTTCTTGTGTCTATTGACAGTTTTATGGGAAGGGCACCTGTCTGGTGGGTGACCTGCTCTGCCCTTGATGGTGGTAGAACCCTCTGTTCATTGTGCAGAACTCCAGAGGTCCACCATGGGAGTACGTGCCTACTCCCTAATTTTAGGGATCAAGACATAAGGCCCAGAGGGGTGGCATGACAGGCATGAGACCACACATCAGGCTGCAGGAGGGTCTCCCAAGGCCCAGGGTCTTGGACTCATCCCTATACAATGGCCCCAGGTCTTAGAAAGCTCTGAAGAGCCATCACACTCATTCTTCACAATGGAAATACCTTTAAGGTTTTTGGTGATTCTAGTAGTAAGTAAAACTTGCTCATTGCAGCATTTGAAGCAGTTCAAGTCTGTGTGAAATAGCCAGTGAATTTCCTTTACCGTCTCAACCTATAGAATGAACACGTTTTCGGAGCTTGCAGGTATAGTTCCAGATTTTTTTAATGTTCATATCATTGTTTTAAAGCGGGGGTCAAACCTTTGTACACTTTATCCTACTTTATTTTACTTTAGAAGGTACGGGCAGTCCTACTTTCACACATAAGGCATTTCTGAAAAGATGTTCAGAAGTTAAATACACAAAAGTAAAAAATCAACATACATTTTCTAAGGTAATTGCAATCCCAGAAATCTAAATTATTCTGGCATCCTGTTCACATTCTTAGAATTTTTTTTTTTTTTTTTTTTTTGCGGTATGTGGGCCTCTCACTGTTGTGGCCTCTCCCGTTGCACAGCACAGGCTTCGGACACGCAGGCTCAGTGACCATGGCTCACGGGCCCAGCCGCCCCATGGCATGTGGGATCTTTCCGGACCAGGGCACGAACCCGTGTCCCCTGCATCGGCAGGCAGACTCTCAACCACTGCGCCACCAGGGAAGCCCACATTCTTAGAATTTGTTCTTATACTTTGCAGTTGAACACAAAGTCCACAAGCTTAAGTCCATGAGCAGCAAATCAAGGCTGAAGACTTTCTCCTTGCAGTGCCCAGTAATTTTTTGTTTCAATTTTATTAGGCATATGAGACCTTGTCTTCTTGTTGTAAATATCAACATTTTAATTTCTCTTCTTATTATTCATTTTAATAAAACAAAGGGGCATGATGCAGTAAAATATACAAGGATAATTGTACAAACCTGCCTGGCCATGCTCCTTAAACTGGATTGGAGGCTGGCGAACAGTGCCACCCTGCAGATCTCGAACATGCATCCTTTTGGTGAATTCTGAAGGTCTAAAGCTGGTACCTGAGTGATGGCTTAGAGGGTCTCCACATGTGTTGTGCTTAAGTGTGGGTTATTCAAAAGTTGAAATTATAAAATCAAGGATACCTGTATTGTAGATGTCTTTGAGGGCAGTGGAAGCTGACTTAGCTCCGTAAGGAGAAAATGAACTTACTAAAAAAGATTGGGTAGCTCAGAGAGGTGCTGGGGGCCAGAGCACTAGGTCCAGAGCTCTGCTTTGAGGAGCAATGGCCCAGCCCATGATACAGAGCTGTCCTGATGAAAAAACACTACCAGGAAGCTCTTGGTGCTACAGCTGGCTGTGCTGGGAACTCACCTTTGCTGAAAATAACCCTGCCACTAGCACTGATTGGACTTCTGTATCAGAAACTCAGCCTTGCAAGTCTTAAAGCAGAATGTCTCAGGCACTCTCCTCACCAGCAAAACGCTGCCCCTCTCTGAGCCTGTTTCCTCACTTTCTTTTTGAAAACTTGTGTGGTGTGTCTCTTTGGTAGAGCCAGGTTACATCCCTGTGTCCTAGCTGCAGAGGAGGCTGGGAAGTGGGATTTCTGGCTTCTGCTGTGGGGAGAAGGTATCATAAGACAGCTGATTTTCCAAACATTAAAAGATGTTCAAAACTTGCTGGGACTGCAGAAAAGGAGGAGGAGGAGGAGGAGGAAAGGAAGGAGGAGGGGAAGGGGGAAGAGGGGGAGGGGGAGGGGAGGAGGAGTCCTTACAAGTACAAATAGCTATAGCAGATTATTTTAACCTATGCATAGTATTGCATTTTATGCATATAATTTGTTTAGCAAATTCCTTATTAACATATATTCAAATGATTTCCTTTATTTTTGCTGTTAAAAATCATATTTGTGTATGTGTATGTATACACACATATATACACAGAAGTGCAAATATATTGGTATATATATATATATATATATATATATTTTTTTTTTTTTTTTTTTTGCGGTATGCGGGCCTCTCACTGTTGTGGCCTCTCCCATTGCGGAGCACAGGGTCCGGATGCGCAGGCTCAGCGGCCATGGCTTACAGGCCTAGCCGCTCTGCGGCATGTGGGATCTTCCCGGACTGGGGCACGGACCCTTGTCCCCTGCATCGGCAGGCGGACTCTCAACCACTGCGCCACCAGGGAAGCCCTATATTGGTATATTTTAACTTATTTTTGTAGGATTAATTCTGAGGCGTAGAAGTGCTGGTCGCAGGATATTTAAAATCTTATATTTTGATATGTATCATAACATTGTCTTCCTAAAAGCTTGTTGAAGTGCCTCTCAACAAATATAGGTCATGTTTAAAGGAGTTGTAAAGTTTAGAGAGTTTTAATAATAATCAAATAATTTAAAAATTAATTATTAACAATGCATGTTTCTACATGATAGCTTTATTAACCAGAATATCTAGAATAAATGGAACAGCCCCTTGCCCTACAGAGCCTGATAACAGAAAATTCACTGTACTAGTAATCTGTGAGTCTATACATGGATTTTTCAGGCTATCAGTGTGGATGCTGTGTGCTTGGGTCTTTGTGGTCCATTTTTGTGACACTCTGTGAGCCCTTAGGAGTATTAACTCCAAGTTGCTCAGTCACCCACAGGGCTGCTGCATATGGTTGTACAGAAATGACTTCCTGACTCCAGGAGGTGCTATTTAACAATGTAGTCTATGGAAATTGTGCCCCCCCTGGAGTTGTGCAGTAGATAACCTGCACAACAGTACATAGCACCCCTGCCAAGCAAAACAAAAGGAGTCACATGGAAACCCTTCCCATACTTCTTTTGAACTTTTAATTCATTTGTCTAAGGCAACTGATTATGAAACATTAAGCCCGTTTCCTTTCCTGAGCAGTGAGGAAGCTATGGTGACAGTTCCTAAGTACATAAGAAATGCATCTTGAATTCTGTGACATTTTACATTCCCACTCTGCACAGCGGCCAATGGTTTCTTCTTCCAAGTGACATGCTGACTGTACATACATGCAGGGTGACTCTGACAGTGTTCAGTATTTGGAGCTCATCATCTGTTATCCCATTCTTATTGTCATCCTAGGCCCAGACAGTAACAAATTGGAAGCAGTAGTGCAGAAAGTTACAAAAAAATCAAAAAAGACTACAGCTGTGAAATGAATCAGGCCATTGCTCCACATTTAGTATTTCCCCTGATGTAAACACACTGCTTCTTTCTTTGCCCCGTTAGGAGGTCTCAGAGCCAGAAGTGTGCTGGGATAATTAGAGCTAAACTCTGACCTTGCTTTGGAGTCAGGTACAAGGTGTCCCCAAGAGCAGCAGTTTCTGCTGTCCTAGTAAACGTGTCACATCTTGGAGGCCGTGGGGTGGCTCACCAAGGTGTGACAGCGAGGAAGCGGGGATTAACATGTGGTGATTTATGTGGCTGTGAGTGGCAATTTCACTCTTACAGGGCACCAGGGATGGCCCATTCCCCCAGGTTTTATGAGATTCTCATTCATCACACCCCTCCAGGTGGATTTGTAACCAAGGGGATAATGAGAGGATGCCATGTTGCTAGTTGGCATGAATGTACGTGCAGCTCCGTCAGGGTGGATAATTTCATGCTTCAGCAGAATGAGAAGCCTTAATGAATGGCATGTGGGCCAGGCGCACCTTGTCACCGTGATAACAATAGGCTCCTCTGTCACTGCACTGTGCCTGTTGTCACTTTTTTGTTTGCTTAACTTACCTGTGGTGGATATGAATGGGGCCTGCCTCTTACGTTAATCAGAACCAGAGCAGATTCTTTCTTCTTGTTCTAAAAAGTCAGTTCTGACTCTTTTTCCTGGGTCACTGAGAGGCTGGACAAAGAGATGGGGACTGGAAAATGCCCCTGTCTTGGGTGCTGACCCTTCAGAGCCTGTGAGAAAGATTACCATGGGTGCGGTGACCACACTTGTCTCCTCTCCAGGCTCAGCCCTGGGCTTTTAGTGCACAAGGTGGTAGATAAAAGCTTGTTTCTTCCCCTTGTTGTGCAACCCCTTGAACCTGGGTGGTCAAAGGTAATGCAGTAGAGGGGGAAGACATCCCCCTGAGGAGGTGGGGTTGGAGGCTATAGTCCATGCAGGCTCCTCCCTGCCCACTGCCCTTCTCTACCCTCAGTGGGGCTTCCTCGGATGGCCCCAGGGAAAGGGGCCCTCCCCTTCCTACCCCAGGGATTCTGCCCTACCTGGAACATCCTGACTTGACTTAGAGCTCTGGGTTTGCTTTGGAAGCAAAGAAAGCTCTGAGGACAGGGTGGGGGCTTCTCTCAGGGAAGGAGCTGAGGCTGTTAGGAAATCTGCCTGGGAAATCTAACCCCTCTCCAGCATCACCCTAGGAGACTCACACATCTTCTCCGTTGACCTGGGGTTGGGGAAAAGCTGATGGGCTGGTCACAGACCCTCCCCTCTCTGACTCTCAGGGTCCCCATTCATGTACTAAAATCATCCAATCAACAAAGATTGATAGATCTATTGCCACACTGGTCTAGGGATTGAGGATATAGTAATGAACCAAATGGATAAACATTCAGCCCTCGGGGAGCTTACATTTCAGTGGGGAGCAAAAGAGGAAGGGGACAGGCCATGCTAGGATGGGTAGGAATTGAAGTTTTAAGCAGGCTGGTCCGGAAAGGCCTTGTGGAGAAGCAGAGGCCTGTGGACGAGGAAGGAAGTCTGGTGGGTGTCCGGGAAGGCAGCCTTAGGCAGGCGTGCACCTGGAGTATTCCACAGGCTAGGGCAGCTGCAGCTGAGTGAACAAGGAGGACGGAAGGGAGACACATGTCAGAGAGATGGGCTGATCGTGTAGGGCCTTATAGGCTGTCATGAGGACTTGGGGTTTTCCTTGGAGTGCAGTCACTGGGGGAGGGGGTCAAGAAAAGGAGAGATACGGTCTACCTGATCGATAGTTAAGGGAAGTTCTGACTCCTGTTTCGAGAATAGTCCCTGGCGGGGCCGGGTTGGTGGGAGGGGAAGCCGGTGCTCACAATGCAGCTAGGAGCTGGTTGTGGCCTGTGACAGTGCTGGGCTGCTATAATGGCAGTGACACGCTGTCTGATTTTGGATCTGTTGGAAAGTGAAGCTGAAGCCATTTACTGATGGGTTGGACTGGTATGTGAGAGAAAGAGAAGAGCCATGGGTGACTCTAAGGTTTTAGACTGAACAACTGAAAGGATAGAGCTGCCATGATCGAATCTGAGGAAGGCTGAGTGGAGCAGCTTTGGAGAAAGAAAAGTCAGGAATCAGACTTGAGCCCATTAAATCTGAGATTCCCATTAGTTATTCAAGGGGAGGTGCTCAGGGCAGTTGATACAGGAGCCTGGAGTTCAGCAGGGTGGTCCAGGCTAAAGACACAAGTTTCAGAGTTGGCATCTTGCACAGGTAATGAAAGCCATGCACTGGAAGAGCTCCTGAATACAGTGAGTCAAGATCCTGAAGAGCAGAGATCCCAGGACTAGGACCCAGAGCACCTCAATATTTAGAGGAAGGAGATGCAAGTAGGAACCAGCATAGTAGCCCAAACAGGAATGGCCAGGGAGGGAGAAAGAAATGCAGAGAGAGTGACATCCTGGAAATGGAGTGGAGGAAGTGTTACTAAGGTGAGCAGGTGATTGACTGTGTCCAGTTCTACTGATCACTGGACTGCAAGTTCATGATCACAGACATCTTTTTCTGTATTATTCTGTGCTTGATGTCTAGCCACTAAACTGGGATCTGGCACATAGCAGATACTCAACAAATAATTTTTTGAGTGAATAAGTAAGTCAAATAGGATGAGGACTGAGAATTTGCCATTGGATGGAGCAGTGTGGAGGTCGTGGGTGACCTTACAAGAGCTGTTTTATGGTGTGATGAGAATGAAGGCTTATTTGGGTTGGGCTCTGAGGGGAAGAAAGTGCAGGCACAGGACGGAGAACAGACAAGTGAGCTTCTAGCTGGAGAAAGCATGATGCTGAGTCCAGTCTGTCTGGTCACATCATTAATGGTGTCATCATCCAAGAGCCTGGCGTTCACCTTATCCGTGCAGCTTCCTAACAGAATAAACTCCAAACTCCCCTGACACAATCCAGCTGCCATCCATCTTTTCATCCTTGCTTTTTCTCTCCCTCGAACACCTTTCTATTCCAGCCAAACAATGTAGATCCCAGCCTCCTTATGAACTGTGTAACTATCAGCAAGTCACTTAACCTCTCTGAGCCTCAGTTTCCCCATCTGTATAATAGGGATAATTACTATATTTGCCTCATGGGGCTGTTAAGGGAATTAAGTGATAGTGTTCAGTTGATATTCAATAAATAACAATAATTCTTTTTTTTTTTTTTTTTTGCGGTATGCGGGCCTCTCACTGTTGTGGCCTCTCCCGTTGCGGAGCACAGGCTCCGGACGCGCAGGCCCAGCGGCCATGGCTCACGGGCCCAGCCGCTCTGCGGCATATGGGATCCTCCCAGACCGGGGCACGAACCCGTATCCCCTGCATCGGCAGGCGGACTCTCAACCACTGCGCCACCAGGGAGGCCCAATAACAATAATTCTTATTCCCATTTTTGCACATTTGCTTGTGCTAGTTCCACCCCCCATAGTCCATCTGTTAAAATCCTCTCCAAGATCCTATTCAAGACTGTCTATTCATTTATTCATAGTTATAATAATAAGAGCAAATATTTACACAGCACTTACTACTTACTAAATGAGTACTTTGTACATATGAACTCATTTAATTCTCAGAGCAGCCCTGAATGGTAGGTTGTGTTATTGTTCCCATTTTGTAGAAAAGGAAATCAAGGCACAGAGTGGTTAGGTGCCTTGTCTCAGGTGCACAGCTCTCAGGTAGAAGAGCCAGGTTGTTTCATTCATCCTCTGTTCAGTAAATATTTATCAAGTGTTGACTGTAAGCCAGGCCCTGTGCCGGACACTGGGGATTTAGAAATGCTGAAGATACTGCCTGTGTCCTCAAGGAGCCCACAGCATGGCCTTCCTGACCACTTAGGGCCAAGGCACATCTGTTGAATTCCTGTAGCCCTTACTTCCTGTCCCACTCATGAAGTGTGAAGGCTGCTGAGAGTTTCCCTGACCTATGAGCCTGCAAGCTCCTTGAGGTTGGGCTTCTGTTCTGGGACCCCTGGGTCTAGGAACATTAGTCTTGTTTGCATATCACCAGGACTCAGTATAATATCTTCTGTGAAATGGCCATTGTCCTAACAGCCTCTCAAGGTTGTTTATGCATTCGTTCGACACTTACTTATTGAGGGACTGTTATGGGCCAGGGGCTGACCTGGACCTTGGGGATTCAGCGATGGACAAGACAGAGTCCCTGCCCACGTGGTGCCATGCACTGTGACGTGGCATCATGCTGTGGGGGTGGCTGCCTCCTTCCTTCACTTGGCGTCAGTCATGCCCACAACAAGGCTTCTCCTCTTACCATTTGACTTAAGATGGACTCACTTGGATTTTGCTGGGGGAGGAAGGAGTGGAGATATTTTCACTGTTTCTGCGAACTCAAGAAGGACGAACCAGGGGAGTTTTAAGGAGGTGATAGTGTTCTAGTCCACACACCTTCCCATATACAAACAATGGCAATATGTCTTTCAGTCTTTTCCTGTTTAATTGTCAGGGCAATTGGCTTACTTCACATCAAGACCATTGTTATCAAACGTATAAACACAGTCGTCTCTGGAGGCTACCTTATCTCCTCTGATCCTAAGAGTCCTGTTGTGCTTTCATCATTTACTCCCCTGGGGAATGCTGATCCTCAGAGTACACCAGCATATGACTCATTATTGAAGCCTCCTAAAACCAATGAATCCTCACTTCCTAACTGCCTTTATATGTAAAATAGCAGGTGACTGCTTTCCATTCCAACTTAGATGTAAAGAACAGATGGGATGGCAGTATGATGTCTATGGACTCCTTCCTATGTTTTTAAAAAATGAATAAAATAGACAAGAGATCAGTAAAGTGCCACGTAAAGGAACTGTTTATTCCTTTACCCTCTACCAGTGATGAAATAACTCAGAGATCCCAAAGTCTGGAGTCTCTTGTTTTTACATATATATGTAAGTTTATGTATATAAAACTAAGCTCTGGGTAAACAAAGCACTGCTCTCCATTTCCTGGGGAAGTTTGTTTTCATGCCACTTGCTGTAGAATATGAGGATGCTCTCTGGAGAAGGCAAAGAATGATAGAGGCTGACAGAGGAACAGGGCACAAGGACCCCTCTGTACAGTTCTTTTCTCGGTAGTAACGTATCTAACGTATCGCAAATCTCAGCTGATGTCATTCGTGCCCCGGTCTGGGAGGATCCCATATGCTGCGGAGCGGCTGGGCCCGTGAGCCGTGGCCGCTGGGCCTGCGCATCCGGAGCCTGTGCTCCGCAGCGGGAGAGGCCACAACAGTGAGAGGCCCACATACCGCAAAAAGAAAAAAAAAATAAAAAATAAAAAATAAAAAATCAACGAATGGACTTCTACTTTCAGAAAGCTGGAGCAGACAGATTGTTCCCTATTCTTCCCAATAACTACAACTAGAAGCCTAGACATTACAAACATTAGAAGACTCAAAGGTGTTAGAGAAGGTTGAGGAAGGAGCTAGCCTTCCACCCCTGACCAGCAGGAACAAGGAACCCCTCCTTTTTCTTGCTGAAGTGGTGTCAGAGGAGGCCTTGTGGAGTCAGGACTTTCACCACTGCCTCTCTCTTGGTAACAAGGCCACTCTCCCTCCACTTTCTCCCACCCCATGGTGTCAGTGGAGGCCATATAGGGAGTAGTAATGAGGTACTCCTCTCCTCCTCTGCCAGGGAGGTAACAGTGAAAGCCTAGTAGGGAGATGGAACTGCAACCCCTGCCCAACAGTAACAAGGAGTCCCCCGCCCCTTAGGTGTCAGTGGAAGCTGAGAAGGGAACCTGGAGCAATGTCAGAGGAATCCAGCTAAAACAGATTTCAGTAAGATCCAGGTGTGTTCTATTTACAATAGCCAGGACACGGAAGCAACCTAAGTGTCCATCAACAGATGAATGGATAAAGAAGATGTGGCACATATATACAATGGAATATTACTCAACCATAAAAAGAAAGGAAATTGAGTTATTTGTAGTGAGGTGGATGGACCTAGAGTCTGTCACACAGAGTGAAGTAAGTCAGAAAGAGAAAAACAAATATCATATGCTAATGCATATATATGGAATCTTAAAAAAAAAGTTCTGAAGAACCTAGGGGCAGGACAGGAATAAAGACACAGACATAGAGAATGGACTTGAGGACACAGGGAAGGGGAAGGGGAAGATGGGATGAAGTGAGAGGGTAGCATTGACATATATAGACTACCAAATGTAAAATAGATAGCTAGTGGGAAGGAGCTGCATAGCACAGGGAGATCATCTTGGTGCTTTGTGACCACCTAGAGGGGTGGGATTGGGAGGGTGAGAGGGAGGTGCAAGAAGGAGGGGATTTGGGGATATATGTATACGTATAGCTGATTCACTATATTATACAGCAGAAACTAACACAACATTGTAAAGCAATTATCCTCCAATAAGATGTTAAAAAAAAAGATCCAGGTGTGTTAATTAACCTGATTGTGGTAATCATTTCACAGAGTATACATATGTCACATCATTACATACTACACTTTAAAAATATACTATTTCATTTTATTTGTCAATTATACCTCAATAAGGCTGAAAAACAAATAAATAACACTGAGAGTCTTAAAACATAATATCCAAAATGTCCAGGATTCATTCAAAAATCATTCATCATACAAAAAATCAGGAAGATCTCAAACAATGAAAAAAAACACAGATGCTAACACTGAGATAAATGAAATGTTAGAATTATCCATTTTGCTCTATTTTAAAGCAACCATCATAACAATGCTTCAGTTAACAATTATGAACACACTTGAAACAAATGAAAAAATAGAAAGTCTCAACAAAGAAATAGATGGAAATTCCCTGATGGTCCAGTGGTTAGGACTCTGTGCTTTCACTGCCTAGGGCATGGGTTCAATCCCTGGTTGGGGAACTAAGATACCGCAAGCTGTGCAGTGCAGCCAAAAAAAAAAAAAAAAAAAATCAACAAAGAAATAGAAGATATAAAAAAGTACCAAATGAAAATTTTAAAGCTGAAAAATACAGTAACTGAAATGAACTTAAATTTAATGGATGGGCTCAATAGTTGAATGGAGGGGACAGAAGAAATAATTAGTAAACTTCATAATAGAACAATAGATTTTCCACTGTGAACAACATAGCGAAAAATAGGCTGAAATTAGCAGATTATCAGGAACCCATGGGACTATGACAACAGCTCTAACATTTGTGTTATGAGTCCTAGAAGGAGAGGAGAATGAGGGCAAGACTGAAAAAAGTGCTCCAGGAAATGATGGTAGAAAGTTAAATCGGACAAAAGACTTTATTTACAGATTCAAGGAGGTTAGCAACTGTAATTAGGATAAACGCAAATGAATCCACAACAAGATACATCATAGTCAAACTCCTGAAAACCAAAGACATAAAAAGTCTTGAAAGTAGCAAGAGAGAAATGACACTTTATCTATATGGCAAAACCAATTTGAATTACAGAGAATTTTCCATCAGAGATTATGAATGTTAGAAGGAAGTGGCACAACATTTTTGAACCAATGAAAAAAAACCTGTCATCCCCAAGTCTTATATCCAGAGAAAATATCTTTAAGGAATGAAGGAATAACCAAGACATTCTCATGGAAAGCAGAACTGAAAGACTTTGTCTTCAGAAGAACTCCTCTAAAACAATGTCTAAAGGAAGTTTTCAAAAAAAGAAAGAAAATAAAAAAGGAATCTTGGAACATCAGGAAGGAAGACTGTGGTAAGCAAAAATATGGGTAAATACAACAGATTTTCCTTCTCCTCTTGAGATTTATAAGTCATGTTTGATGTTTGAAGAAAAAATTGTAACACTCTCTGATGTGGTTCTAAATTTGTGTAGAGAAAAGATTTAAGACCATATAAATGGAAGGACAAAGGGATGTAAAGGAAGGTAAGGCTCCTATACTTGAACTGGTAAAATAATGAAGCCAGTAGACTATAATGTTATCTAGAAATGATGTAATACTTAGAGCAGCTGCTAAAAATCTATATAGGTACCCTAAAAAATGCTCAGATAAATCAAGATGGAATTCTAAAATATGTGTGAATAACTCACAGGAAGGCAGGAAAAAGAAAACAGAAATGGAAAACTGAGAGAACAAACAGACAACAGAAAGCAAAATGACAAACAATCATTAACATGTCAATTAAGTGTAAACGGTCTAAATACACCGATTAAAAATAGATTTTCACAGTGGAGTGAAAAACATGACCCTACTATATGCTGTTTACAACAAACTCACTTCAAACATAATGATATAGAAAAGTTGAATGTAAAAGAATGCAAACATTAATCAAAAGAAAGACAGAGTGGCTATATTAATAGCAGATAATGTAGACCTCAGAGCAAAGAAAATACTAGAGACATAGAGAGACATCATATAATGATAAAAGGGTCAGTCCACAAAGAAGACATAACAATCCTAAAGGTGTATGCACTAAACAACAGAGTTGCAAAATATGTGAAGCAGAAACTGATAGGAAAAACAGACAAATCCACAATTTGAGTTGGAGACTTAAGTAGCCCTCTCTCAACAATTGATAAAACAACAGAAAATCAGCAAGGATATTGGAAACTCAACATCATAAACCAACATTATCTAATCAACTTTTATAGGAAACTCTACCCAACAACAGCAGAATACATATTATTTTCAAGTATGTACAGAACATATACTAAGATAGACCATTTCCTGGGCCAAAAAATAAAACTCAACAAATTTGAAAGAATTTAAATCATACAGGATGTGCTCTCTAACCACAGTGGACTCAAACTAGAAATCCATAACCGAAAGATAACAGGAAATTTCTAAACACTTGGAAACAAAACAACACACTTCTTTTTTTTAAATTTATTTTTGTTGGAGTATAGTTGCTTTACAATGCTGTGTTAGTTTCTGCTGTACAGCAAAGTGAATCAGCTGTACATTTACATATATGCTCTCTTTTTTGGATTCCCTTCCCATTTAGGTCACTACAGAGTATTGGGTTGAGTTCCCTGTGCTATATACAGTACGTTCTCATTAGTTATCTATTTTATACGTAGTAGTGTATGTATGTCAATCCCAATCTCCCAATTCATCCTACCTCCCCTTCCACCGCTGGTATCCATACGTCTGTTCTCTAAGTCTGTGTCTCTATTTCTGCTTAAAACAGCACACTTCTAAATAATCCATGCATCAAACAGGAAGTCTTAAGGGAGATAAAAATATATTAAACTGAATGAAAATTAAAATACAGCATATCAAAATTTGTGGAACAGAAAGTAGTACTGAGAAGAAAAATTTTAACTCTAAATGCATACATTAGAAAAAAGAAAAATTCTCAAATAGTCTGAGTTCACACCTAAAGATCTTAGAAAAAAAGAACTAAATAAACCCAAACCAAGTAGAAGGAAGGAAATAATAAAGGCAACAATAGAAATTGATGACACTGAAAAGAAAAAAATTAAAAAAACATCAGAGGAAAATCAATGAAATAAAGTGATGTTTCTTTGAAAAGATTGATAACATTGACAAACCTGTATCAATACTGACAAAAGAAAAAAGGGAGAGGACACCAATCATCAATATCAGGAATGAAATAAGGAATATCACTATAGACTATGCAGACATCAAATGGAGAATAATGTAATACTGCAAACCACTCTACATGCCTAAATTTGATAACTTAGATGAAATGGATCAATTCTTCAAAAAACACAAACTTCCACAACTCATCAAAAATTAAATAGATAATTTGAGTAGTTCTAAATCATTAAGGAACTTGAATTAATATCCAAAAATTTCCTCAACAGGAAGTCTCCAGGCCCAGATGGTTTTGCTGGAGAATTTTACCAAATATTTAAAGACTGAACACTAATTATACACAATTTTTTTTCCAGAAAATTGAAGGGGAGGGAATATGTCCCAATTAATTTGATAAATTTAGTATTACCCTGATACCAAAACCATATAAAAACACTACAAAAAAAGAAAACTAAAGACCCACATCCCTCATGAATATAGACACAAAAATCCTCAGGAAAATATTAACAGAGTATTCAGCAAGATATAAAAATAATTATATACCATGACTAAGAGGGGTTTATTATAGGGATGCAAAGCTAGTTCAATATTGAAAAATCAGTGTAATCCACCATATTAACAGGCTAAAGAAAAATCATATGATCATATCAATTGATGCAGAAAAGCATTTGACAAAACTCCATTCATTATAAAAAATCTCAGAAAAAACAGAATGCAGAGGAACTTCCTCTACTTGACAAAGAGCATCCACAAAAATTCTACAACTAGCCTTATACATAATTCTGAAAGAGTGAACACCTTCTCCCTAAGATCAGGAAGAAGACAAGGATGTCTGCTCTCACTACTCTTATTCAATATAATTCTGGAAATTTTAGCCAATGTAACAAGGCAAGAAAAGGAAATAAAAGACAAACATACCATTAAGGATTAAAATAGAGGAAACACTCTACCCAATTTCAAAACTTATTATATTTACAGTAATCAAGACTGTGCAATATTGGTGGAGGAATAGACACATCTGTCAATGGTACACAATAGAGAACCCAGAAATAGACCTGCAAAATATGCCTGATTAGTTTATTTTTATTGAGATGAAATTCATATAACATAAAATTAGCCATTTTAAAATGAAACCAAGCAGTGGCATTTAGTACATTTGTAATATTCTGCAACCACCACCTCTATCTAGTTCCAAAACTCTTTCATCATTCCAAAATGAAACTCCATACCCATTAAGTAGTTACTTCTCATTCTTCCCTTCAACCACCAATTTGCTTTCTATTCTATCCAGAATTTACTTATTCTGGATATTTCATGTAAATGGAATCAAACAATATGTGACATTTTGTGTCTGGCTTCTTTCATGTAATGCATTGTTTTTGAGATTCATTCATATTGTAGCATGTATCAGTATTTCATTCCTTCTATGGCTGAATAATATTCCATCATATGCACTTACCACAATTTGTCCATTTATCTGTTGATAGACATTTGTGTTGTTTCTAAGTTTTGGCTATTGTAAGTAGTGCTGCTATGAACATTCATGTACAAGCCTTTGTTTGAGAGCCTGTTTTCAATTCTTTGGGTATATATATAGGAGCAGAATTGCTAGGTTATATAGTCATTCTATGTTTAACTTTTTGAGGAACCAACACACTGTTTTCCATAGCAGTTGAACCACTTTACATTTCTACCAGCAATGTACAAGATTTCCAGTTATCCATGTCCTTGCCAATACTTGTTATTTTACTTTAAAAATTATTATATAGTATCTAATTTTGATTTTGAATTACATTTCCTTAATGGCTAAGAATGTTGAGCATTTTTTCATGTGCTTTTTGGCTATTTTTATATCTTCTCTAGAGAAATGTCTATTCAAGTTCTTAGCACATTTTTAATTGAATTGTCTTTCTGTTGTTGAGTTGTAAGGGTTATTTGTATTTTTTTATATTATTCCCTTATCAGATATATGATTTAAAAATATTTTTCCCATTCTCCTGGTTGTCTTTTCACTTTCTTGATAATGTTCTTTGATGCACAGAAGTTTTAATTTTGATAAAATCCAATTTCTCTTCTTTTTCTTTTGTTGTTCATGCATTTGGTGTCATATCTAAGAATCCATTGCCAAATCCAAGGTCATGAAAATCTACCCCTATGTTTTCTTCTTAACGTTTGTGGTTTTAGCTTGTATATTAGGTCATTGATCAATTTTGAGTTAATTTTTATATATGATGTTAGATAGGGGTCCAAATTCATTCTTTTACATGTGGATACCCAGTTGTCCGATTGCCACTTGTTGAAGAGACTGTTCTTTACCTCACTGAATAGTCTTGGTTCCCTTGATTTAAATCAACTGGCCATAGATATATATTTCTGGACTCTTAGTTCTACTCTATTGGTCCAGATGTCTATCCTTTTGGCAGTACCATACTGTTTTGATTACCATAGTTTTGTAGTAAGTTTTGATATTGGGAAGTATGAATCCTCCAACTTTGTTTTTCCTCCAATCTTCTTTTTCAAGATTGTTTTGGCTTTTTAGGGACCCTTGCAATTCTTGCCCAACTGATTTTTGGCAATGGTGCAAAGCAAGTCAATGGAGGAAAAAAGCTTTTTCAACAAATGATGTGTGGCAAAGTGACATTCTTAGGGGAAAAAATGAATCTCAATCTAAGTCTCCGACCTTGAATGAAAATTAACTCAAAATGGTGACAGACTTAAATGTAAAATGTAAAACTATTAAACTTTTATTTTAAAAATAGAAAAATCTTTGGCATCTTGGATTTAGACTTGACATCAAAAGGCAGATCTATAAAAAGGAAAAGGTCATAAACCTCACTGCATCAAAACTAAAAATGTTTCCTCTGCAAAAGTCTCTGCGAAGAGGATGAAAAGACAAGCTAGAGACTGGAAGGATATATTTGTAAACCACATATCCACAAAGGACTAATATCTAGAATGTATAAAGAACTCTTAATATTCAACAGTAAAAACAAACAAACAAAAAAACCTCAAGTAATCCAATTAGAAAATGGCCCAAAGACATTTCAACAAGGAGAATATACAGATGACAACTAAGCACATGAAAAGATCACTAGCCACTAGGGAAATATAAAATAAAACCACAATGAGGTATCATTACACACCTATCAGAATGATTAAAATAAAAAATAGTGACACCAGCAAATGCAGGCAGAGAAACAGAATCATTCATGTGTTGTTGGAACATGCAATAGCCACTCTGGAACACAGTTTGGTCATTCCTTAAAAAGCTTAACATGCAACTGTCAGACAAACCAGCAATTGCACTCATGGGCATTTATCTCAGAAAAATGAAAATTTATGTTCATATAAAACCTGCATACAAACGTTAATAGCAACTTTATTTATAATAGACCAAAATGGAAACAACCCAGGTGGTTAAACAAATGTGGTATTTCCATACCATGGAATACTACTATACAGAGGAACAATTATTGATATGTAAAACAATTTGAATGACTCTTGAGGTAATTATGCTGAGTGAAAAAAGCCAACTCCAAAGGTTACCTATTGTATTCTTCTCTTTATGTAACATTCTTGAAGTGACAAAATTATAGAAATGAAGACAAATTAGTGGTTGCCAGGGGTTAGAGATGAAGAAGGAGGGGGAGAGGGAACGGAGGGAGGTGTGGCTATAAAAGGATGGTGATGGAAAGGTTCTGTATCTTGACAGCAACAACATCAATATTCTGGTTGTGATATTGTATGATAGTTTTGCAAGATGTTATCCTTGGGGGAAACTGGGTAAAGGGTACACACGATTGCTGTGTATTATTTCTTACAACTGTATGTGAATCTCCAATTATTTAAAAATAAAAGGTTTAGTTAAAAAACCAATAGGTGCTACATTATATAATTTTTTCCATTTATAAGACTACGAGCCTGACAGTGTGGTAACAAGTGAGCACACGTAGCCGTTAGGGGGAGGTCAGATGGAGACGCTCATGATTCCATCACTCAGTTCATCACTTGGCTGAATAGCACTGACTGCTGGGATGGTTGAGACTGTTGCATTTTATTATTATTATTATTTTTGTGTGTGTGTGGTATGCGGGCCTCTCACTGTTGTGGCCTCTCCTGTTGCGGAGCACAGGCTCCGGACGCGCAGGCTCAGCGGCCATGGCTCACAGGCCCAGCCGCTCCGTGGCATGTGGGATCTTCCTGGATGGGGGCACGAACCCGTGTCCCCCTGCATCGGCAGGCAGACTCCCAACCACTACTGCGCCGCCAGGGAAGCCCGAGACTGCTGCATGTTAAATTGTTTTTCTTCTTAGTCAAATAGGTTTGATTTGTGCCCATATTAGATCATGTTTAAAGACTAGAAACATAAGGAACCCGATGATGAAATACAAGATAATTAAGAGCAAAAATGGTCAGATTATAATCCTACTTCAAAATTACCTTTCCCAACCTGTAAATGGCATTCATCTGATAAAAAAAATCATTATATAGAATATCAAGATGTCTTTGTCTAACACTTCAAAAACAGTGTTAAGAAGAGAAAATAGACAATTATATCTAATTTAGCTTTTTATTTATTGAGAATAAAGGGTCCACAGCCACAATGTGCTATTTGCAGAGTGCTTGCAAATAGTGGCCTGAAATCTGTCCCCTTTTGTCATTTATAAACAAAACATAGAAATTATAAAAATAAACCTGTAGTGGTTTTAGCATAAAATTCCATAATTTCAGACATAGATTCTTGGAAAACAGCTTTTGCTTGTACTGGTGCTGTATCAGGGAGTTAAATCCCAAAGTATTTTTAGTATACATACAGTTTCCAAATCAGATTTGACATATTATTTTTTAGTATATTTATTTAGCATAATTTAGAAAATTATGCTTTCTCTTGTATAAGTTAAAAAGAGTTAAACGTGCATTTGTTGTTAAATGATACAAAGTGGAAATTTGTCTGTAATGACTGTATATTATGAATATTATTAATGAATGCATTAAAACAAACTGTAGTATACAATACTTAATATAATACTCTTAAATAGCGTGTTTGAAAGTTCAAATCACATCTTTGTCACATACCACAGAAAAATGGCAAAACCAGTTTAAAATTTTTTGGAGAGGGTTGTAGTGAAAGGCGTTTGCAAGTCACATATGGCTGGGCTGTGCGGTGGGTGTGCATGCATTTGTCAGCTTTAAAGCATCCTGTACAAATCAGCTGTTAAGTGCCCACTGGCACTTACCTAGGACAATTAGGAAATAAGAGTCCTGGTTAGTGACATGTTCTCCATAACTGAAAATTACTATATGTCTGAGCACTGGATTGGGGTCAAGAGACTTCAGCCTTTCACTAGCTTAGGGTTCTTAGACAAATTAAGTGGGATGATGACAATATTAATAGACACCTGTCTCCCATGGTGCATGTTTAAAGCCAGTCAAATCAGCATTTTATTTACATTTTTAGCTTCTTTCTCATTTGTTATGTTTTCTACCCTGAGTAACAGAAAACCCCAACTCAATTGGTTTAAGTCGTGAGAAAAATAGAAATTCCGAGGTAGGGCAGCTTCACAGTTGGTTATTTTAGCAGCTCATTTCACCACTTCATGAAGGTCCTAGGTTTCTTTCCCTATTCTGCCACCATTCATGGGTCGACACAGCTGCCCTTAGGGTCACAAGAGTGTGACCTTGGGTCCAGGGGACCCTGTAGTTGATGAGGGTATCAAGAGAGAAAAGAGGCACCATCTCCTCTGGTGCATCTTTTTATCTCCACAGCTGACTTTCTCTCACCCCTCCTTGGCCAGCACTGGGCCCCTGCTCACCCCCTGGCCAGTTCCTGGCAGGGAGAATGGGAGCTTCATGACTGGCTTAGACCATGCTAAACGGAATTGACATTCTACAGGCAGAGAAGAAGAGAGAAAGACTTCATGTTTGGTTTTGATATGACAAGGGTTCACAAGACAACTAAGTAAATATACCTACAGGTTCAGAACAAAAGGTTTTCCAGGCACTGATTTGTAGAACATGATTTCTGAGATCAGGATTAGCTGCCACGTACATAGACATTCTGTGCAACCAATGTAGAATTGCATCGTGATTGTGAGGGCAGACTCCGAGTCACATCCTAGCTCTGCCATTTGCCAGACAAACGGCCTGAGATTAGTTGTGTAACTTCTCTAAGTTTAACTTATAAAATGGGGACCTAATGGACTTGTTGTGAGAATTAGGTGAAACAATACACATGAACGGGTAGGCCTAGTGCCCAGTGCATAGTTAGCAATCAATGAATGTGCGATGCTGGTATGATGCAGTGATGATGATAATGAGCTGACATGACCTTGCACCTCTCAACAGCTGAATAGCTGTTTTTCCTGCTTTTACTCTTTCCAGCAGCCACTATGCCCTCTACCCATCTACTCTATATACAGCATCCAGAGTGACCTGTTAAAAACATATAGTAGATCCATGTCTCTACAAATGACCCAATTTCATTCCTTTTTATGACTGAGTAATATTCCATTGTATATATGTACCACATCTTCTTCATCCATTCCTCTGCTCATGGACATTTAGGTTGTTTCCATGTCCTGGTTATTGTAGGTAGTGCTGCAATGAACATTGGGGTGCATGTATCTTGTTGAATATGGTTTTCTCTGGGTATATGCCCAGTAATGGGATTGCTGGGTTGTATGGTAGTTCTATTTTTAGTTTTTTAAGGAACCTCCATACTGTTATCCATAGTGGCTGTATCAACTTACATTCCCACCAACAATGCAGGAGGGCTCCCTTTTCTCTACACCCTCCCCAGCATTTATTGTTTGTAGATTTTTTGAGACATGGGTGGATCTAGAGACTGCCATACAGAGTGAAGTAAGTCAGAAAGAGAAAAACAAATATCATATATTAACACATATATGTAGAATCTGAAAAAACTGGTATAGACAATCTTATTTACAAAGCAGAAATAGAGACACAGGCGTAGAGAGCAAACGTATGGATACCAAAGGAGAACGGGGTGGTGGTGGGATGAATTGGCAGATTGGGATTGACATAGATACACTATCGATACTATGTATAAAATAGGTAACTAATGAGAACCTACTGTATAGTACAGGGAACTCTATTCAGTGCTCTCTGGTGACCTAAATGAGAAGGAAATCCAAAAAAGAGGGGATAAATGTATACATATAGCTGACTCACTTTGTTGTACAGTATAAACTAACACAATATTGTAAAGCAACTATACTCCAAAAAAACCACACCATATAGTAGATCAGATCATTCTCCTGCTCAAAACCCTCTCATGGCTCCCATTGCACCTAAAATCAGATCTAAAGTCTTTATTTGTCACAACCTGCAGGGCCTATGTGGTCTGGCCCTTGCTTAGCTCTCTGCCTTCTTCAACAACTCCACCCAGATCCCTCTACATTGGCCTGAATCGCATCAAGCCAGTTCCTACATCACAGATTTCCTGCCTGTTGGGCCTTCAGCCTGAACACTCTCCCCACTAGATCATCTCATATCTTCTCCCCTCATTTATTCATGTTTGTGCTCTAAGCACCTCCTCAGAGAGAAGTTTGTCATCTGCCCTCTTAAAAACAGTCACCACACTCACTCCCACTTACTCTTTCTCTTAGTCTGGACTGTCTAGAAAACAACCTGAGGCAAAAGCTCATGTGCTGACACTTGATTGAGGAGGAATACAGTCCCAAGTCCCAGGGAAGCAGGAACAAGGAAGAAGAAAGAGCAAATACTGAAAGGGCTCCAGCTTTGTAATCAGTGTAGCTGAGGGCTTAGTCTCCAGGGATGTCTTGAGACGGGGCATAGGGAGCTCTGCCGCTCTGTACAGACTATCCAGGGAAGGAAGAGAGAACTGATCTGCTGGCTCCCTTCTGTACCCTTTCTCCCACTGGTCAATCCACCCCTGAAGCAGGAATCCCCCCCACACCTCTATGATGTAGTGAGTAGCCCCCCCACCCCCAGGCAGCCTCTGGAAAAGCCAGAGCCTCAGGGGTCCAGTCTGACCAATGCATAGGCATGGAGGCCAGTGTCTTCTTGTCAGTTGTTGCCACACGCAGGGCTTCTTGATCTGAGCTGCTGGCAATAACAGCAGAGGTACCTGGCTCTAAGACTGTGCAAATAGCATGGAAGAGTTGATAGGGTCACTCTGGTCAGGAAGCAAGGCAAGTAGCCAAAGCCCTGGTGGGGAATGGGGGCAGAGAGGTCAGCGTGGCTGCTCAGATTTGAGTGGTATATAAACTAAGTCCAGCACCATCTGCTACATCCTCGTCTTGCATAGTTCTCTTCATAACACTGAAGATGACCTGCCATAATACTGCATATTCATTTGAATGGAGCAGATATTCACCAGGATGGAACCTCCATAAGCAGGAGCTCATCTTTTTGAAAGATCTCTTTTTCAGATTGTCATGCTATTTACCACTCTCTACTAATGAGTTGGAAAACGGAGGCATGACAGAAATATCCCTTGTGAATAGAGGAGGTCGGCCCCTCCCTTGGCTCTCCTCCTACTGTGCTGCCTCTTTCATGCCTCTTCCCACTCCCAGTATGTGTGCTGCCTTGTGGCTTGGAGGCCTGGCCTTCTCATCCCAGATTCTCCCTGTGCACATGGAATTCTGAGAGTAGCTGAGTTTCATTTCCTCTGGTTCTCAATGCCTTTCTTAGGTCCCTTGTACCATCACTCTAGGCCCTGGGAGTTAGATGGGACTTTTGTCTCTGGAACAGTACTATGATGAAGGGTTTTGTTGTTCACCTCCCTCCACGTTTCCCATTCACAATTCCCTCTCCACCACTGCATCTTCTCATTCATCCTTAATTAAAATTCTGACCCTATACCACTTCTTCGTTGCCTTGAAAAATTTCCCAAATCAGTTATCTCTTGAATGAATACCTTATCTCCATGCTGGCTCCTTTTCTCCCTAAATCAGAGTTTTAAATAATTATTTCTGAGTGTGATTTTAGGTCTAGGTTTTTGAATTTGTTGCCTCCATTGCCTTAATTTCTAGATGATAATGAATCATCACTTAAGAAATCAGCATTAATATTAGACTTAAGGGAAACCTTTAACATCATAGCTCTAGATCAGAGTAGCTATAACTTCTAGCAAAATATAGGCATCGACTTGCAGAACTGAAAATGGCCTCAGAAGTTCATTGAGTATGACCACTTCCCACTCCTCTCCCAACCCGTTCTTGAGAGATGAGGAAACAAACCAGAAAAGGTGGGACTCCTCCAGACTCACAAAGCCCAAGAGGGGCTGAGGCAGGCTAGGGACCCAGTCCTCTTGCCTCTCTGTCCAGGGCTCTCCTAAGATCCAGACTGCTTCTTCAATCAACTGCATAGTTTGGTTTGAAGATTTACTAAGACATTTTTGGACAGGCAGCAGAATGTTAAATCATGCAAGACAAGGAAGACAGTTCCCTGCCTATTCCCACCTTCTCATGTGACCTCCCGGACTGGCTTCTAATGGGTATTTCTGGGACTGTTTGATCAGCCCAGGGTAGACCTGACCCATTGCTAGTGACAGGGTAACTTTTGGTAGAATCTGGAGGAGGTGTCCTGCTTCCTTCTGACCCCCACAGCTATGTGTCATCTCTGGGTATCCTGATGTGCAGCTGCAATCTGAAATGGCCTGTAGGAGACACATTATTTGGCAGCTGTTTTGGGTCATGTGGTTGTGTTTTTGGTGAGATTAGAAATAGAAAAAAGTTTTAAAACTGGTAAAGTAAAATCCCTAATATATATTGGGGATTTTTAAACTTCTTGATCTTGTAAAAATACACGGATAACTTTCTTTTGTGTGTCTCTGAGTCTGCCTGGGGCAGTAATCTGAATTTATGTTGCCTTTTAACTTCCTCCTTTCAAATTTCCTGAATTGTATGATTTCAAAATTTAAGCATCATAGTTGGCTACTAAGAATCATCAGGATGCTTGCAAGTTCTGAAACAGGGTTTCAGGCAAATTCTGAAATTCTCTGTGTAAAATCTAGCATTTTTTCCAAGTTGGGGACTATTATTAAACCAAGAATTGCCCTGAGAGGTGAAAGCACAGAACAATTCAAAGAGGTGTCAAGGTCTGCTGGCATCCAATGCTGCTTCCCTGAAGGCTTCTTTTATTTTGTCATTCACACTTCACCTTTTTTATTCAAAGGTGACTTAAAAAAAATTATTTATTTATTTATTTTATTTATTTTTGGCTGCACTGGGTCTTCGTTGCTGTGCTCGGGCTTTCTCTACTTGCAGAGAGCGGGAGCTACTCTGTTGCAGTGAGTGGGCTTCTCATTGCGATGGCTTCTCTTGTTGCGGAGCATGGGCTGTAGGCACGTGGGCTTCAGTAGTTGTGGCTCGCGGGCTCTAGAGCGTGGGCTCAGTAGTTGTGACACACAGGCTTAGTTGCTCCTCGGCATGTGGGATCTTCCCGGACCAGGGCTCAAACCCATGTCCCATGCTTTGGCAGGCGGATTCCTAACACTGCACCACCAGGGAAGCCCCCAAGGTGACTTTTAATTCCAGTCTTATTTTATGCACAGTAGTCACAATAGCTCACTTCAGTTGTTAGCATTATCTCTAAGGGATATTCCATGCATCTGATTTGCAGCAGCTACATTCTCCCCTTCTTTGGGGAGCAGAGGAAGTTTGTGGAAGTCCAGTCCCTGCATTAAACAGAGCTATTTCTGATCTTGGTCGATTTACAGATCCTGACTTACATATGACCCTGAAGTTATTAAAAACACACACCCCAAGGCCTACCTTGTTTATGTAATAGGGCCACTAGGCTGACTCAGGGACTTTGTGCTCAGAGCTGAGGACAGAAACTGGCTTTTCCAAACACCTCAAAGTCTGGGAGGTGAACCCAGCCTCCAGGCTGTGGGGCTCCATCTTGACCACTGACTTAGAATTAAATTTCAGGGGGAGGCTCAGGATGTTTCCAAACTTCCCTGCTTCCTTTTATGCTCAGTCTTAATTTTCCTTTTCCCAAGATGGACAGTGCCATCCCTTTCCTGATCCAGCTACAGAGAATCTGGTCTCAAGCCAGCCTTGGAGGTTCAGTCATGCGTGGCCTTGGCAAAGATTCATGGTCAATTCTGAGAGAATATCACGCCTGCCAAGGCCAGGGGCACGGAGCATGGAGTAGCCTTTATCCTTCTGAGCACAAATCATGGTATCCATGGAGGAAGTCACAGCAGAGTGAGCCCTGGAAGTCACCCAGGCTTCCTCCAAGTCCTCATTTTACGGATGGGGAAACATACCAATAGCGGAAATATGACTGGCTCTGGGTTGCAAGCTGAGTGGTAGTAGAGGGTGGGCTGCATCCCAGAACAAAACCTATGAGAGGGCAGGGACCATGCTGGCCCGTCCACTGCTGTCTCCCAGCACCTAGTACAGTGCCTGGTAGACAGGAGGGCCCAGTAAATATCTGTTGAAGGAAAGAACAAATGTAACACCTCTTCTTCCATGTCAGCTTTCTATTTTTCTTCCCCTTCTCCTGATATTTAACTAACCTTAACGTCAGAAGAGCCCCTCTGCCCCTCGTCCAGGCCAGGAAAGGTCACAGGGGCATGAACAAGACACTGTTCCCCTAAGCCAGGAAGTCACCTGGTGCCCACACAGCCAGAGTAGGAGGCTTTCCCCCAGAAAGTCTCCTGCCCATCAGTTACCACAGCCTAGACTGGGCAGAGTCTACTCCTAAGTTTGATGCCAGACTGGAGCTACAGTATGACCATTTGGGGGGCCCTAGTAGTTACAAAGTTGTTTCCAGTTTATTTGGGCACCAAGACTGATCTTTAGGCCAGTTAATGGAAACAAAATGATCACTGGGCTGTGGTCTCCTAAAGTTGTGGATGTTGAAGAGGGATCCAGAAAGCTTTGGGAGCCCCAGGCTTGGGGATGAGGTCGAGGCCTCATGCCTGGTTCTAGGGAGAAGAAGGGACTCTCTGGTCACAGCTTGGCCAGGCTAGGCAAACGTCAACTGGGACTGCCTCTGTATGCCCAGGATTTAGTGAGATTCTGCAGTGAGAGAAGGCAGATTCAGAAGAAATAAAAACTTCGCTCTTTCGCAGGTTGTTGGCTCTCAGCGAGGGGCAGTTGGTGCGGTGTACTGGTCTGCCTGAGCTCCACAAGCTACAGCTGCTGATTAAGACCAGCAGCGCATATTGAGAGCACAGACTTGGGGAACCCTGCCCGGAAAAGAGCCAGAGGAGAGGAGGAGTGGGTTGGGGGGTGGGAGAGCTCGTCAGCTGCCGGGCTCCACAGAGCCAGGGCAGGGAGCGCACCCCGTGCCCCTGCGGCTGCAGAGATCGCCCTGGAGCGCCGGGAGTCCTCCAGCCCCGCGTGCGCGCCCGGATGCTCCGCGCACCTGCCGCGGGCCCCGCGCGGGTCTGAGCGGCGGGCGGGAGGGCCGCGCGCACAGGTGGCGGCGATTGGGCAGGCGGGGCCCGGAGGGTGACGTCACGGGCTCCGGTCCCGGCGGCAGAAATAGGGCAGACGCGGCGGTGGTGCCACAGTAGCGGGCCGCGGCGGCTTAGAGAGCTGGAGCCGCGACAGCCTCCAGCGCGCCCAGGACCCGCCGACAGCCCGAGAGACCGACCGAAGGACGCGGGACCGGGTCGCCGCTGCTACCACGGGGCGCTCCCTCTCGCCCTCCGAGTCCGGCCACCTGGTCTTCCCCTCGGCCCCCGGCCGCCTCAGGTACGCGGGCGCAGCTTCGGAGCGGCCGTGGGGAGGGTGCCAAGCCGCCGTCCCCGCCGCCGCCCACCGGTCCCGAGGCGCCCCGCTGGGGTACTGGCGCTCGCGGCCCCGCGTTTCCCTGCAGGGCCCGGCCGGGCGCTTGCTAGTCCTCACCGCCGCGCCTGGTGAACCAAGTTTGCCCGCCTGCCGGGAGGCGGGCACGGGACCCCAGGACCCGGGCTGGGCAGGGCTACCCCGGCCGGAGCCAGGACTCGGGGTAAAGGCTGGGGAGCCGAGGCGTGTGGCCTGGGTCTACAGTGGGGACCGGAGTGACCGGGCTTGCGCGCAGAGCACCGCGCAGAACCACTTGAGCCGAGCCCGAAGCGGGCGCCGGGCTCCGAGACCCTTCAGGTGCCGTTCTTGTGTTCTGGACCCCGAGCGGCCTCGGCGAGACGGGAGAGTGGTTGCACCTGGGCTCGGACTCGTTCCCTTGGCCCCGGGCTGGGGCGCGAGGCGGGCGTCCTCACTACCTCTTTCCTCCAGCTTTGCGGGGAAACTTGCGTCTGCTCGCTGCAGCCCGAAGGGCCCGCGGCGCCCGGCGTGGACCTCACAACCCTGAGGGCCGCCGCGTCCGGGGCTGAGCGCTTGGGCTTCGCGGAGGAGGCGGGAAGGACCCGGGACCCCACTAGGCTCCGGCAGCCCGCCGCTCTCCTTCTGCTCGGTCGGGCCGGTCGTTGTTCCAAGCAAGCGGTCGGTGTTATTTGTTGGGAAATCACTAGTGAACAATTTGTTTGGGGGATGTTCAGGCAGGGGGCTTGGTCCTAAGAGCTTGTAATGTGGGTGATCTCCACCCCTCTTGGCGCCAGCAAAAGACCTGTTCCAAGTTTTGGGGGGACCTAGGCGAAGCAGGCAGAGCTCTCCGCTTTGGGTGCGCGTGTGGCCTTGAGTTTGGGGGAGAGCTTGGCGCGAGCCTTCGGGGCTCCCTTCAACTGACAAACTGGTGCCCCGAGAGCGTTCGCTTGAGGCCTGCCACCTGAGGACTTCGGCGCCCGCCCCTCTTGCAGGAACAGAAACCTGCTGGAGCAGTCGGGTTTCTCACCATGCCCAGAACGTGGCGAGCGTCCCGTGCAGCGTGTCCGTCTATGTAAGTTCCTGGGGACCTGCAGAGTTGGGCCTTCTAGGTCTGCGTCTAGCCCAGAGAGTTGGTCCCACATGCGCTGTCCAGCCGACCTCTCTCTTGGTAACTGTCGCCGACGTTGATGAATAGCGCTTCCGCAGCCTCTCCTCCGCTCCCCTCTAGGTGTCGCTTCCGCCGAGCGGAGCCGGTGGCTTTGGTCTGTTCCCTTAGTGAATTTGTTGCAAGCCTGTGCGCCAGGAATTGTACTAGATGGGCTCCTGAGACGCAAACATCCGTCCACATTCTCTGAGCCAAGCAGAAACAGAATTTCAATAGAAGGGGCGCTGTAACTTAAGCCCATTTTTGGTGCACATTTTGATTTATCACACAATCCGAGAGGGGAGAAAAGGGATCGGGAAGAAATTCGGACTTTTCTCAAAAGCCCCGAGTTATTTTCCTACCATCAGTTTAGGGGAAAGCTAGAGATGACTTTTAACAGTGTCCTTTTAATCCTGGAATGGCCCAGACAGGCTCTGGGTCTGGGCAGTGGTCAGGTGGAAGGCTCACCTGGGAAGCAAATGGTCAAGGGAGTGAGGGATACGGCTTCTCTGACCCCAGAGGCTCAGCAGCCCTCGGGCGGTAACTCTAATGGAAGACCTGAGCCGATGCTCCACAGGGCGCATGTCTGCTTTCCATCTTAGTTTTGTGAGAAGACACTGCAGCATTACTAGGTTATTTCTGTTTAAACACACTGAGATGAATGTTCACTTTCTTCCCATGCTAGGGAAAAAGACAGCCCGTCTCTCCAAAGACTTCAGACAGAGCCAAAGGTTGTGCAAGAAAATAGTCTTTGATGCAATGAATTAAAATTGCTTAATAAAAGTTGTTCCAATGGATTTTTCTCTCTTCAAATTTTTTGCCCACCCTCAATTGTTGTCAGTTCCAGGAAGGCTTTTTGTTCCAGAGAGGGGCCAGCTTGTTCTGTTCTGTGTATGGTGAGAACTTTTATCACTTTGGCTGTGTCCTGGAGGGGTAGGTTGGATTTTTCTACCTTGACCTGCCAGTAACTCAGGATTCTTCTCCTTCTAAGGGCTGCAGGCTTTTCTTTTCTTTTCTTTTCTTTTTTTGTTTGACAACATTACATTTCAGAAATTGTCATTGACTAGTCAGGATTTCCTTAAAATCTCCTTAATTGCTACTTTGCCTTTTTTGGTATTTCTTTGCAAACTCAACTTTCTTGTGTTGCTCTGTGCTTACGAATTAATCAAATTAGGCAGTTATTTCAAGAGCACATCTTTCCTTACATTTTCTATCTTGGTGCATAACACAAGGCATGGAACTTCAAGTAAAATAGAACTATAGTGGAGTGAACATGGTACTTAGGAGGTATAATCTGAATGTTGGAAGGGTGAGGGTTCTGTGCATTAACTTCATAGTAAATAGGAATGTCATAGATTTACACATTGCATATAGACTAATTTAGATATCAAATTTATCAAATGTTGGAACAATTAACCAAAGATACCGAGTAGATAATTAATAGGAAATGCAATATAACTTCATTATGGATTGCTTCAGGGTTGGCTTCATATGTTTCCATGCCTAATTTCCCTTTCTTTTTTCCTAAAATCCTCACAAATCAAAACTGGGGTCCTAAACCTTGCAAAAGAAATTAGCATACAGCTTCCTGGTTTTAGGTTGGAGTTGATATGCCTTTTTTTTTTTCTTTGAACATTGGGCAGGCATACAGAAGAGAACTGTAGGATTTTGGTGGTCCCCAACTGGTTTCTATTTGTTGATTGCCAACATCACATGTGTAAAATGCAGTGCACCTGAAAGTAATTGGCTAGAGCATACACTTTTCAATTAGGTTAGAAATTCAGGTGCCTCAAAGTCACAGACCTTACCATTCTCTTCAAGGCTGGGTGGTGTTGCTTAGTTCTGCCAAATCATCTTCATAATTTCTGGTCCTGTCTGTAACAAAGAGAAACCATTTCTGTGTGACTATTCCATAGTGTCTGGTCTTGTAATGTCACCATATTCTGAGAGAGAGGATGAGAGAGAACAAACCAGTGAATAGCTTTCCCAAAAGCTCCAAGGGTCAGAATTCCCATTCTTCCCAAACAGGGCTGGTTCCTGGAGGAAGAAAGAGAAGTTTGTACTTATGCCTGTGCTTCTCTTTGGCTTCTGACACTGTTCAATAAAGACAGCTTACATGCTGCTGTATGTTCTCTGGTGGGGTAGGTTTGGAGTTTACATATTCATACCTATTTCTCCCTGATCGTTTGCATTCTTAGGTCACAGTTTTTCAACTTCCTTCAAAAAACAAGTCAGTATTTGGAATGTTACATTCTACAGATTTGTCGTACCGCTATAATTTTAAATACAAATAAATAATAGCATGATATCAGCTTATATTATAACACCAGAAGATCCTGTGGTTTTCACAGCAAGGGGGTAGATGATCTAATGGGGCCCATCCTGAACTAAAAAAAGCAAAATCAGTCTGTCTAAACAGAGAATGCATACATGTTCCATACGTAAGTTTGTGATTACGTTAGAAACAAAACAATTGCCTAGGGGTCAGGATGCTTGAGTTTTAGTCTAGGTTTGGCCTCTGAGTTGGCTTCATACATTGGGTGAATTCTTCCACCTTCCAGGCCTTTGGTGTCCTGTCTGTGCAGTGACCAGTCTGGCACCTGATTCTCCTGAGCATGGGGAAACATGAGGCTCAGCTGGGAAACCTCAAAGGAAGCAGTGAAGTACTTCTCTTGGAAACGAGATGTTTCCAAGATATTTAAGATATCAAGTGATTGTGTCTTATGAGTTGTTTGAAAGGAAGGATAGTCCTAGGCCTTTTATGAGAACAATCTCAGGTAGATTTATAACCAATCTTGGGACTCTAGCATGGATTGAATGAAGCTTATAAACCTAAATTGATTTCAAAAGGAGCTCTAGGTTGAAAAAGAGGGTTTGTGACCTTATTAGTGGTACCTTCCCATTTCTATGACAGGGAGATTCTTGTATTTTCTTCCATCTGAGGGCTAGTAGGGCTATTTGAATTTGATGAGTAATCTTCCAACAGGTCCTCTTTGCCCAAAGTGACTGTCTACCAGGCTGGTTGGTGCTGCCCATGAGCTAAAGGGTACTTGATGCCTGGCATCCTTTGTATCTCCTCATGGTTTCTTTATTTCAACCACATTCTTGGCCAATGAAGACAGCATCAAGGAAGGCCGAGGAGAGTGTGCCGAGTGGCCCCATTCTGGGTGAAGTGTAGGAGGCGGGCAGCTTGGCTTCCCCCTCACTCTGTTCCTCTGGCCTTGCTCAGAGCCATGAAAGCTGAAGGAACACAGCTCTTGGAATCTGTCAGAGGAGAGACTTGGGGCTCCTGGCCTCTGATCTTGCTGTACATAGATGTTTCCCTGTCTAAAACCAACCATTCATCCAAATAAAATATTTCTAAGTATCAAGAGGCAGCAGGGGATGGGGTTTAAGAGTATAGACACCAAGTCCACATGACTGGCTTGGAGTCCCAGCTCTGCCATTTATTTGCCACGCAGCCTTGGCAAGGTACTTAACTCTCTCTGTCACCCATTTCCTCTGTCATTTGACTAGAGGATAATCATTGTCCTCCTCATGGAGTAGAAATGAGGATTATGAGTTAATACCTATGAAGCATTTAGAACAGTGCCTGACACATAGTAATTGCTATATGTGTTAATCAAATAGATAGTCTCTATTTGGTTATTAGACAGATCATCAAAATTGATTTAGACGCAGTATTCTTTTTTTATGAACCGAACTGTCATAAAACTTAGGTTGTAAATTTTAAGACTGTTGTTGCTGTAGATGGAATGAATTGTCAATCACCATGAGTATAAAATGACATCTCAGACTCATCTGCCGTGCAAATGAAGTTTGATCTAGTGGTGGCCAAGCTGAAATAAACTTTACAGAGAGGCTGCCTAGGAATATTTGAGTAGCTGGCCTGGCTCGTGTGTTTCCCTGTCATCCAGTAGAATCCTATGGGAATCTCAACACAAACCAGACAAAACCAGAGATGACTCCAGTTGCAGTAGGGCTGCAGTTCAGCTTCCTAAAACACATCTCAGAACAGCTGGTTTAATGCCAGACGTCTGGGCACACCCTCTTAAATGAAGTGATTTGGCGCTTCCCAAAACAGTTGAAATGAACAGAATTTATTCTGATATTATCCATTAATAATAAAACATCCAAAATAATTGGTCTTGGATTACTAGGCAAACTGAAAACTAAATACTAGGTATTGTGGCTCAAATATTTCATAACTCCAGGGATTGACATCTGTACATTATCTAGAGTAAGTTTTGATTATCTTGCTGTTTTTAGTTTATTTGGGCTTGAAGGCATGAAAAGGGAGAGAAGAAGCCCTTTTATATATATGCTCACTCCATGAGTGCTGGTTGATGGTGGATAAGTAGGGAAGAATGAATAAAAGTAGAGTAGGAAGCAGTGTCTTTCTAGTTCTAGCTTGAGTTACTCTTGCTGGTTTAAAAAAAATTCCAAAAATCCAGCAGCTGCTTTCTGCAGTCTCTGGAACATGGATGGCTCTGTGTTCAGAAGAGAATAATTTATGGGGAGTAGGGAGTTGCCCTATTTATTTTTAGAAAAACTGGTTGCAGTTAGGGAAGTTATTTTTATTCTCTTGTAGCCCCAAATGTGATTTTCACTCCTCATCCCTGTAAGAACACACACCCTAGCTCGAGCCCCGGATAGGGAGCGTAGCGCTGGGTGGCTGCTGATAACGCTGCAGCCCTCTCCCAGGTAGCTGCGGAAGCTGCAGCGTTCTGCTCCACTCTGCCTTCTTCAGAGGGAGGAGCCGGTGCTGACTGTGCTGAGACCATGACCTTCAGATTGTATTTACTAGCCACTCGGACCATTTCCACAGTAACTCTAGCTTTCCCTCCAGATGTCAAAGATGAACGGCTGAAGCAACAGAGGTAGGAGTAGGAGCCTGTGGACTCTTTAAAAAAAAAAAAAAAAAAAAAGAGAAAAAGAAAAAAGAGATGTCTTCTCTTTAAAGATAGTCATAACTTATAACCTTGCCTTTCATAGGCCAGTGTTATATGCCTACAATGTTTAGTTTGACTTCTCTTTCCTGTGGGCATTTCTGTCTCAAGTTGGGGACATAAAGCAAATCTGGAGCAGCAGCTTTATTTGGGTATGGAAGGCAGCCAAAGGAAACCTGGAATGTGGCAGGAGTGTATTTGTTTGGCAGCCCTGGCATCAGCGCTAGTGATCATTTGATACCTCCCCTTGTGTAGAGCAGGGATCCTTCAAAGCTGTTGGCTCTGGGGGTGAGCACAGGTGGACCCCTCAAACAGGCTGTAAGGTCTCTCAAGCAGCTAATCATCTCTGACTCGGACACCTGCTCATGACCAGCCCTAAGCCAAGTCACGGGGGTGCTGGCCTCCAAGGAGCTCTGTGTGTTTTCATCTCCCCAGCCATGAGCAGGATGCAGTGTGGACCACATGCAATTAAGCACTAAATTGTATGGTGCTCACAGAAATCAATAACTCTTAAAGTTTCCTTGAGTAAGAGTTCTAAATACTGCATGATGAGTTCTATCTGGATATGTTTCTTAGAGATACTGAAATTAAGGTTGGAATATGTTCACAGTGGAAGCCTTAAAAAGTACAGCTAATTGGACAAATGCACCAGTCTGTGTCTTTGTCCTCTTAACACAATGCCCAGCATATGTTAGGGAGTTGAATTTTTATTATAGCTGATCCTTAGTTTTTTTCATCCATGTGATTCTTTGATTACTTTCAATTGTCCATTTCTTAGACAATTTATCAAGTGAGTCTCAGGAAATATCTTAAATGCTACTGAAATCCTATTCATTGGATGCTGGGATTCTACTACAAGGACTGGTCTTGAAACAAAAATAAAAATAGTAGACCCTTTAATGCTGTTTTGAAGCTCACTATCTTGTTAAGTGAGGCATCAGCTACAAACAGGGGTGCTACAGATTTAACATGATTCCTCATCAGCATTTATTGAGCACTAGTGCGCCCAGCTGCAAATACTTTCTGAGGAAACAGAAGCATGGACATAGGGTAACCTAACAGAGGTGCCTCAGCCTTCTCACCCTCATTTGTTCTTGCAGATGTAGTGGCAGGTGCATTTCAAGTGGGTTTCTACATACCAGTTAGCATTTCTAGAGTTCTTACTATGTACCCACCCTGCCTCCTTCAGTCCTCACAGCAGCACTATTGGGTACATATTCTGACCCCATTTTAGAGGTGAATAAACTAAGGCTCCGAAGTAATATAACTTCTCCACAGGAAAACAGAATGGTTGGTGCCAGAATTTAAACTCGGATTTATCTGATTCTGGAGCACAAGTACTCACTAACTGTGCCTTGTTTTGTTTACACTTTGCAGCACTTAGTTCTGAGTGTTTGTCATTTTCTCAACAGACTCAACAAAATGAAACCAGGATGCTTTTGGCTGCATCTCACACTTCTTGGAGCCTCCCTGCCTGCTGCGCTGGGGTGGATGAACCCAGGAACCAGCAGAGGATTGAACGTGGGTGTGGGAGAGTCCCGGGAAGAGGTATGGTCACGTCACGGCTGACATGACATTTAAAACTCATTGCTTTTCAATGTTAGAGTATCTTATTTCCTTTCCACCTTTAGTTTTTATCAAGTAGATTGCAGTGAAAATTAAAATCCTGCCCCCTTTTTGGTAGGGGACAGAAGGAAGCCACGTGTGTTGATAAGGACAGGAGGTTTATCTCATGCTGTTAAGTAATGGTCTAAAATCTCTCCAGTGCCAAAAATGTATCTGCAGATCAAGCTATGGTTGCATGTTTTGTCTTCCACACAGACCCACTAGAGAACGGCCTTTGTGGATATTTAATAGCACTCTGAAAGTGCTGACTCATTGGTGGAGCACACCCATGTGAATTAATGAAGTCTTTTAATTAAAAAATATGTTATAAAGGAAATAGACTTCTTTTCAGCTATATAGATAACAAGAACCAGGCTGAGTAAGAACTGGAGTGTAGAGGTCCTAAGGGAGGCGGCCTTAATGAACAGATAAGAATGATTAATGGCATGTTAGTATATATAAATGCTTCTAAAGTGCTTGAAAAACTTGTTCTCAAATACCTCCCGGGAGAGTCTTGCTATCCTGCTAATTGCTTAGTGAACTCTGGTCTGAAGTAGTGAAGAGGAGTCATAAACTGCAGCCAGCCCTGCTCAGGTAGTAGGCCTCATGGATTTGGGGCTCATGAGGGATGTAGATTTTCTGAACATGCTGATTTTTTGTACATGCTGAACCTTGAGAAATGACTACACCCTTTCAGTAAAACCACCTAGGATTTTCTTGATGACGTGATGAATACTAATTCTTACCTGAGAGCTTTCCAGGGCATCTTAACTGCCACTGTCTTCCATGATGCCTCCCCTTCTCCTTTTCTCTGTGCGTGCTTCCCGTCCTGTGGAATGAGGAAGAAAAATCACCCCCAAAAGTCAACGTTACCCGGAGAGTGAATAACGATACACACTATATGGTAGGATTAATGCGTTATTTGAGCAAAAGACACGATTTCTCTTTCATTATTACTTAATTGTAATGCAATCCCAAAGCTACAAGCCTTAATCTTCAGGGAGCTACAGAAGTAATTTAATGTGCACTCTTTTCCTGCTGAAGTTAGTGTGGCTTCCCTTTGTGGCGAGCAGATGATTAAACAGAAACACTGTCTCTCCCATCTAAATCCATGAAGGACACAACTTAATGTTCTTGTGAAAGAGTCTGAAGGCTGACTTGCTAGCGAGCCCAGCATTTCCCAATGGGAATCGTTTAATCGTTATACTCATATCCATACAGAGGGAAAATGATCATTTAAATCCTATAAATATATTGTTGAATATTTAATAGCAAAGCAAACAGGCAAACACACAGCTATGTGTATTTAGTGTTCTTACTTTTGGGGCTCATTGGCCCACTGTTTTAAATCACTTAATTCAATTAAAAGAGTCAAGCCTATTACTGTGGGATTTAGCTGGAGGTAAATTGAAGGTAATTTGATATCAACCTAAGGTCTCTATTTTAGTTGTTACCACCCTAATTCTTTGTGTACCAAAGAAAGAGTAGATGATGCTCAACCTGAAGAAGTGAGGCTTTTTTTTTTGTTTGGGGGGGTTGTTGTGTTCCCCCCCTTCACCCCGTTAGGATAGAGCCCCGGAGATGCCGTTGTCTCCCAGGTTCGGGAATTTCACTGCTTCGGGAAAAGGAAGTGATGCCTCTGGACTCCCAAAGGCCGGAACAACCGCCCTACCCATCCAGTTCTCTTTGCCGTAGACTGAGTTTTTGTGAAGTGTTGTAACTTCTGCTCATTGAGTCTGCTTCTGTCAACTGTTAAATGAGATGATGACAATGTGAATGGGCCCAGGACATAGGACAGCCTCTGTGAATGTTTAGAGAGAGTGGGCAGGACATGTAGCGTAACTGGTTTGCTGACCTTGATGACACTTGATGCACAGCCCCTCCGTCCCCTCACTCACTAGGGTCCTCCTGCCCCAGTGCCGTCCCCTCCTTTTGCAAGTCTGAATCATCCCCTCTTCCAAGGCCCAGCTCTGGTTCTTACCTTTTCTCTAGAGTCTTCTTTGACCACTCTTGGTTACATTTGATCTCTTTCTCTGAACTCCTAGTCTTAGTCTTTCCTATCTTTTTCTTAACTCTTGTATTTGTACTTTAGCATATGGATGAAGCCATCTTCTTTATCTTTCTCTTCCTTACAGCATCTAATAATTTAAAGAGGAAAATTAGAGGCTCATTGAGTTTTTGAGTCAATTGATATTTATTCAACATTTGGTACTAGTCATGTAGTCACCTTGGTGCTTTCAAATTTCACATTAGACTATCATGTATTTAAGTGAGTTTTTTATACCTCCCTGCACAGCAGGCTCATTTCTGGTGTGGACATGAATGGTCCCCCCCAGCAAATCTGTTAGCAGTTTGTGGGCCAAGCCAAGCTTGTACCTTGTCAACATCCAAGATAGTCCTGTGTGTTACAGGTTCTGGGTAGTTTCTTCTTTGAATTGTAGCTCTTTAAATATCCAGAACTCACTGCCTAAACCATATTAAACTCCTCTAGCAGCTTCCTCAGACAGTCTTATTTTCTAAAAGAATCAAAGCCAACAGTTTCCTGAGACCCAATAAATAAATGAATAAAAACCTTTCCAGGAACTAAATGGTAAAATGTTTCAGTGTGTGTTTTCTCCCTGATCGTAGTACTTTCCAAAACATTCATTGACTTAAGATTTTTTTAAGTGCTTGGAAAGCATTAATAAGATTTAATTTGCCTTTCAAGTTATTATACCAATTACTTGAGTGTCCTAAGGGTAAATAAGGATTAAATGACCAATGTGTGTGTGCTTGCACATTTTTAAAGCAATTATAACAATTGTGAACTGTGTTGAATTATTGTTTTATGTACAAAGACTACAGTTGACATAGCTTCCAGGAGTTTACCACTTTACAAACGTCGATAAAAAGAAATGTAGCTGGGTGGAGTGCCTCTTTAATAAAGAGCTGAGTGGCAGGGCATGATCTAGAATCCTAATGCAATTCTGAATTCAGAGGAAACAATTCTGAGAGATACAACTTATCGAAATTCTGAAATAGAGTTATATTTTATTTTCCCCCTTTCCCCAATACTCTGGCCAAGATAGATACAGTAATAAAATCAATATTGGTAGAATTTTGTATTGGGGAGACCAGGAAAGTGAGAAGGGATGTGATAACAGTCCCTAGGGATGTCCCTCTTGAGGGGCAGACATTTATGGGCAGGTCCCCTCCCCTTTGAGCCCTGGATACTGTATTGCCATCACCCGCTGGGCTCTGGGATTGGATGGCGGCCGTTACACAGCCTTATGCATCCTTCTTGATCTTACTGAACTTTTCCTAAATTGCTCTTACCCATGGCTTCTAGTCATGCGCTAAATATCTGTAAATATTAATATTGGTTCCATTTAAAATTGTTAGCTTTGTATGCCTTGGTGCTTATAGAGCCGAGATATGCTTTGATGTCAGACACCATTTGTTTTCAGTGTGTGTGAAGTCTCATAAGAGTCTTTGAGGGAAAAAAATTGGTAGTAGGAGTGGTATCGGTAGTCAGGATGCTTCCTGTCCTCCCTAACTCCAGGGGTCAGCCTAAGAGAGCAGGATCCTACCCTGGTTGACCAGCCCGTTACCCTTCTGCAAGTGTTGGCCCCTGACGCTGACTGCACTCCTGTCCCTGTGAGGACACCTTCAGTTTGCAGAGAACTTAAATGCTCTGGCTTCTTTCTGCATTGGCTGGGCATTCAGGAGGACTCAGGCTGCTAAGACTGAGCATTAATTTAAAAAAATATTTTTCTTCCTTAATAAGTGTCCTTGTTCTTACACATTTGATTGCAGTTAAGACAGTGCTCCCCTGCCCTTTCTAGTGATGTTCTCCCCCCCACAGCTCTCACCCCATGCCCCTGACTTCCTTTTCATTGCCGGGGAAGAAGAGTTGATCACTCCGGCCCCTCACTCTGTGGGAGTGGAGAAAACCAACTCCCTCCTCTCTGTGAACAGACAGGGTCCAGGCTGGATACTCAGTGTTTTCCAAGCCTCATCTGCAGTACAGGCCTGCATGCAGGTTTTATGTCTGTTTTCTGCAGAATCACCCTTCCTAAACACTCCCTGGTACCAACTGCAGCTTTCAAAGAAGATGAGACTCTGGGTGAAGTGTCACAGCAGGAGGCACGAGTGGGGCCTTTCACTGGGTGAGGTGCACTGGGATGCAGATGACATCCCTTACATGAATCCGGGACTTCTACTGCGGGGCTGGTTCTGGGACGGCAAGGCCTCTCTCTGCTCCTCCAACTCTCGGCCATGGCTGTCCATTACTGTGTGTCAGAGGGTATGGATGTTAGTTTCTTAGGTAAAATTGGGAGAGCACAATCTCCCACCTGCAGATGTGAGTAAATCCATAATTTCCAAGGTGAAGGGTGGTGGCAGATACTCCAAGCCGCAGGGGAGGATGAGCTGATTTCCACCTTCAGAGTTAGTGTGGGCTATACGTACTCCTATCCAGTGTCTCTTGAGCTTCAATGTGCTTGTGAACAAGCCCTGATACTTCCAGTCTTGGAGGACAGTGGGCAGAAAAGCCCTAGAGGTATCCCCTACCACCACCCCCTATGCACACATCCAAGAAGGAGAATCCAGTTGGTGATGAACCCTGGCCTTTTTTAGCTTCTTGCTAAGATGATGACGCTGACTGCAGTCAGAAAAAGGAGAGAAACACAAAGGCTGCAGTCATGCCGGGAAATAGCTTGCCATGAAATTGGCTTCGGGTGAGGGGAGGCAGGGGCAGGTAGGTGAGGGGAGAGGTGAATTGAAACAGCCTGGGTTTGAGAGTCATTTTCACCTATTTTCAAGCAAGCAGGCAGATAAGAAAACTTAGATCTCTGAACCCAGAGTTCGCCCTGGCTTACCTACAGGTGATTTAAATCCAGGGGGTCGGCCCACACTCCCATGCTCTCACCATCACTGCCTCTGTGCAAGACATCCTGGTGTCCTGCCCAGTTTCTGTCCCCAGCACCCAGCCAGGCTGCCTTGGGCACCACAACTGCTGGGTTGGTGCTGTGTTCGGGGGTCTTGTTTTCATTTTTATCCTTGGACAGGGGAAGCCACCGTCTTTGTTCTTTGTGTTGGATATTTCTCCTCTCTCGCCACTCCCAGCAAGCCTTCTACTCTGTACCAGTTACTGCACTGTATGTCCCTTTAGTATTTTGAGATCATAGTTGACAGAGTTTTAATTGGCTCTGAAAAGTTCTGTGACCCAGGAAAATAAACACTTATGAGTTCACAGAAAACCATTATTCTTCCTTTTAATTTAGCCTTTACTCATCTAACTATTTTCTGTATGTCTCTCTGCTAAATAATCTCTGCCTCTCTAGGAAACTTCCCACGATTGTAAGCAGGACATCAGGCCATGTGTTGTCAGTGGGGCTCTGATTTCCGTTGTCCGGGCACTTGGCAGCATCAGCTCTGTTAGGCCCCAGTCACCTGCTTGATTTGTTCTCTGTGACTTGTCTCTTGTGGGTTGTCTCTCTTGTTTCCCATTCAGAGAGAAGTGAATGCTGTGTTGGTGTCAGACTCTAGCAGGCCCCCTGTGCGTGGCCTCCACTTCCCTGTCCTGCAATCCAGGGCCATTGTCCTTCTGTCTCCACTGCTGTGGCTTCTGCTCTGAGCCCCCTGGGAAGGGGAGGGTACTGGCTCCGGAGATGGAGGGCATAGGATGAGAGGGGGGTTCCATACCTGAGAAAACTGCAGCAGGGCCAGGTGCATGCTGTTGGGTGGAGGAAGCAGCCGAGCTGAGCCCCTCAGGGCTTAGAGAAGCCCTCCGTCCATTGGGCCTCCCTTGTTGTAGCCACACACTTGCATCTTTTTTTTTTCATTTTTAAAATTTATTTTATTGAAGTATAGTTGATTTACAATGTTGTGTTAATTTCTACTGTACAGCAAAGTGATTCAGTTATACATACATATATTCTTTCTCATATTCTTTTCTATTATGTTTATCACAGGATACTGAATATAGTTCCCTGTGCTGTACAGTAGGACCTTGTTTTTTTTTTTTTTTACATCTTTATTGGAGTATAATTGCTTTACAATGGTGTGTTAGTTTCTGCTTTATAACAAAGTGAATCAGTTCTACATATACATATGTTCCCATATCTCTTCCCACTGTTACTTTTGTTAAAATACTTTAATCATTGAGGGTTTGTATTGGGGTAGAAAGTGTATGTGTGTATTTTTTGAAGAGTTGAGAAGTCGTCCCTGTATTGCTCAGAAAAGTCCTTTCCAGAGAATACCACTGGTGACCAGCGAGCCCTTAACATAGTAGGAAGTAGATTAAAGAACCACGTTTGCTGACCACCTAACCAGCTATGAGGGAGGTGGCAGGTGCCAACGTCACCACCCAGGTTTCAGCCCCAGCCTCTGGAGCATAGCCTGCTTTTCTGACCACACATCTCTCCCTGCTCAGGCTGAGAGTTCTCTGTGCTCTTGGTGGCTTGTCAGCTGGTGGTGGGCAAGGTCCTGGCATAGATAGCTTGATGCAGACAGCTGTTCCTGCCATGTCCTAACTGAACTGTGCATGTTCTACATTTCCTCTTTCTCCTCCACAATGTTTGTTGTTGCTTTAAAACCCCATAGCTGCTTTTTCCAGCTGGGGCCAAATCACTCACTTGCTGCTCTGCCTGTCTGTGCTGCTTCCTAAGGGATCCCCAGTCCTGCCTTTGACTCAGGGGCCCCTCACGTCGGAGGGCCCAGTGGTTCAGATCTGCTTCTCCCCTTCCAGCTGTGTGACTGAGAGAAGTTCCTTACTCTCTGACCTTCAGGTTAGCATTGAGTAAAATGCAGGTGATAAAAGCCCCGGTTTCCGAGTTGTCATGAGGACTAAGATGGTGCATGTAATACCCGTCACGGACACCTGCTCAGAACATGGCAGTCAGAGCTGTGGTCTGTGTCCATGATCTCAGAACCCCACTAAGTACCCATCAAGAAGACCATGCACTTCTCTTGTGCTGAGGGCTGGCGTGTCACCACCAGCTGCAGTGCTTGTCACTCAGTGTTTAGCAAGGTAGCTCTTGGGGTGGGAGGGTCCTCTTTCTGGTGGAATGGTCAGTATCCTGGGGTCTGGGCCCCCTGGGTCCCCAGTGTCCAGGGGAGCTTGGTACACAGCAGGATGTTCAGATGCTTGTCAAGTAAGTGAATGAGTCAGTGATCTTTTATTATTGTTTTGGCATCACGTAGGGATTTAGACAAGGTGACTTGAGTTTCTAGGACTCCTTATAGAAGAAATCGCAGGAGAGACCAGGCTGTTCTTTGGTTTCCACTTGTAGTAGAATCCCGTCACAGTTTCAAATCTTTCCATCTTCCTTACTGAATCAGTAGAAGCTTAAGAGTGTCCTATGGGTTGTGTATGGGGGACGGGGGTGGAATCCCTGACTCATTTGCTGTCTCCTTCTTCGAGTGGTCTGAGGGCCTGCCTGACCCTGACGGTCCCTTCTGTGAAAAGGCCAACACACCAGGCAAGCACACCAGACCCTCACCCAAAATAGAAACCTTAGAGTGCAAGGTACACTCACATGCAGGATGTTCTGTTTATTCTTCAAATTTTCAGGGTCAGCAGAAATAGTCTGTGGCTCCAGGGAGGGTGGCTGCCAACTGTCCCTACAAAGGGAGGAAGGGATCGAGGGCAGTGAGAATGGAAGTTGTCTTTGGGGATTTTGTTAAATAGCTGTTAGACTCCTGATGGCTTTTCTTGACGCTAAGTCTTAGGTGAGTTGTAGTAAAAGCTTGCATAAGCTGTTCTATCATTTAAAGCTTGCTCTCTAAATAAAGAAAACAGAACTCTTCCCATTTATTTGCCTTTCTAACCTTGCATTTAAAACATGCTGGGAAACTTCCTCTATAAGCAAGGACCTCAGGTTTCGGTGGTTTTGCTGATGTCACATTTTGTGCATTCATTCCAGGGAATTAGACTTTCACATGGAGACCCTAGGAGATGTCAAATGGGAGAGGCCTGCCAGGCAATGCTCTAATTGGAGTGCTTCTAAAATGTGCCCCACTGGGCCTCCTCTTCCTCCTCCACTCTCTTCTGTTTGGTTGTTACATATGCTGTTGTTTTCACTTTAGCATTTGGCTGTGAAGAATGGGATTCTCTGCCTCCTGTCTGGGTGTTCATCCCCTGGCAGTGTAGCTAAGGAGTATGTCTTTGTGTCCCAAAGCAGAACTTCCCACTTGACCTTATCAGGATGCTATGCACCTACCTTGTATGGGTCTCTCGACCCTGGGATATCTAGGCCAACTGGGATATCGGGTGGTCTTAAATCTTAGTCATCAGTAGGTATCCACTGAGCACCCCTCTGTGTGCTTGGCCTGGTTCTAGGGACAACTGGATGAAGAGAAATGGGATTTGTGATTCTCTTCTTGGGGCTTGAGGACCAGTGGGGCATGAGAGTGGGGTGGGGAATTGGGAGGGTGATGGAGCACTTGGCTATTGCTGAACAGAATATGAGTTAGCAGAAGGAATTTAACCCTATGTCAACTTTAGCCTAAAGGAAATTAGGTATCTTTCTTGAGTAATAAAGGAGGAAGTAACTCCCGCCTTCCCTTGTTTCACTGGTCCACCCCTGGTCCCAGAGCAGGATGCTTGTTCTCACAGTCCAGACTTTCTCCTCTCCAGAGGGGTTGTGACTAATGGCAAATCTACTATCACAGGTTCATCCACAGCCCATGACTCAGCTGCTCTGGAGCTCTCAGAGGGTTGGTTGGGGGCTGGAAGAAGTTGGCATCTCAGGGTGTCATACCCACAGGCTGGACACAGTGGTGACTGTAGTAGCTGGTGGTGTCCAGGGCTCAGAATTTCAACCAGAGTCCCCCAGCCCTTCTAGAACTTGTCCACCAGAGCAGGGTCTGCACCCCTCTGGGCCCTCTCCTAAGGTAGTTCTACCCGATATGGCCTTGTCCTTCTTGTTGGCTCAGAGGACTTTGTCTGGCCATGGGGAGCAGATGGTTGCTCATTGTTGCTGGGTCTCATGTCTCTGAGGGTGCGGTAGCATGTGACATTACCACCCCAGTGCCCAAACCATCATACCTGGAGGTCTTAGCTCTTGCTTTTGAGTCCCATCTTGAGCTAGGTGTCCATCCTTGTACCAATTGTTGTACCAATTAGTTTGGTAATTTACAGGAAGAAAACACTTCTGTGGCCATGCTGTCTAGGACAAAATTATCTAATTCATTATACATTCTAGATGAAAATGTATAATAAACTTTAAATCTTATCTCATTCAAAATGACTATTCTTATGTTGCAAGAGAGGATGGTCCTGAGCTGCATTCTATAGGAAATTCCCGTGTGTGGTGGGCTGATGTCTCACCCGAGACTATGAGAAAGGAAGGGGAATAATCACAAACAGCTCTAAGAAATCACCTATACATGTGCATATGGTGAGCAGTTAGTGCGGTACAGAACGTTAGCAGTGTGGGCCCAATCATGGGTGATGGGAGAGTTGAGAGCAGAGAGGCCCTGGGTGGGAGGCGGGCTTGGGAAGGGCCTCTTGAAGGCAGAGGGCCTTGGAGAGGCTGGCAGAGATGCGGGTGGGGAGAACATTTAAGTATTTAAGGAGGAGGCACCCTCCAAGTGTAGGTGTGGGCTGGAACAGGACTGTGTCTGGTGGGAACAGAGAAGAAGAGGGACTGATGGGTGTGGATACCCAGGCCTGCTGGCAAAGTGACGCATGAGGGACCCTTGGTGGCCACGAGCAGAATCACCTTCCAATGTGTTTGTGTACAAAGAAAGGTTATCTTGAGGCCCCAGAGACCTTCTGGAGCCCAGCAGGCTGCCTGGGGGGTGCAGGGTATAGAGTCGTCAGGAAGCCTGTCCCCCCTCCCCCCCCTTCCCAGCTGTACCATCTCCAACCTCCGCCTCTATCTCCTTTGCCTGTTCTCTCTGGAGACCGGCCTTTCTGCAAACCTGCAAATCCCGTCTCATAGCCTTTACATTGTAACATGGCCCGGCCACCATACGAACCTCTGGCTCCAGGGCCCTGGACTACCCAATCGAGGTCTAGTCTCTGACTACCTGGTTGGCTCGACTTGGCCAAGCGTCTGCCCTGGTCCTATCCTCTGTGGCCAGGCAACAGGTCCCCAGAGGTGAAGTCCCATTCAGGGGCTCTGAGCAGAGGCTGCAGGTGGCGGTCTGGGAGGCGCCAGTGAAGAGGCAAGAAAGCAGGTCACTGCGGTTGGACGGGGCTGGTGAGGCTAAGGAGCCAACCTCCAGCCTCTCGGGGCTCCGAGTAATGTGTGCTGAGTTTTCATAAGTGCGGCGTTTTATCAAGTTGAGCTTTCCCACCTTCAGAGCTGGAATTGGGGGTAGGAGGGCCTGCCTCCGTGGTCTTAAATCGTTGCTCTTCTGCTTCGTGTGCGCAGCTTCCTCTACCTCTCTCACGTTTACCCTCACCACACCAACCTGGCCTGTGTGCGGCTGGGCAGCTTGGAAGCCCAACTTACCCTCCCTGGTTTGTCCCAGTAGACAGGCTGTAAAGGCTGCCTGACTCGCATCTCGCCAGTCCTCACCCCGACCCTCTCAGCCCTCCTGGTGCCTGTGCTTCCTGGGCCTGCGTTCACACCCTGTCCCCATCAAGTTGACTAAAGGGCAGCAGGCTTTGGGGCTTGGAGGTGGCCCTGTGACTCCAGAGTTCACACATCTTGTAGGGCAGGGAGCTCCTTAGTGCAGCTGCTTTAAGGTTTAACTGGAACTGTTCTGGGGAAGAAAGATGGGGCTACATGGGAGGGGAGTCATGGCTTTACCAGATGCCTCTTAGAGGGTCCACCACCCTGTGGAATCCAGCGAGTAACATCACAGTCGAGCTGCCATGGGATAATTAGGCCAGTCACCATGGAAGACGAGACACGATGGATGCTCCCCCAGTTCTGGGGCTGAGCTTTGTTCCCAGCCAGGTGGCAGAGTCTCGTTGCATTAGGAACTTGGTTTTTGCTATCATGTCTATTTCTGGGTAACTAAGAATTACGGAGTGTTAGGAAACCGGGGGCACCTCCAGGGTGGGCATGTCAGGACAGGGTGGCCTCTGGAGCTCAGAGCTGGGCGTCTAAATGATACTTCTCATCATTCTTCTACAGGAATAAGGAGGAGATTCCTGATAGGGACACCTTTGAATTCCATAGCTATTAATGTTGATAACATTAATAAACAGCTATCATTTTGTCAAAGCTTTAAGCACGTTACTTCATTGACGTCTCAAAAAGATTCTGTGAGGTACCCTTAAGTTGCTTATATTACACATGTGGAAACAGGGGCTTCAAGATGATGGGTGAGTTGTCTGAGGTCTCCTGTGTGTTGAGTGGTAGAGCTGGGCTTTGCACCCCGCATTCTGACGGTCCTGCTATGCTCCTCACGAGATGCAGCTATGCTTTTACCCAGCCCTCCCCCTTTACATGTTTTTGAGACCAAGAAAAGGACATGTGAGGATGATGAGCTTTGAAGGCCAAAGCAGACACTGTCACATCAGATGAGGTATCCCCACCTCCCAGAGGGCAGCAAAGCTTGAGGGCCTCCTGACCCTCCCCGTGGGGAGTGGCAGAGCATGTCCTGTCCCTATTCACACCCTGATTCCCCAACACGCACACCTTTCTCTTGTCTTCTCCCACCGTGGGAAAGGGCCCACGGGGCAGCTGTGGAATCCATGAGAATGAACATCTCTTAGGCTGTTTTCTTCTGTTCTTCAAGGGGGTCTGGTGGGGACTTTGCAGTCACTGCCCTGTGGGTCCCTGAGCATCTGCCCTCATGTAGGGCAGAGCCTGGCCAGGCCCACTGCTGTGACTGTGCACCTGGAAAGGTGGGTGTCTAGGCTCTGGATGGAGACCTAAGCATGATGGTGTGTGGTGCTCTCTATTTCTGCTTCTAAGAATTGGCCTTGGGGAGTGCCTAAGGGTTGATGAGAACTGTCTCCCTTTCAGAAGCTGGACTCTGGGACATTGACTTTAGGGAAGAGGCAGGAGTCCCAGCATCGGCGACCAAGATGACCAAGGTGGCTACTGTCAGATACAGGTTTCTGGAGGGTCAGGAATCCCAGCTGGAAACTGTTGGTGTTTGCTGACTCTTCCACCAGCCACTGGAAGAGAGCAAAGGAGTGCTGTGTTACAGCCAGAGGCAGGCTCCCTGTGTTCCTGCTGCTGGGGGGAGGCTGTCATGGAGGGCAGTCCTGTCTTCCCCAGAGGTGGGAGTGGTAGGGGGCAGCCCCAGGTACACAGGCCACTGAGGTTGGCTCAGCTGTGGGAGCAGGCGCTGGCCCCTTCAGAAGTATGCCTGCCTCCTCCAGGTGGGCGAGCACACGAGGAAGTTTCAGCCCCTGCCCCATGGACGAGGAGGGAAGGGCAGGGGCATACAGAGTGCCCACCGTGGAACACCGAGGGGAAGGAATCCTGGCATTTAAGTGTGCTGGAGCCAATCAGCCAACGGGCAGCCCCAGAGGGTCAGAGAAAGTCAGGGAAGGCAGCCTGGGGTGGGTGTAAAAAGACAGGTGAGGGGACAGCTCTGGCCAGGTGTTGATGGTTCACGAGTGACACTGTACCACTTGATGGCGCCGTCCCCCCACCCTGTCTCTGCCCATCATTGCCCCCTGGGGCAGCAGAACTGTCGGCCCCTCCCCACTCCAGAGGCCCCGAAAAAATGATGAGCACCTCTTTTGTTCTGCTCACCACGGTGCCGGGCAGCCTCCGATGGAGTGTAGTGGACACTACACTCCAGACTGAGGGCAGCATGACACCCGACAGTCCCCCAGATGCTGTCTGTGGCTGGGAGCTGGTAAGCTACAGCAGCCACCAAGCAACCTTCCTCTGTCAGGTCTCCCAGCAGCCTCTCGGGCACTACCCTGTATCCCACTTTACGGCCGAGGAAACTAGCTTGACGTTACCACCTTGGAGCTAGAGACCCAAGGTGCTGGGGCCCAGATGAGCACTTTCACGACCACCCAAAGCCAGCTTGTGTGCTCCAGGCCAGTCACCCTGTTCTCCCCATCACTGGGGCGGCTCCCACTTCTGGGTGCTAAGCCTGCCCTTCCCAACTGCACCCAGTGGCTGCTGAGATCTGCTGAGACCTAGATGCTGGGGTGGCACTGCTCCCCATGGAAAGAGACCCCAGGCCTACCCAGCCATCCACCTGCTTTAATAAATCTTGCTGGGAAAGAGAAATCGGTGCTACTGTATCTGTGCCTGGGAGAGTCTGGCTGGCACCTGTGGAAGCTGTGGTGGTCCATCAGAGGCTGCCCGGCACCACCATGAGCAGCAACGACAAGCAGAGTGAGAACCCTATTCTGGGGGAGAGAGTTTGTAAGATACTTGGTTAGCCCAGTGGTTCCCAATCGTGTCCATACATTGGAACCAGCTTTATGAAAATGCTGATTCGTGTGTCCTAGCCCTAGAGGTTGTGATTTAATTGGTCTGGGGTGTGGCCTGAGCTCTGGATTGTTTAAAACATCCCTGTTCAAGAACCACTGGGTTAGCTTGTGGAAGAAGTGCAGATGGAATACCCACTTCTCTCATCATTGTCCTTCTCAGCAAATGCTCTTCAGGGGGAGAGATGATTCTGGGTGTTGGAGACAAAGCCCCCACATGCCTCTGCCCCAAGTGCAAGGCCCTCTGGGAGGTGTGGGTGACTAAGGTTGGCCTGGCTCCTGACCGGCAGGTGGAGGGCAGGCATCTCTCCAGCTGAGGAGTGATGCTCAGTGTTCTCTGCACAGGCCTCATTCTATTCTCAGGACCACCTTCTAGGCACCACCCTGAATGTCATCTCCTAGCTGAGCAGGCCCTAGCTCCTGGAGCATCCTACTTAAGTGCAGCAGGGGAAGGACAGGGAAAAGACTGTCAGTTTTACCTGGGACTCTCAGAAGGGCCAGCTACCAAGTGAACAGCAATCCAGCTATGCTGTCCATTGGGTGCCTTTCTTCCTTTTTGACTCTGTTATAAAAGAAGATTGAAAAAGGGCCTTATTGTGCCTTAGAGGCTTTTTAATTATATATAATTCATTTAATTTAAACTACTTTAGGTTCCAGTTTTAATACAAGTTTATAGTGGTACAATGAAAGTACTTTCTAATCAAAGTGTGTTTGTGGATTTATCTCCTTGTATAGAAACAGATACCCATGGGAACACAGGCCAATTATTAATTCAGACAACAATCAAAAATCTCCATGTCCTGAGTGGGAGGCATGGTGGTGGAGGCTCATGGGGTGGCATTGGGAGTCCCTCCGGGGGTTATGAAGATTGAAGGAGGTGGGTGTGGAGAGGGCTCAGCAAACAGAAGTGGCCATTGTGATGCTCACTGCCATTTCTGGGACCACAGCTGCTTCCACTGCTAGTTCTCACTGCTGGTGCCACAGCTGTGGACAGGGAGATGGTGATGGAGACGGGGGCTTGTGTGGTGGCTCAGAGGAATGACTGAATAGTCCTGAGCAGGGAAAGGTCATGCTCTGCACAGCAGGGAACAGGGGACAGGTCTGTACTCAAATAACAGCCCCTGGAGGGGCCCCCTGATCACCGTATCTGAAGGAGAAAACCCTTTCCCCTCTCTCATTCAGTCTCCTTTCCCTGCTTTGTTTTTGACCAGGGCACTTCTTACTATGACATGTTCCATACATTTCATTTGCTTGTTTGTTGCTGTCTCTGCGTGAGATCATAAGCTTCATGGGGACAAGGGCTGTGGCCGTCTTGGCATTGCTGTATCCCCAGGACAGTCAGTATTTAGTGAATGAACAAATACATGGATAGATGAAGGTAAGAATAAATGAACGGTCAAGAGACTTACAGGAGCTCTGTTGGGAGCCCTGGGTGAGGGGCTGAGCATCTCAGGGAGAACCAGGGTGGTGGGGAATAGCAGGATAAGGCCTGACAAAAATGTTTCCGCAAAGGCGAGCCCACAGAAGCAGGAAGTGATGAATGAGGAAGTGAAGGCCATGCCGAGGGGAGGCAGAAGGGCCACTGGCCAAGCAGGAGGACCAGAAGGGAGGGGACTGTTTCTGGACAAGCTGAGAGATTCTGGTTGTGACGCTTGGACTAAGGGGTTTTTGCTATTTCTTTTGGGAGAAGTGAGTGTGCCTGTCCTTAGTGTGCTCACCTTTACACCCACTCCAGAATTTTATATAATTCATTTAATTTAAACTACTTCAGGTTCCTTTTTTTTTTTTTTTTGTGGTATGCAGGCCTTTTTCTGTTCCCTACTTGTGCCCATAAAGGGGTGTGTCTGGGCTGGAGACTCAGGCTCAAATGCAGGGGGTGTGGACGGGCAGCCAATTACCAATCTCAGTTTAGTCTGCCAGGCAAACCGTAGCTACTCTCTAAACTCAGCTTCTGAAACTGTAAGACTGTGAGTGATGCAGATAGTGGTGGAAGAGCCTTTTAGAAAATAGACAACAAACAACTTACTGGTTACTCAGCTAATGTGACGGAAGTTGCCCAATGAAAAATGAATGAATGGAAAAAAGAATACAGCTGGATTGTTGCCACACATTTATTGTTCAATAAATATTGTGTGGTTTGGGGGGAAAAAGGAGCCCCACCATGGCTCTATAACTTTTTGCATCTTTAAGTCAGATGATCTATATCTGTGACCCACCCCCACTCCATGTGTAAAAACAAGAATGAAAAACAGACTCAGACATGAGAACAGTGCTGGAGGGCAGCCTCTTTTCCTCTTTTGTCTTTTAATTTTCTAGACACAGGTTATTCTAAACCTCATTGTAGCTTACAGCTGGCAAAAGAAATAAAGTGGCAGGTTTGAATATCACATTAAACAGGTTGACGCTAAGTTACGTTATCTATTGGATGGTACCTGGAGGGGATAATGAATAATTAAAATGTAAACTACTGTCCCTTTCCCTCCCAGAGGCCACGTGTCCTCCCCCGAACACCGACAAGATGGTCTTATTTATCTTGTCGTCCGTGGCCGGCTGGAGCACAGGACAGGACGACTGGTGGACATGAAGCTTCGCAGAATGAGAAAGGCATCTTAGGGTGTCCTGATCCTGCGGAAACTTAGCTAAAAATGGAAAATATAGAAAGTCATACTTCAGTGACAGTCAGTGTGTTCCACAAGCCTGGAGGAGACCCTCACTCACCCCGTATTCTCCTCAGGAGATCATGAAATAAACTGATTTCATTCTTGCAGTCAATCTGTTTAGGGCCTGTGATAGGCCAGGACCTGTACTGGGGTGAGAGAGGAGTGAGGTGTGGGCCAGCGGGGAGACAGATGCTGGCCTAGTAATGACAGTCCTGCATGACCGTGGCCCATTGTAATCAGCTCTGTGTGGTGAGCTGGGCTTTGTCAGGCCTGCCTGGTGTCCCCGGAGAGGACGACTGGTAATGGGGTGGCCCCTGGGGTGCATGCTGCTAACTCTTAGGATAGTCCTGCCTGCAGTGATTACTTGTTCTCAAGCAGAAATGTGCATTACTTTCCCCAAATCATAAACTTAATTCGTTTTTAATTTGTTGGGTTGTCAGAGAGATGAAGCTGGAAAGTGCCCCTCTCTCCTTCTTGGTCTCTTCATCTGGCTGTGTGCAGGTGATGATGTTTAACAAGGTGGAGAGATCAATTAATCATTGATATTTATTCCATCAAATGTAATTTAATGTTTACTTGTACTGTCATATCAGTAGATTTGCTACAAAAGACGACCTTAAATCCAAAGCCAACTTTTCTTTTTCTTTTTTTCTTTCTTTTTTTTTTTGCCGTACACGGGCCTCTCACTGCTGTGGTCTCTCCCGTTGCGGAGCACAGGCTCCGGACACGTAGGCCCAGCGGCCATGGCTCACGGGCCCAGCCGCTACGCTGCATGTGGGATCCTCCCGGACCGGGGCACGAACCCGTGTCCCCTGCATCGGCAGGCGGACTCCCAACCACTGCACCACCAGGGAAGCCCAACTTTTCTTTTTAATTGTAAATTAATAACCTTTAATATATAGCTTTAAATATTTCCAAGAATTTAAGATCCCTATAATCCTGATATAATATTCTATTTGTTCTTTACTTTTAAAAACAAGAAAATTAACTTCCAAGTCATCTTAATTTCTGAAGGCCTGGCAAATATCCTCCTCCTTTCTTTTTACTCTGGTGTCTTGTAGTCATCATTAGTATCTTTTCTCTTTAGAGTATCACAGCTTTTCTCCAATGTGGCCCCGCTGTGTTCCCCATCAGAAAGCACTGAGCAGAACTGCCTGTGGATTCCGCCCGTGTTTCTGAGTCATTACTTAATTTATCCTGGCTAGGCTGTCTGGTCTGCCCATTCACAGATGGGGAACCTGGAGTGGGAGGTGTCTAGGCTGTGGCTGGTGGAGCACTTACTAATAAAATCAGGCTATTCAGGCCTCCTAGAGGCTATGAGGACCCCGTTTCAGTTTCCCTTGTGAACATAATGAAATTGATGTTCCCCACAAATGTGCCACAGGGAGGCTATTGGTGATTTCATATTAATGACTTAAAAAAAAAAGATGACTGTACCTTAATCATAAAGAGACTTCTGTGATATTTTTTCAAAATTATCCATACATGATCTTTTCCATTTGTCTTGATAAACCTCCATTAAATGCTTGGGTCCTGTGTAAACACCAGTTTGCTTACACTGATCCATTTATCGTTGGACAGGAAATAGAACGGACACAGAACTTGCTCACTGTATGGTCCATGTTTCAGCCCCGAAGTCTTGGAGAAGGTCCCTTTCATTGCCTGTGTGGTCATGCTCCCCACCACTTCTGTTCTCATTTCCCTGATAGAGGCCAGGGAGGTCTCACTGGATCGGGCAGCTTGTGGGCTGAGAGGGGAACATCCATGCCTGCCCAGCATCCTCTGCTCCCTAAGCATCCTGAGATGTAGGGCGGCTGGCTGTGCCTCTCCCGCCTGTAAGGCTGTCTACCTGAGAGGACACACACTGCTCTACCCAGAGGACTCCTGGCACGTGGTGCTATTCTCAGGGAGGTGGGGAATGAGCTCTGACCCCTTGACTAGGTGAGGTGGCATTCCTCAGAAGTGGACACCCCCTCATCAGTATTTTCCTTAAGCACTTGCCGTGGGCTCCACATGACCAGAGGAGAAAGCTGATGTTCAGACTCCCCCGCTGCACCCCCCAGGAAATCCTGTTGTTAGCTGGATTATTCACCTTGGCTCTCAAGCTAGCTCTTGAGTTTAGGGTTAATTCCCTAACTCTCTCTTCATCTGGCTTTGAAGGCCCTGACGTGATGTGCTAGCACATCTGACAATGCAGTGGTTTTCCTTCTGCCTTTCCCTGAGCCATGTAAACGAGATGAAGTGTACCAAACACTTCCTGTGTGCTCAGTAAATGGGAGACAGTGATGGAATACATAAGGCATCACTTTAGTTAGCCGTGTTCTATTCATCCAAGTGAAGGCTTTAATTGCAGAATGGTGTCCTGCTAGCAAAAATCAAAGTCATTAAGAGTCAAGTTTTTAAAATTCAAATGAATAAATGAAAAATTGTAAGAAAGGTTGTTAAAGAAGCATTAGTTTTAAGAACATCTCAGATATGAAAACCTTAGAATTTAGTTGTCAGAATTTCAGTAGTGATGAGTGCTGTTAGCAAAGCTTCCATACCAACTGTACCAAGTGGTTTATAAATTGAGCACTTGGGCTTCCTCTCATAGCTTCTTTAGGCAGTGGGAGCCTGAGGAACTCTGCAGCAGGGCCTTCCTCAGCTCCCCTCATGCTGGACTGAGGTGCTGCCGGTCATGGGCTCACCACCAGGACACTGGGAGGGGCAGAGGTCCTGCAGCTGCCCACCTCAGCAGGCCGTGCCCCATCTGCACAGACTCACCTCTGCTTTGTCTACAAAGACATGGCCACATCAAGCTCCATTCAACTTGCTGTTTCCATGGCCTTCTCTTCTGAGTAGTGGATGCTTTTGATCCCGTTTGCTAATTCACAGAACCAACATTCTCCCAGAAGCCACTGAATCCCATAACATTTCAAGTGACACACTGAGACTCTCTAACCAAGGATGACTGGACACATGGCCAAGGGGGATGAATTTGATCTGTGGCCAAGCTCCACCACCCTTTTCCTGAGCCTCACATACAGCCTAATATCCTGAGCACCACCTAAGATGGATGAAAAGGATCCAGGCATGGAATCTGAGGATCTTCATTTGTCCTCTTTCAGCAGCTCACAAACTATTTTTTGGTAACTGAGAATCTGTAATAGATTTTTGGATTATGAAAAATATTAGTCAGCAATCATATTATATTGATTCAAAAGATTATGCAGTTCAACTGCACAATAAAGTACAGCTTTATGGAATGGTAATTTTTTACTTAAGTTCTTCTACACTGTAGTAGAAGATAATGGATTCAGGAAGGGCACAATGAGGAATAAAGCTGTTGTATTGGTTAAATGACATTTTAAATGATTTGGCTGTCAAATTCGTGGAAAGGTTATGAACAGTAAATGAAAAATCTAAAATTAATTCCCTACTTCAAGAAAATGTGATTTATACCATAATAAAATTAGATTTTTAGTTAAAGAAATTTAGTCATTAAGTAATGCCCATGTGCTAACTCTCATTTCTAACCATCTGGTTTGAAGCTTCTGCAGCAAATAATTTCTTCCTTAGGCAAAGCATCTGGGGCCCTGGTGTCACTTCTATAAGTGAATTCTGTTCTGTACAGTTCTGCTACAGCTTTTTGGGGCATACTTTTTCAAGTACTGAAAAGATATTCTATTTAGCCACAATAATTGACAGAGACATTGAACTCATTTCCCTCCCCAAGTGATCTTACTATTTCTCTCCCTTAGTTATCTTCATTAATGGCAATAAAGATGATGATGGCCACCACTTAAGGACTACTGTATGCCAACCACCATGCTAAGTGTAGCACAGGCTTATTATTTCACTTAATCATCCCAACAACTCTACAAAGAAGGTACCATTCCTGCCCTTATTTCACAGATGAACAAACTGAGGCTTAGAAAGGTGAGATAATTAACCAAAGGTGGCAGGGCCATGGCTGTCAGGAATAAGCCAGGATCCAGCCCAGATCCATCCAACTTCAGAGTTCCATTTTTTAATATCTGTCATGTGTCTCCTGAACATTCACTGAGTATTTGCTTTGAGACTGCAGAGCATAGTGGTAGGATTTCCAAGACTTGAGTCTAGCCTTGACTTGGCCGCTTGCTACCCTGTGATGAGTCAGCAAGCTGCAGCCTTTCCCTCTGCAGAACCTTTCTCATCTGTAAATTAGGGAGTATGATTATTCCCTTTCTTCAACAAATTTCTGTTGTGTACTACGGGTACTTTGTCCTATTATATTTTTAAATTTTTAATTGAGACGCATCAAATATTTTGGAAAGTGTACACCTCTTAAGTGTAGAGCTCCATTTACTTTTACAAAGTGAACACAACCAAGTAACTACCACCAAGATCATAATTTAGAACATTTCCATTACTCCAGAATCCACCTTTGTATCCCCCTGTTGTTATACTCCCAAAGGTGACCACTAATCTGTCACCAAAGATTGCTTATGCTTGTTTCTGAAATTTACAAAAATCCTATACATTGTACTCTTTTGCATCTGCCTTGTTTTGGTCAACATTATGTCTGTGAGAGTCATCCAAGTTAATGCATATTGCAGAGTTGGTCCTTTTGCATTGCTGTGACACTTCCATTGTGTGGATATGCCACACTTTATCCATTCTACTGTTGGTGGACTTTTGAGTTGTTCCCTGTTCTTGGCTATTACGCATCATGCTGTGATCGGCATTCTTGTACATGTGTTTTGGTACTCATGTGAATATACTTAAGTTGGACATTTACCTGGGAGAGGTATTGCAGGGTCAAGTAAGACAGAAATATTGCACTACTTATTTTAATAGAATTGGTTAAACAGGTAATAAAGGGTTAAAAAGCCAAAAAGCCAAAAAAAAAAAAAAAAAAAAGACTGCTGTGATAACTAAGAGCAATAACTGCAGGAAGCAGCTCTTGTCTCTAGGGGAGGAGCCCCAGAAAGCTGAGTCTCAGGCCAATGAGGAGAGTCCTGCTGGTGCTGGTTCCTCTAAAAGTGTGAAAATTATAGTTGCTCCATATCCTCATAAGCATTTGCTATTACTAGTTTTGCTTTGTTCTCTTGTTATCTTTTCTGTGGTGTATAGCCATATCCCACTGTGGTTTTCACATGTGAAGTTCTTATTCAAGCCTTTTGCTCATTTTTAATTAGGTTATTTGTATTTGTCTTATTTGTCTGCAAAAGTATCTTCTATTCTGAATGAGTGCTGTGTCGGATATATAGATAAATATTGCAAATATATTCCCTTAATGGGGCTCAGCTCTTCACTGTCTCAATTGTATCTTTTAATGAACAGAGGTCTTCATTTTTTTAAAAAGTCCAATATATCATTCTTTTCCTTTATGGTGCTGCCTTTCACATCCCATTTAAGAAATTTTTGCTTACTTAAAGGTCATGAAGATATTCTCTTATGGTATCTTCTAGAAACATTATTGTTTTACGTTTCACATTTAGATCTGCAGTCCATCTGGAAATGAATTTTCTGTATGTTACAAGGTAGGAGGTCGTTGTTTTCTGTATGGATATCCAATGGATCAAGCTCTATCTGTTACAAAGCCATTCTTTTCCATTGTACTGCACTGACACCTTTGTCATAACCCCAGAAACTGGATATGTGTGATATCTTGCTTGACTTCACATTCTGTATACCTTTTCTCTTTTTTCTTGATCAGCCTTCTTAGGGATCAACTTTATTAATTTTTTTCAAGGAACTAAATTTTGGCCTTATTTTTTCATGGTATAATTATTTTCCTCTGTTTCATTGATTTCTGCTCCTATTATATTTCTTTCCTCCTATTTTTTGTGGGCTTACATTGGCCTTTTCTAGCTTTTAGAGATAGATGCTTAGGTCATCAATTTCTAGCCCCCCTCCTTTTTTTCTAACATAGGCACTTGAGGCTATAATTTTTCTCTAAGCACTGCTTTAGCCACATCCCATAATTTTTTAAATGCTATAATTCAATTGTCATTCAGATTTCCTTTGTGTCTTCTTATTTCCTTTGTGATGTTTCTCTTGGAAATTATGCAATATACTTCCAAATCCATCAGTCAAGTATTTGGAGATTTTTCTCCATATCTTCTGTTACTGATTTCTAATTTAATTTCACTGTAGTCAGAAAACTATTTATGTTGTCTATATGGTTTTGATAATTTGAAATTTGTTGAAACTTCCCAGTGGCTCAGAATATGATCAATTTTTATAAGTGTTGAATGGACACTTGAAATGAATATGTAGTATGCATTTGTTGGTAGAGCATTTGATGTACATCAACTAGGTGAAGTTTGTTAATCATGAGGGTCAAATATTCTACATCCTTACTGATTTTTCCTCTACTTATTTTATCATTTAGTAACAGGTTTCTTAAATTCTCCAATGATTATTGTGAATTTGTCACTCTGGATTTCTTCTTTTAGTTTTGATTTTATATGTGTTTAGGCTATGTAGTTAGGTATGTACAAGTTTAGAATTGCTATTTATTCCTGTTAAATTGTCCTTTTCTCACTATAAATCTAACATACTATTCTCTCTTCTTTATTCTTTTTCCCCCTACTCTTTCTTGTCTTTTTTTTTTTTTTTTTTTTTGCGGTATGCGGGCCTCTCACTGTTGTGGCCTCCCCCGTTGCGGAGCACAGGCTCCGGACGCGCAGGCTCTGGACGCGCAGGCTCAGCGGCCATGGCTCACGGGCCCAGCCGCTCCGCGGCATATGGGATCCTCCCAGACCGGGGCACGAACCCGTATCCCCTGCATCGGCAGGTGGACTCTCAACCACTTGCGCCACCAGGGAGGCCCTTGTCTTTTTTTTTTTTGATTAGTTTTTTGTGATCCCAGTCCTTTGATCTTATAGCACTACTTTTACCACATTTTGGATAGTAATAGGATTGTAATACTTAAATTCCATTTGACCTCCTGACCTTTTGTGATCATATGGTCATGCATTTTTGTTCTACAAATAGTATTACCTTAGAGGGCATTATTGTTGTTGTGTTAAGCAGCCAAAATTAGATTTATTCATTTTTAACACTTTCTGGTGCTCTTTATTCCTTCTTGCATAACTAGGCATTCATCTGAAAAACTTTCCTTTTGTTGAGAGTGTTACCTTGTATTGCTCTTAGCATTAATCTGCTAGCAATGTATTCACTCAGTTTTTGCCTGTCTAGATATAGCTATATTTTACCTTATGAATATCCATATTTTCACTGGATATAGAATTCTAAGTTTTTTCAGAATTTTAAAGATGTTATTCCAGGGCCTCCCTGGTGGCGCAAGTGGTTAAGAGTCCGCCTGCCGATGCAGGGGATACGGGTTCGTGCCCCTGTCTGGGAGGATCCCATATGCCGCGGAGCGGCTGGGCCCGTGAGCCATGGCCGCTGGGCCTGCGCATCCGGAGCCTGTGCTCCGCAACGGGAGAGGCCACAACAGTGAGAGGCCCACATACCGCAAAAAGAAAAAAAAAAAAAAAGATGTCATTCCATTGTCTTCTGGTTCCATTATTTTCTCCTGAAAAGTTGGCTATCAAATCTTATTGTTACTCCTTTGTAAGTAATATGTCCTTTCCACCTCCACCACCCATCTTCTGGCTGTTTTAAAGATTTTTCTTTTTCTCTTTGAATATTCAACTATATTTCCATGAGTACCTAGTGATGATTTTCATTGTATTTATCTTGCTTAGCATTTGTAGAGATTTCTAAATCTCTGGCTTGATGATTTCCATCAATTTTGAAAATTTTCAAGCAGTATCTCTTCAAATATTGATTCTACCTAATTTCCTCTCTCTGAAACTTCAATTACATGCTTGTTCGAACTTTTCACCATACCCTATAATGTCTCTCATACTCTACTGTGTTTTTTATTTTTATTTTTTCTTTTAAGATCTTTAGTCTGATTATTTTCTACTGACCTAAACTCCATCTTATTAATCCTCTCTTTAGTTGCCTTTAATCTTCTATTATATTCATCTATTGAATCTTTCAGTTATTTAATTTTCAGTTCCAGAATTTCCATTTGATTCTTATTTTAATTCAAATTTTATGGTGAAATTCATCATCTTTTCTTCTATTTTCCTGAACATATTAGTCATAATTATTCTACAGCTTGTGTCTAATAATTCTAAAATCTGGATAACCTGTGGATCAGTTTATGCTGTCTGTTTTATTGGATTTTAGTCATTTGATCCTGTTTCCCACCCTGCCTAGTAATTTTGGATTGGATGCTAGACATTATATATTGTAAAAAAAAAAAAAAAAAAAAAAAAAAAAAGAATAAACAGAAACCTCAATTAAATAGAGCTGGGAGACCAGAACGGGGAGCTCTGACACCCTGTGACAATTGCAGAACCCAAAAGAAAGAAGAGACTCCTTTTATTTCCTGGCAACAACTCAGCTAATGAAAAGCCATGAACTCTGTGTTTACTACAGCCCTGCCATTTTTCTTTTCCCCTCTATAAAAGAGTTTCCCTTCCTTTGCCATGTGGGGACTTGCAGATGGCTCATCATGGTTGTAGACTCTGAATTTCACTTATCTGCTGATCCTGAATAACTCCCCCCCATTTTTTTTCTAGAGAAATAACTAACAATTTATTTTTTTAGGTAAAAAATATGAAAAATTGTAAACTCTGTAGACTATTTTATTGTCTTTCAGTGAAGATTTACTTTTATTTGTTAGATATAGAATACTGGCAGATCATCTTGATCTACCCAGGAATAGAAATTCTTTGAGAATATATGATCTTAACTGAAAGTCAGCTGCATTTACCAGGACCACTCTTCCTTTGAAAGCTTAATTTTTGTCTTCCTAGCACCATGATGCTGTCAAAATCTGTGCTTAGTTTCTTAGCTGTTTGAGGCTAATTTTTTGCTTCTCAACCTCTTTCTCTTTATATGTACAGCTCAAGCATAATAATTTAACTCAAGAGGAAGCTGTGTGCAGAATATTGGGCTCACTTCTTTCTGATTCCCTTTTCTAGGATTGTAGACCCTCAAGTTCTGGTTGCTTTTGTAGCCCCAACTTAGGTATCTCCCATCAGTAAGGCTACTTTAAGCTCCAGAACATTACTTTTGTTTGGCTTCTATGTAAAATCATAAATGCCCCAAAGGGAAAATCTGGCAGTAAATATGGGGCTCACCTCAGAAGCCTCCTCTTCTCTCCAAATATTGGCTAAGTTCTGTCTGCCTTTGTTGCTCTCAGATGCCTACAAAAACTTTGGGGGGTTATTTATCCAACTTTATAGTTATTCTTAACAGAAGGATTGGTATAATACAAGCTATTCTTTCACAGCCTGAAGCAGAAGTCTATCTCATCTAATTTTTACACTATCTTTATGAATTAAATACATAGAATGTTGTTATGTGCATAAGCTTTGGGATTAGACTTTAGAATTTAAATCCCAGCTGGCCACTGACCAAAATTTGAGAACTTAGACAAATTTTAACCTCTCTGACCCTCTACTTCCTCCCATTTTAATAAATATCTGAGAAATGAAGTTGCAGGAACTTCATTTTCAACTAAAATCAGATAATCAGACTTTTATTTAAACTATTTCAGTGCATAATACGAGGAAAACTTCCAAATCCATTATATGAAACTAGTATAATTTTAATTCCTAAAACTGAGAAAAATGACACCTAAAAATTATGGACCAATCTCATTTATGAATATTAATGCAAAAATGTATTTAAAATCATAGCAAATAGAATCCAGCAGCATATTTTTAAAAATGCACCATGATTAACAAAAGCTTATTCCAGAAATACAGGGATAATTGAATACTATGAAATCTACTGGATAAGCCATCAAGTTAATAGAGCTGAGGAGAAAAACATCATAGGATCAACTCCATAAATGCAGAAAAAGTATTTCATAAAATTCAACACACATTTATTTTATTTTCATTCACCAAATATGTATTGAACATCTGCCCTATTATAAATAACACTGAGGATGCCAGTGTGAAAAAGATACTGGCACCATCCCAGCTCACATTCCAGTGGAAGGAAACAGACAATAAATAAACAAGTCAGAGGACAAGCTAGAACATACATTTATTTTAAAATCTCTATAAAATATGCATAGATTTCACTAATATAATAAACATCCTTTGGGCCAAGAGCCAGCATTTTACTTATTGGGAAACACTACAGGTTTTCTTCTTAAAATCAGAAAGAAGTGTAGGATACCCACTATGTTTACAACACTTAACATTAAGTGGAGGAATTAGCTAAAAGAATAAGACTAGACCAAGGGACCTTCAAGATGGCAGAGGAGTAAGATGTGGAGATCACCTTCCTTCCCACAATAACAACAGAAATACATCTACATGTGGAACAACTCCTACAGAACACCTACTGAATGCTGGCAGAGGACCTCAGACTTCCCAAAAGGCAAGAAACCCCCCATGTACCTGGGTAGGGCAAAAGAGAAAAGCAAAAACAGAGACTAAAGAATAGGGACAGGACCTGCACCTCTGGGAGAGAGTTGTGAAGGAGGAAAAGTTTCCACACACTAGGAAGCCCCTTCACTGGTGGAGGTGGGGGGTGGGCGGTGGGGGGGAAGCTTCAGAGCCAGGGAGGAGAGCACAGGAACGGGGTGCAGAGGGCAAAGCGGAGAGATTCCCGCACAGAGGATCGGTGCTGACCAGCACTCACCAGCCTGAGAGGCTTGTCTGCTCACCTGCTGGGGCAGGTGGGGGCTGGGAGCTGAGGCTCCAGCTTCGGAGGTCAGATCCCAGGCAGAGGACTGGGGTTGGCTGTGTGAATACAGCGTGAAGGGGGCTAGTGCACCACAGCTAGCTGGGAGAGAGTCGGGGAAAAAGTCTGGAGCTGCCTAAGAGCCAAGAGACTTTTTACTTGCCTCTTCGTCTTCTGGTGCGCAAGGAGAGGGGATTAAGAGTGCCACCTAAATGAGCTCCAGAGACGGGCGCGAGCCGCGGCTATCAGCGCAGACCCCAGAGACGGGCATGGGATGCTAAGGCTGCTGCTGCCACCGCCAAGAAGCCTGTGAGCAAACACAGGTCACTATCCACACCTTCCCTCCTGGGAGCCTGTGCAGCCCACCACTTCCAAGATCCCGTGATCCAGGGACAACTTCCCCAGGAGAACACACGGCGTGCCTCAGGCCGGTGCAACGTCATGCTGGCCTCTGCCGCTGCAGGCTTGCCCCACATCCGTACCCCTCCCTCCCCCTCGGCTTGAGTGAGCCAGAGCCCCCGAATCAGCTGCTCCTTTAACCCCGTCCTGTCTGAGCGAAGAACAGACGCCCTCAGGCGACCTACACGCAGAGGCAGGTCTAAATCCCAAGCTGAACCCCGACAGCTGTGAGAGCAAAGAAAAAGGAAAATCTCTCCCAGCAGCCGCAGGAGCAGAGGATTAAATCTCCACAGTCACCTTGATGTACCCTGCATCTGTGGAATACCTGAATAGACAACGAATCATCCCAAAATTGAAGCGGTGGACTTTGGGAGCAACTGGAGACTTTGGGTTCGCTTTCTGCACCTAATTTGTTTGTGGTTTTATGTTTGTTTTAGTTTAGTATTTAGAGCTTATTATCATTGGTAGATTTGTTTATTGATTTTGGTTGATCTCTTCCTTTTTTTAAAAAAATGTTTTCCTTTTTCTCTTTTTGTGAGTGTGTATGTGTATGCTTCTTTGTGTGATTTTGTCTGTATAGCTTTGCTTTTACCATTTGTCCTAGCATTCTGTCCGTCCATTTTCTTTTTCTTTGTATATATTTTAGCGCTTGTTATCACTGGTGGATTTGGTTTTTGGTTTGGCTGTTCTTTCTTTCTTTTTTTTATTACTTTTTTATTTTTAATAATATTTATTTTTATTTTTTGTTTTAATAATTTTTTATTTTATTTTTTCTTTCTTTCTTTCCTTTCTTTCTCTCTTTCCTTCTGAGCTGAATGGCTGACAGGGTCTTGGTTCTCCAGTCAGTTGTGAGGTCTGAGCCTCTGAGGTGGGAGAGCCAAGTTCAGGACATTGGTCTACCAGAGACCACCCCACATAATATCAAATGGCAAAAGCTCTCCCAGAGATCTCCATCTCAATGCTAACACCCAGCTCCACTCAGCAACCGGCAAGCTACAGCGCTGGGCACCCTGTGCCAAACAACTAGCAAGACAGGAACACAACCCCACCCATTAGCAGAGAGGTTGCCTAAAATCATAGTAAGTTCACAAACACCCCCAAAATGCACCACCAGAAAGACAAGATCCAGCCCCAGCCACCAGAACACAGGTACCAGTCCCCTCCATCAGGAAGCCTACACAACCCACTGAACCAACCTTACCAACTGGGGGCAGACACCAAAAACAACAGGAACTATAAACCTGCAGCCTGCAAAAAGGAGACCCCAAACACAGTAAGTTAAGCAAAATGAGAAGACAGAGAAACACACAGCAGATGAAGGAGCAAACTGGACAGGAGTAAACTGGACAGCTACATGTTAAAGAATGAAATTAGAACACTCCCTAACACCATACACAAAAATAAACTCAAAATGGATTAAAGACCTGAATGTAAGGCCAGACACTATAAAACTCTTAGACGAAAACATAGGCAGAACACTCTATGACATATATCACAGCAAGATTCTTTTTGACCCACCTCCTAGAGAAATGGAAATAAAAACAAAAATAAACAAATGCGACCTAATGAAACTTAAAATCTTTTGCACATCAAAGGAAACTATAAACAAGTCGAAAAGACAACCCTCAGAATGGGAGAAAATATTTACAAATGAAGCAACTGACAAAGGATTAATCTCCAAAATATAAAAGCAGCTCATGCAGCTCAATATAAAAAAAATAAACAATCCAAAAATGGCAGAAGGCCTAAACAGACATTTCTCCTAAGAAGATACACAGATTGCCAACAAACACATGCAAGGATACTCAACATCACTAATCATTAGAGAAATGCAAATCAAAACTACAATGAGCTATCATCTCACACCAGTCAGAATGGCCATCATCAAAAAATCTACAAACGATAAATGCTGGAGAAGGTGTGGAGAAAAAGGAATCCTCTTTCACTGTTGGTGGGAATGTAAATTGATACAGCTACTATGGAGAACAGTATGGAGGTTCTTTAAAAAACTAATAATCGAGCTACCATATGACCCAGCAATCCCACTACTGGGCATATACCCTGAGAAAACCATAATTCAAAAAGAGTCATGTACCACAATGTTCATTGCAGCTCTATTTACAGTAGCCAGGACATGGAAGCAACCTAAGTGTCCATCAACAGATGAATGGATAAAGAAGATGTGGCACATATATACAATGGAATATTACTCAGCCATAGAAAGAAACGAAATTGAGTTATTTGCAGTGAGGTGGATAGACCTAGAGACTGTCATACAATGTGAAGTAAGAAAAACAAATACCATATGTGCTAACACACACACACACACACACACACATATATATATATATATATGTATATATATATATATATATATAATCTGAAAAAAAAGAAAATGGTTCTGAAGAACCTAAGGCCAGGACAGGAATAAAGACACAGAGGTAGAGAATGAACTTGAGGACACAGGGAGGGGGTAGGGTAAGCTGGGAGGAGGTGAGAGAGTAGCATTGACATATATACACTTCCAAATGTAAAATAGATAGCTAGTTGGAAGCAGCTGCATAGCACAGGGAGGTAAGCTCGGTGCTTTGTGTCCCCCTAGAGGTGTGGGATAGGGAGGGTGGGAGGGAGACGCAAGAGGGAGGGGATATGGGGAGATATGTATATGTATAACTGATTCACTTTGTTATAAAGCAGAAACTAACACACCATTGTAAAGCAATTATCCTTCAATAAAGATGTTAAAAAAAAAAGAAGACTAGAGAAAGCAACTGTAGACCTAGAAACTGGAAGAAGGAGAATCACTGCTATTTGCAGATTGTATAAATATACAAATGGAGAGCCCAAAAGAATCATTGGGAAACGTATTACAAACAATAAGAAATTTAGTCAAGTGGTCGGTTATATCAATATATAAGAATCAATTGCCATCACATATACAAATGAGAACCAGTTATAAGATATAATGCAAGATAAATTCCATTTATGATAACAAAATATATGTAATAAATAAATTTTCAACATATATACAGGAAAATTATACTCTTCAATAAAAGTAGACTTGAACAAATTATTAAAAATACCATGTAGATAAGGGGATACAATGTTATATTGATGTCAACTTACCCTAAGTTAATTTATAAATTTTATGCAATTGCAATAAAATTTCTGTAAAGTTTTTTTCTAGAGCTGTACCAATCCCTATTCCACAAATACTAGTTATTTCTGATGATGGAGGTGCCAGCCCCTAGAGCAGAGATCTGAGGAGCAGTGTGGAAGGAGCTGGGTTTACTCAGTGCAGGATGTGCTTCATGGCTTTTGTATCTCTCATTATAGTTACTACTGTCCAAGCTCCCTCTTTTGAACCCTGAGCTGCTGAGGAACCAGCACATTGGAAGCTTGTTTGGTTAATTGTGCTGTGTGATGTGCCGCTGCCCTATAACATGTATCTTCAATTGGTCTCCACTTGGGCTTTTTTTTTTTTTTGGAGTATAATTGCTTTACAGTGGTGTGTTAGTTTCTGCTTTATAACAAAGTGAACTCTGTGACAAAGTGAGAGAGTGGCATGGACATATATACACTACCAAACGTAAAATAGATAGCTAGTGGGAAGCAGCCGCATAGCACAGGGAGATCAGCTCCACTTGGGCTTTTGACTCATTACAGAGTTGGCAGTCAGAAAGTGTAATTTGGGCAGGACAATCTTTTCAGTGCCTCCTCAGTTTCCTTTCTAATATTGCCTCCCCTTCCTGGCTTCATAAGAATGCTAGACAAGAATGTTAAGGTATTAAAAACAATATCATTTGTTTAAAAAGTGATGGTTCTGAGTGGTCTTTTTGGTTGTGATTTTGAGTTGTCCCAAGTTCGGTGTTTGATCTTCTTTTCTTCAATTGCTAGAATGGATTTTCAGCTTATTCTCAAGATTAGGCTTTTTATTCCTAAACTGGTCATTTATAATGGATTGTAGATACTTTTTATTAGTTATGAAACCGCAATATGTTTCAGCCTTTCCCCCCATTACTTCCCACTGGGTCTTTTCCTGCTTCCTGACCATGCCCTGTACTTTTTTGCCACTCTGTCTTTTCTCAAGCCATTCTCTCTTCCTGGTGCGCCCTCCTTCCCTTATTGCTGTCTGAAAGCCTTCCCATTCTTCAGTGCTATTTACAAAGTGCTTTAAAAAAAAAAACACTTTTTCTTATGTTTTCAGTTGAATGTGAATATATTGGTATTTATCAAGGCAAAATCACCCCTTTATTTCTCAGTAATTTGTGTTTGTTCTGTACCATTCTATTCAACTGTGCATATCTTCAATGCAGGGACTCTTGTTTTACCTATGTAATTTCTGAAACACTTTGCTTATTGCTTTGCACAGTGCATGAAGATGAGATTGAATTTAGAAAAGCCAAGGGCTTAATTCAGTCCAATGGCATGGACTGGCTATCCAAATTGTCCATAATATCCCACCCTTTGCAAACTATTGATGAGCATAATCAGTCACCAGATCATGCCAGTAACCTGCACAGGAGCAATGGTAGTCTTCACCATGGCACCACAAATCAGAACCTACTGCTGCTCATGTAATTCTGGCCCCTGTCTTCTTATGTTTTCCCCAGGCCCTACAAACACCTGCAGTCTAGGTGGAGGGTGGGAATTCAACTTGGAACGAGGTCTTTCCTAACAATTGGTACCAGCCCAGTTTCCACATAAGGAAGACCATGAGAGTTGGCTCTGCTCATTAAAAACTGCATGGTTAACAGTATTTTTTGCTTAAGCCAACAAAGCAACAAGTAGTTTACATTTACAGATGTGTGTATGTATGAGAATTTAATAAATCCCACATTGCTGAATGTCTTGTCCTTATGAGATTGTTCACCTTTCTGTGAATAAATGTCTAACAACAGGTGAGATATTTTCAAGTATCTCTACATATGAATTATTCTTCAAAAACACCAAGTCTTTCTTTTCTTGCAGGAATCCAGACGCCTTGAAGTCACAAGAAGAGAAGGTAGGGAAGATGCATTCATACTCATTTCATTTTCATTGTTGACATTTGGATGTAGTTTGTTGAAGTTAAGATGAACTTCAGCCTGTTCTTTGACATTTCGTGTGGGCTTTTCTGGGTGCTGACTATTTGGCACTTGCCTCTAGGGACTGCAGGAACTAAAGTCCAGGTTTGCTTGTGAGAACTATGTCTTTTACCTTCTAGTATCAGAGATGGGGTCTGGCGAACTGGCTTATTCATGATAATGTTTACAGTCTCTCCAGAGAGGCCTCATCTTTTGAGTGAAGTTTGAAGTAATAATTTAGTTCCACCCAGTGAAAACCACCTCAACAATAAAAAATGGTTTATGGTTTGAGGTATTTCAATATCTGGGAAAATGTGCCACTGTGAAAAATATTTCTGATTAGATTTTTACAACTTTAGTTAAGCTGAAATAGATATAAGCAATTAATTTCCCTTCTGAAAACAATGCAATGGTGTTTTATTTTCCCTGCCAGAGTTCCTCTAGCACGTTTGTTTTCTGATCACTGAGGTAAATATATATATATGGGTAGTAACTTCTGAAATCTTTTAGTGGAAATTGAAGTTTACTTGCTTTCAGTAATACCTAGTCTCTCATGAGAGGGTGTCTTTTGTATGATATATGGAAATCACCACCAATAAGCCCTTTATTGCAGGGATGGGAGGATGAAGTCAGAAACCAAAGTGAATTCTTGGTCTAGAGTCTGGCCTTTGGCTTTAGCCCTAATCACGTCTCCTTCTTTGTGGTATTGTCTCCAAAAAGAGCGCCAATCTTTCAAAGTGAGCAAATACCATATTGACTTTCAAATCTAAAAACCTCCCCCCAGTTTAGTTCTTATTTTATGCAGCACAGTGAAAGACACAGGATGACCATGTTACCAACGTGTGTTCCTAGACCTAAACTTTCCATACTATCTGTACCGATGGGTTAATAGAACTGGTTGTTTGCTGCTGTCCATGGTGCTGGAATCCTGGATACAAAGGATCTGGATTATCTAGCTATAGGATGAATTTTCTGACTTTCATTCTCATTTGCCATCATCTGGTTTTGGACTCAGTGTCCTCTGAACTGCATCCATAGTGTAAACTGCATTGTTCGGATATCACAATCAAATGAAATTGGATGAAGGTGGGTGGGGCAGGGAAGGCATATTTCTTATTCAGACGTGTTCACAGTGGGTGCAATGACATGTAAACTGGAAAGAAATAGCCATTAGGAGATAGGTTGCATGAACTTTGGTTTAGAATACTATTCATTCACTACCCCTGAGTGTGACTGTTTAGAATTAATTTGCGTTATGGAATCACATATAAACTTAACTGTTTTGGAATATTACTGTCCTTGTGTTAGAAATGTCTTTAAATAGTAAGGCTAGGGTACGAGAGAACCACATGTATTTTTGCTCAAAGGCATAAAAGGCCTTACTGTACCCGAGACTCCCAATTCCTATAAGACTGAGTGTCTGAGGATGAGCAAAAGCATGGTCAGGCTGTGCTCTAATCATCCATAATCCCCTTCTCTCTAGAAGCAGCATGTTTCACAACTGGCATATGCCTTGGGTTTGTACTGGTAAATTTGTCTTGACATAACATAGACTTTTTTCTTCCTATTGTGAACTGATGTGTTTCTTGCTTTTTCTGTCAAAGCTGAGTGTTTGAAAATTCCTGAAATAGCCCAGTGCCTTAATGTCAGTGCTTCTAACCCGGCAGGAAGGAAGGAAGAGTGGGTTCCGAGTATTTTCAAGTCTGAGATTCACAGGCTTGGGTAGTAGGGTTGTTAATCTTTTTTTTTTTTTGTATAGATGACTTTTTTTGTAAACAGTAAAATATATGTAATGTCTCAACTACAAGCCTTTCATGTTGAAAGGGTCTCTAACATGAGTTACTTTAATATTTTGAAACAAAAAATTTAAGAATGTCACAATGGAAACAATCCAACACTGACAAACTCTAGTGATCAAAGACATTCTCTTTTAGTTAATGTAAAACAATTCATAATTACAGAGAATGTTCTAGCTGTGGATATCATGAAACAAGCCACCTTTCTAGACCAAAAGGAACTCAAGGCTAGGGATGAAATGGAGCTCTGATGCAAACCAGCCAATTGGGGCTGGTTCCTTTAAAACAGTGGTCACCTACTGTTCAGCTTGAGTAGTCCAAGGACAAAAGAAAGCAGAAAACATTTCCTCCTCTTTAAATCTGGCATTCACACTACACGTACTGACCACTCTCATTGCTTTGGTCAAGTGCGTGGAAGGCAGTTCAGTTCCAGTTCGGAGCCACTATCTCCCCATGCAAAGTTGCCACGTGGATGATCCAGACTTAGTATTTTTCCTGAGAGCCACCTGCCAGGCATCTTCATGAGGTGACCACAACTGTATACTTTCAGACTGCTTCCTGACTAGGCTCCATCCAGGACAGACACTGACAGTGCCATTCCTCACGGGGCCAAATAGTTTTCCTTGGTCAACTCCTGAGTCCCCATGACAAGGCAAGAGGAACTCGAGAACCTTCATTGGTGGACTGGACTTATATGGGAGCATGAGAGTAGGGTTATTAATCTTCTCCAGAACAGTGTATGGGTATAAAAATAGTAGAAGCACTGTGAATATTTCAATAAACTATTATTCCTACAAACACAAGTAAGACGTTGTCTAGCAACATACACTTATCTTGATCTGGTACTGAAAGAGGAGCAAATAATTAACACTCTGAATTTTTCTGCCCAGTTTACCAAGCCCAGAGATTCTGGAAAGGTCTAGAGAGGTAGCCTCTGGACCACGAAACCCAAGATGTTTTCCTTTTTTTTTTTTTAATACTACATCTGACTCAAGATATCAGCTCCAGCCAGAGTTCATTGCAACAAATGGATGACCAATTGCAACTTTACGCTATGTGACTTTTGCAAACTCTTGAATAAGTCTGTGGAGTGAGAAATGAGGGGGCTAATATTAGCAGTGGAAATGGAGTCTGGGCTAAGTCACAGTTGGGTTGGAGATCATTAGGGTGACATGAATGCACTGTGTGCCTCAGACCCACTCTCTGCTTTATTCCCCCCTGTGGTCCTCCCATCCAGTGATGTCACAGTTCCCAGACTGTAGCCCAGCTTTCTTGCCTCTGGTCTTCACTGTTCCTGCAGCCTGCATGCCCTTTGTCCCTCATCTTCTGTGAAATTCCACTGCTCCCTCACCCCTTCCAACTCTCTTTCTTAAGAGTTTTGCTTACCCTACTTTACCTGAGAGTTAAGGGCTCCTATTAGGTCATTCAGCTCCTGAGAGCTGAGACCCTCCCCTCATTCACTCCCAGAGTCCTCAAGGCCTTAGCCCAGGGCCTATAGTTGCTCAACAATCATTTCTTGAATAAAGTGCAAATTTTAAAAATTGCTTTTTATATGTACTTTTCACTCTGATTCTGTCCTAGTGCTAAGCAAGAGAGGCACTGAGTCATTGGTTCTACAAAAGCACTTTTAGGGAGTGTTCTGTGGATATCTAGATATTACAAGCTGGTGCATTGATGAAAGTGCTCCATGTTCACATAAGCTTGGTACTATGGGTTGAATTGTGTCTCCCAAAAAGATATGTTGAAGTCCTAACCCAGAACATGTGAATGTAACCTTACTTGGAGACATGGTCTTGGCAGATGTGTAATTAAGTTAAGATGAGATCATACTGGAATAAGGTGGGCCCTAATCCAATGAGTGAGATCCTTCTGAGAAGAGAGAAATATGGACACAGACACACAGGGAGAACAGCATGCTTTGATGGAGGCACAGATTGGAGTGATGAGTCTGTAAGCCAAGGAACACCAAGGATTGCTGACAATCACCAGAAGCTAGGAAGAAGTGCCAAAGAATCCTCCCCTAGAGCCTTCAGAGGGAGTGTGGCCATGTCAACACCTTGATTTCTGACTTCCAGTCTCCAGAACTGGGAGAAAACAGATTTCTCTTGTTCCACTCAGGTTATGGAACTTTGTTACAGCAGCCATAGGGAAATAATACACTTGGTAAAGGCTGGACTCAATATTGAGCTAGTGGTTGTTATTTTTACTGCAGAGCCTCTCAGCTCTTTAAGATGCTAAATAGGACTTTCAAAAGGAGGTGTAATATGCAGCATTTCCCAAACTTAGTTTCCCATGGCATCTTGATTTGTTGCTTTTAATCATCTCTGGGCTGACATTCCATGCAGTGCTCTTTGCAAGCCCTGCTCTAGAGAGTCCATGGAGAGGGAGTGCTTCATCAGAGCCCAGGACATGCCCCAGCACCAGTGACTGTCTTCCAAGGGTGGTGCATGGAGGGAATGGTGAGCTAGTTATAATGATAACTATGTCTCAGTTGTTCTGAAGTTTTCAGAGAGCTTTCATGTTCTTTACCTCCCTTGACTCTCAGTGACCCATGGTATGAGCAGAGCAGATAGCACCTTGCATGAGACTCCTTCCTTTCCATGCTAATTTTGGTAGGAACAAAGAGTCCTCTGGGTTAGGGTCCCTCTGGACCAATGTCCCTCTGATGCAGTGAACCTCTCTAATGGGTGGGGTGGGGTGGCTTAAGTGACTTGATCTCACTTCACCATCCAAGGATTTCTAAACATACATGATCACTGCCAAGCCCAGAAAGCTGAGCGGGACTCTTGGAAGAAAACTTCCTAAGGGAGCTTTGTTTCCAATTTAGATTTGTGGTAAGGGCTCTTGGGAGATAGAGTATCAGAGGTTGTGGCAGGACAGCAACACTGGGAGGACGTCTCTTAGGAAGGGTACATGCCTACCCCAGCTGGACCTACTTCCACCTTCAGGGCAGTCCTATATTATCCTCCTACCCTGGGACCCACCTTTGCCAACTGCGCGGGGAAGGAGAGATGGCTGCTTCTTTATCTGCTTTGTAATGCAGGTGTTTTTACACCTCCCTCTAGACACCTACAATTTAATTTTAACTTTTTCTGAAGCTTCAGCAAAAGTTGCCACCCTCACCTCTCCAAGACACTCCCATGTCCACTCTGAGGGCTGAAGTTGATTATGACTGCCAGAATTCATCTACTCAAACCAGTGCTTTTCTCTAACTGATCCTATCACATTGAATTCCAGCCATGAGAGAACACTTGAGTAAGCTGAGCAAGCAACCGGGATAATTCAGCCCTTGTCAGCCATCTCTTAGAGCATGGGGTGATCTGTAAGCAATTCCAGATGTCTGTGATTGTGCTGCCATTAGAGGCTGTGGGTTTTGGGGTGGGCACCAATGTCACGTTGCATTACCCACCCTCCCAACGATGGTTCACTCACACATTCCAGTCTAGACAAGCCTGGTGTGGCTTCCAGCAGGGCTGTGAGGGAAACCTGAGAGGAGGGATGCTGCTGTCTTCACGGAAAAAGAGAGGGGAGTGACAGTCACACAGCCAGGCTGGCTCTGGCTCCTTAGCAATGCAAATCTCCTACATAAATATGACCTGCCAGTCCTGAGTGTGTAACTAGAGCCTCACTTTGTGAAAACCCTTGGAATTATCCCCTTAATTGGCAGCTGCCTCTAATAGCCCCTTTATAGTTCTTTGCATCTGGGTGAACTTCAGCTATCAAGAATTGCGTTCTGTTTGCCATTAATTTTGATTTTGTTTAGCAGATGTTTTCTAGCTCTCTCAGCTGCCTGCATAATCTATCTTGGTGTAATGTACAGTGGCTGACTGTCTTCGATGAAACAGATGAATAAACTCCTAGCTTCGTTTGAGATAACTTCTTGAATGGCTGCAGATGTAGCGAATTTAAAAGGGAGCCATCCAGATTTGACAGTGCCTTGGATAGTGGGTCCTTTTCCAATCAAGACTGCCATCTGGGGAAAGAAATGGGATTTCCTTCCCCATCCTACCCACACTCTATACAGCGGAGCTTGTTGGTTCTCTCCTGCAGTCATTGGGCTCCAAAAAGGTGGAGGTGGCATCTAACTCCTTCGATTTCTAGCCCCACAGCAGTTGACTCTTTCTGGATAGTGCTGCCACTCTTGAGCTGCTGCAAAACTGTATTGTACCTCGTTGCCCCAGGTTAAGTGGGGAATGGATGACACAGCTGGCTGATGTGTTCTGGTTGCATACAGCGTTTTGGTACCCAGTTTAGTCATGACCAACTGGCAGAAAGTAGAATCCCACCTCTCCAATTACACTGTGACTTTGGGGAAGTTACTCAATCTTCTCTGAGAAAAATGAGGATAGTCATAGTATAGACCATTAGTCCCAACGCTGGGTTGTTGAAACCCAACTTGCACTGGCTAAAGCCTAAAAGCCCGTGAAACTGCAGAATCTGAGGGAGGGTGGATCTGGCTTCAAGAACAGCTTATACAGGGGTTCTGACACCCCTTCTCCTTCCTTCTCTTGGTGTGTTGGCCTCTTCCACACAGCTTTGCAGGATGACTCCTAGCAGCTGCAGCTCACAGGGTCCTGACTGCTCACCATCTCAGAGGGTGAAACTGCTTTCCTCCAGAGTGACAGGAGAAGAGTCTCAGTGAGGATTCTGATTTGCTGGCCTTGTATAATATCATGACTCGAGCCCTAAACCAATCACTGTGGCATGGAGGGACTGGGATACTGTGATTGGCCAGGCGAGATCACATATTCTCCCCTTGGGATTTGCAGAATCACCTTTACTCAAATGCCAGGGAGTGGGTGCAGGTTTGGTCCACAGAGGAAGGATGCTGGGCAGCATGCAATCAATGCCCCTCACAGCCTCCTGGACATAATTTGGGGAGGGATTTGGCATGGAGGGCCCTTGGCACAGTGTGGGCAGTGGCGTCAGTGCCCAGTGAGGTTGGTAGTCTTCATTATGGCTATTCTCACACTATATCTGTAGATTTGGCCTCAGACATGCAATGAGGAATGTCTCAGTCACCAAGCCCATTCCTCTGTCTCCAAGTAGACTTAAGGTGACTTTGCATATTGTAGGCTGGTGACTTTTCCTGAGAAGGATTTTCTGAAATTTAGCCATTCCCAACTGTCCCCTCTGTCAGAGTCTTTAACTTTCTGCTCAGATTCTCGTATTCTGCAATCAGAAGAACCAAACAGCTCTCTTCTTGATGATGTCTTTAAGAACTGACGGACAAACACACATAAAACGTGTCTCCCCAGATTAACGGTTTCCTGGGCACTGGGGTCAGAAACTGTCTTGAGCATCACAGTTACTAGACCCTTAATATTTCCTTTCAATTACTTCATTGTAATAAAGCTCAGGGAGTGCAGACAATGGCCTTCCCAAGGACCAAGCACAGCCTTAGCCAGAGGATTCTCGGGTTGTGAGTAACCCCAAGCTTCTGTTCCCCAAGCTTCCCGAAAACAATTCTAAGTGCCTGGACCTGGAAAGACCAGCCATGGACTAAGCCCAAGTGAGCCTGAGTTCTCTCTACTGCCCCTTACATGTTCTCCCTTAATCAAAGGTCTTCCAGGCTCTTGGTGAGTGGCTTTTTCCTCCTATCATCTGGCTGATGGCATTTTCTCCAGTGATTTGGAAGGGGCAGGACCTTGCTGCATACACCTCAGGGAGTCACTCGTGCTGCTGTTTGAATGTGTGTGATGCCTCACCTGGTGCCTCAGTGCCATGGCACACAGCACTGGTGGCTGTGGCCTGTGCTCCAGTGGCAGCTCTCATGCTGCTGTGTAGGATGAGCTCTGGGAGAGCAAGGATCGAGGCTCTTCGTGCTGGGGTCTCCCACCCTGTGCACACAGCGAGCACTGAAAAAGCGCTAGATCCTGGCACGTCCTAGGGCTGACCCAGCTCTTTGTCACACCTCCACTTCTCATAAAGTAAAATCACAGGTATAGGGGCTGCCAGGTTGTTTGGCTGTGGACCCCACAGTTCCTGGGCACTCCTGTCCCATCTGCTGTGCTTACTTTTACTACTGCTGCTCTTGGGAGGGCTCGCTCTCCTTAATGACCATCCTCAGGGAGCTACTCTGCTCTTTCTGACAACTTGTGGGTCCCTCTGATAGAAAGTCCTTAAAAGGTGCTCATGCGAATCAGCTAAATCTCTGGTTGTGAAGGGCCTCAGTAGGTCTGAGTGGGGTCAGGAAGCCCTGTACAGTGAGCTGTGTCAGCAAGGAGTCTCCCTGGGGTTGCCATTGCAAAATGTGCACGTAGCTCCCTGTCTGGAATTGGTGGGGGAAGAGTCATGTTATCTAAAAAGTCATAACCCCTAAAAGATACGAACCACTGCAGATTCGTAAGGACAGTACGGCAAACCCTTCATAAGACAGCATCACTCTGAATCACACCAAGCTGGCCTGTCAAGGCCTGGAAAGTGAGGTGCAGCACTCCTGCTGGACCTGCTGAGGTCCCATCCTGCCCAGGGGGGTCGCCTCTCTTCTCTGAGATCCCAGCAGTGAAGGCTGACATTTGTCATCTTCGCCCCTTGCCTGGCCCCCAAGCCAGAAGGAGTTTCTCTGCTTTTCAGGAACCCTTGAAATGATCTGCTGCATATAAACACTGAGGTCCTTTTCAAACTCGTTAAGCCATTTGCCCCAGCGATATTAATGTGCCATCAGCGAGCCTCTGGGGTTAATTATCTGTGACTTAAAAATCATTTGTTTCTGTCTCTTATATTTTTTTGCTGCTCAGCAGCCTTTCTTTCTTGGGAACGAGATACAGAATCCAACTGACCGTTATGATGTAATTCCTTTCTTGTCCTCAGAATTACTTCATCTGTTAAAAATTCTTAAAAAAAAAAACCCACAAAACCCTCCCATCGCCTTACTTTCAGATTGTGTTGTCTCTTTACAACAAATCTTTAATCTCTCAGCTTCAGCAGTCACAGAGCCCAAATGGGGAGTAATCTGCAAGGTGATATGTCTCATCTGAAGGAGGGAGGCATGCACTGCTTTCTCTCCTGATCAGCCCCACTCACTTCTGGGTGCTCACTGCTTCTGAGCCATTGGCCTGTTTCTCCCTGCGGCTGTGGTGAGAGCTTCACGGTGTGCCCTCTGGTGCACAAGCATGTGGTGAACAAGCCACATGCCCCTGGAGGGCCCTTGCAGGCCAGGTAAGGAGGGCCGGACATCCTGGGCATTACAGCCCACCCAGTGGTTCTCTGCACACTCAGTTTTTGGTTATGCTTTTTGGCTGGGGCTGTCATTGGGTTCCAAGAAAATGCTTCAGGGTCTGCAAGTAGAAAACTTTTTTCAAAATGTTGAATTTTACATGAGGTAAGATTAGCTTGCCTTCTGTTCTCAGGAAGTCAGGAAACATGGGCCCCAGAAATGAGCAGGCACTCACTAGCCACTGGCTCTGTGGGATGTGGACAGTGACCTGCATGCAGCCTCTGGGATGTGGGTGAAGTCAACAGGGGGCAGTCTGGGCCGGAGTGTGGGTACAGTCAGTGTTGCTGGATGGTGCATGGTGCTACTTCACCTGGGTACCTAGGCTGGTCGTTGCCCACCAACCCATTCTCTGGAGGCCTCTGTGGGGAGTTCTCAGGCCCTCAGTTGCCCTCTCACCCCTGCAGTGCTTTTAAAGCAATGTCTGGGAACGTATTTTGATCATGATTACTTCTAAAAGAGAAATCACTCTGGTGGAAAGGTAAATACCATTCTTAGGGTTTCGTGAAGGTTTATTAGGTGCTAATGAAAGTTTCCACAGGTGGATTGGAGTCTGCTGGGTGTGCGGTGATGACAAGGAGTGGTCCCTGCCTTTACAGAGCACTTGCATCCACTGATGTGTCAGCGGGGAGATGCATGAGTGTCCTGTAGATAGAAAGGCACCTGGCTGCCCAGCACCATGGCTAGGCACCTTGCGGGGGCGCCAACCCCAAAGTGGGAGAGTATTTGCTCAGTGTAGACCGACATGGGGGCCTAGGGGAACAGCTCTCTGAATGGCCTGGTGGACGTGACTTCTCAGGATCTTCTCTCCAAAGGATGGTTATTTATTTATTTGTTTGTTTGTTTGTTTATGCAGGCTGCGCCGGGTCTTCATTGTGGCATGTGGGCTCTTAGTTGCAGCAGGCAGGCGGGATCTAGTTCCCCAACCAGGGATCGAACCCGGGCCCCCCGCATTGGGAGCGTGGAGTCTTACCCACTGGACCACCAGCGAAGTTCCCAAAGGACGGTTCTGTTGGCAGAGGGTCTCCTTTTGGGCACACTCAATTAGTGGGGAAATTTTTGTTGTTGGATACAGCAAAACGCAGTCCAGCTAGCCCAAACAAAGGGTCTTGTTGGCTTAGGTAACCGGACAGCTGGGTAGAGGATGGAGGTGTGAGGGATGCCAGCTTCAGGCAAACCTAACGTAGGGTACTAGGACCTGGTTTCACTCATGTTCCCTCTCGCAGCTGATGCCCGCTCATGGGGAGTACCAGCCGCCCCTCCTTCCACCTCCAAGTCCCGTGAAGAGGGAGAGCTTCTGGTCTGCTATTTCCCCCAAAAGTGCTAAAATCTACTCAGATTGGATGGGCTTGGGTCACTTGCTCCCTCCTGAATCAGTGACTGAGGCCAAGGGGATGCTACATGCTGCTGGGTTTAGCAGAGTCACAAGCTGTACCCCTGAGAGTGAGAAGGAGGTAGATCCCCGGATGACAACTAGGGCTGTGCCCAGGTAGGGAACACAACGCAGGAAGGTGCATATTATCAGTTACTTAATTATTTCACATCTGGTGTCTATGACATCCTCCACCCCCAAGGAGTGTTCAATGCCTCAAAGACAGGCGAAGATTCAGCAAGCATTTACCTAATGTTTCAGAGGAGGGCATCTCTTCCATCTTCCGAGAAGGAAACCGAGGCTAAGAGACAACATTGATGACCCAAGATCACAGGAGCTTATAAGAGAATGTGACTTGGAACCCAGATCCCTGATGACACATACAGCACGTTTGTTTTTTTAAAATCATGGCTGCCTCCAGGGACGGGATCTCCTGCTCCTTCAGCCTCTTCCCCTGTGATAGACACAGTGACTTGGTGAGGTGCAGCGAGCATCCCCTGGCCCGACTATGGGGGTGTTACTCTTTGTTTGGACCCCCAACACATTCTCCTTTATTTAGCGCTTCAGCCGAAGGGCATAAAGATGAAAAGCTAATGTGCAAACCCTCCCAGTCCCTCGCCTTGGTGACTTCAGTACTCACCTCCATGAGGCTTCCAGAAGCTTTATTTTCCATTCTTCATAAGAGATCCCCCTTCTTTCTTGGAAAGGGGACGGCAGGGCCTCTCTGCACTGCTGCTTCCAAATGGGCATTATGTGGCAGGCAGGGGCGCAGATGTGGTGGGGTGACCTGCGCCTTACAGAAAACCAGCGTCTTGATCACGAGCCACTTTTAAAGTTAAGTGTTTTCTCGTTTGTCTATACATTAATTTAGGAGTGAAGGCTTACTTCTCTGCTTTAATATAAATTCCCTAGATTGGAAGGGTTCTTAATGGAAACATTTTCACACTCTGTCTCTTATTTAATCCTCATAAACACCCTCTGACACAGACATTGCAATTTTGTTTTATAAATAAAGAAAAACGTGGGACCCTTTGAATGCTATAGGAAATTGATAAAATAATTAAAATGGGCTTGACTGAGGTTGTCCAGGAGAGCACATTCTTGATGGAAATTCAGCAATGTTTGTACAATTCTGATTGAAATGTTCACATTCGCAGACGTGAACTCATCATTCTTCAGTTGAAGTGCCCACAGGGTTAGGGTGATGGGACCCTGCAGGGCTGCCGCTGCCAGAGAGAACCAGAGACCTCCACATTTAGAAGAAATAGGGCTTAAAGGAGAAAATCACAGGTCCAGAAAAAGAGTCATGGGAGGGAAAATACATTTCAAATCCGTTTGTTTTACTAATTTTACCAGTTATTTGTGCTCTCTTTTTGCTGGAAGCAGCATTCCCATCCAGCTGCTTGGCTGCTTCATTTGAATTTTTATCATTTATGTGAATCACTGCCTATTTGGGTCCCAAATGGGAGTCCTGTGGCTAAGAGGAGACGTTTATCTGACAGGGTCAGATCTAATCTCATGCTTAGAAACTTCAACTGAAAATAAAATGAGTTGAGGTTGGTTTTTTTTTTCTTTTTTTCCCTAAAGACAGCAGGTCTGTAAAGCTGTGCTAGCATATCACTTACCCCCTTATACAGAATGTACATCTTATATTTGGATAGTGTTACCAGGCTGCTTTTTGCTCTCAGAGAGCTTTCTCATTTGTCATCTCATTTACTACATTTAAGAAAACTTGCGCATTGGGTGGAGTGAGGATATTATCATTGTTAACTGGTGGGTGGGGAAACTTGATGCTCAGAGGTGGCAAAGGACTTGTCCCGGGTCATGCAGCTAATGGAGGTGGGGCTGGCGCCGTGATGTCAGCTCTGTACTCCTCCCACCAGGCTTCCTCTAGGAGTGTGAGTTTACAGCAGAAGTTTTCAAATTAAAACCCAGTGCGAAAGCACAGGCCTGTTTTGGTTCTTTTAAAAATAAATTACTGTGAAGACAAGTTTTCTCATCTGTCAATGTAATGATCCCATACCTTGGGGATTCAGAATATTCAAAATGTGTGTGGGGGAAATGGTAAAAGTTAATCATTTTCACAGTATCTGTCTGTGGTGAGGTTTAATTACCACTTGACATATTTCGTGGTTTAAAATGATGACAGTTTAAAATAGAGCCAGGGAGAGCCAGAAAATCCATTCATTACTGTGTGTCGGGCACTGCTTTAGACTAACCTCCAAATACAGATGCTCCCCACACAGACAATTCTGCAGCCTGTTCAGATTGCTACAGATGTCCCTGGAACAGAGACCCAAATTGAGAACTCCATTCTGACCCTGCTGTCATCATCCAGAGGGAGCATGGGTGAATCTAGCCTCATGGTTTGTTTCTTGGGTCATATTCCAGATGCTCACCTCCCTGACACTCTCCCAACCCAAACCTCTCACTGGCTTTCTGCAGAATTTCTAATGAACAAGACAGTTCACTGTGATGTGTGCTTTGAATGAATGAATGAAAGCTATTTAAACTACAAAGGGTGATAAACATTTCCATGTGTCTCTTGGGGAATTGCATGCCTTCCCCAGATGAGAAGGTTGAGAAGCAGCCTCCTGTAGTGGTTGTAGTTGTGGTTGCTGTTTAAGAAGCTCAGCTGTTTGTGTAGGAAATAATTAAATAATTGTTTCTTTCCCATGGGATTTCTGGAAGAGGAGCCGTTTGGAGTGGACCTGTCTGTCCAAATTTCAAATTTCACTTTGGAGAGTCCTGGGAGAGGGAGCAGATGAAGCCATCTCAGAAATGCAAACGCTGTTTGACGTCTATTAGCTCAACGCTTATCCATCGTTGACAGCAGGATCCATTAGGATGCCAGTGTTCACAGATCAGAGATACTCGGAACATAGTGAGGGATGTGCCAGGGCTGGCCGAGCCCCATTGAGATGACCTGAGAACATGCTGGATGTGCCTAGCTGTCTGGTCCAGGTGCCCCCTGTTCCTCCACCTAACTCTTTGTTTCCAAGGCCAGTCCTACAGCCAGTCTTTGTGGCTGTACCCCCTCCACCAAGCAGCCTGCCTGAATGCTCTGCGTGGCGGTGGTCATGCCCTCCTTGGGAAGTCTAGCTCTCTTTCTGGTGCTGCCATTCATGGAATCATCCCATGATCCAACCCCACGTCCAGAAAATCCCTGCAGGGTCAACCCTTATTTTCATAGGTGAAGACACACACCTGAACAGGGGAAGTAACAGACCTGAGGTCCCATGGCTAGTGAGTAACAGAGGAAGGACGTGAGGACCTGAGCCAGTGTGCATAGACCTCCGGGCGCTCTGTGGTTGATTTTCTTCCTTTTCTTCCTACCCTTGGGGCCAGGTTTTCCTTTCCCTCAAGAGGTGGCACAGTGTCCAACATAACCTAGATACTCAGCCACCATTTCCTAGGGATGGGCATCTTGGTTGAGATTTCTAGTTAAATTTTCTGCTTTGACTTTTGTTTAAAATGTTTCTAAATATTTTGTTTTTCTCTTGAGGGAAGGGGACCATGGGGGATGGAACACATGGTGACAACTGTCATTATCAAAGCCCCCACTGTAAGCTTTGCCAAGTTAACTTGTTTCCACACTCAGCAGTCCAGTGTGGCCCACTAGTGTGACCTGCTGTTTTATGGATGAGGGAACACGGGCTTTGGAAGGGTTAGTGATCTGGCTGGCTGGGTGCTTCAGTTAGTAGACAGCCCTTATATTAACGCTCATTGTAACAGAACATTCAGAGTCCTCTGTGATACCGTGTCCCTGTGTTTTGCTCTTGTAGCCTCCCTAGGACCCTTGTCCCGAGAACTCTCAGCTCTCAGGTACCTCCCCAAAGCCCTTGGTCAGCCCTTGAAAAGCTTAAGGGTCAGCCCTTAAATGGTCAGCCCTTGAAAAGCTTAAGAAGAGCAGGCACCTCCATGGCTGCCCTTGATGGAAGAGGGAGCAGTGTGGAGGACTGATGGGAACAGAGAAAGGGAATGTCGGAGGCCAGACACTGTGAGGCTCGGAGTAGGATGCTGGCCCAGTCTGTTGATCTTGGACAAACCTGGGCTTCCACCCTCTTGATATAGACAGTGAGCTGCCACCAGGCTCTTCCTCCACCATGCCCCCAGGAGGCTAGAGGGAGAGCTCCGTTTTGCGGGCCAGGATATCGGATGGCAGAGACCAAAAGGCTACTGGGGTGGGAGCGCAGGGCACGGTGGGAGCAGGGACTTCGCCTGGAGGCCGCCTCACCCTGCGCCCAGTGGATGCTGGGAATTCTGTGGCTCTGCTCCTGTATTCAAGGGGCCAGGAAGGACTTTTGCACACACATGCCTCCCCTGCCTGCTGACTAATACCTAAACCCACCATTCTGCTTCAATCCCTTCTTTCCTCGTGAACACCCCAAAGTCATTTTGGGTCCTGAATGAGTCCCAGAACTTCTAAAGAGCCATGTCATACCCTACCTGGGCAACTCACTAAGCCTGTCTGCCTCTTTGTAAGAAAACCAAACACAAGCTTTTCCTAAGATCCCTGGGCCCAAAGTCTGTTCCATATTTGTTCTGTGTGAGAGGTCTCAAACTGGTGTTCTGTGGACCAGAATCAGCCGGTGATCATGTTGTTTGACTTACACAGTGTTGGCCTACAGGGGGTTGTTTGTGTTTTTATTTTAATTTGAGTAAGTTGTCAACATTTAAAAACATGAAAATTCTACTTACAGATTCAAATAGGCTGATTATCTTGGAAAGTGAAACGCTTTGTTAACTCTGGCCGTGTGACTTCATGGCAGCAACAGGCTGGAGTGAGTAGCCCTCACTCATGTCCTCAGAGAGTATGCACCCTTTCCTCTTTTGCCACAGTCTGCCCTGGTCCCTAGTGCCTCCTTGATACTGACACAAAGTGTCAGGTGCAGTTTTGAAAAATAACTAGGAACAAGTTGAAATGCCAGCATAACCGTAATCATTAAGTTACCTGGGTGGCCTGTGTCGGTATTTGAGTTTTCAGTCCCTGTTTGTACTCAGATACAGAATTTGTTAATACCAGCACAGGAGAACCAGATGTCAGCAAGGGTGGGGGTGGGAAAGAGAGCAGGAAGCAGGGAGAAATTTAGTGTAAAGGCTGGAGTAACTCTTATCTACTCAGCCCTCCTTGAGCATCTCTGGTGAAGCTGGTGTCTACAAGTGGGTCCTCAGTTTAAGCAGCTAAGTCTTCCATTAAACTATTTTATTTTCTGATAGTTATGCCTTGATCTATAAACATTAATTCCAGGCTATAAGTTTGCAAGTGAGTTTCCAGCTTGGTAACTAGTAGTTGTGTCCTCTCTATGTAAGTTAGGCCTTTAAAATGCATCAGTTGTTTTAAGCGTTTACAAAACAT